>NC_085872.1:15035337-15205337 GCF_034702125.1 Engraulis encrasicolus | reverse complement strand
ATACTGTATATTATATATATAAAAAAGTGTTTAAGTGGTGTGTAGCCTCTTACTGCAGATGGGGTCGCTGGCGGGCTCATTCACTATTTGCTGAAAATACTCAACTACATCATAACAGCATTGCTATGACATTAAAGAGAGCCTTAAGTACCATATTAAGACATAGCCATTCAAATTTTGGTGACAGTAATTTTATAACATAGGCTCTGCGCTAAGGGATTAAAGCCAACATCAACCCTATTCCTTCTATCTGTTGGGTACGTGTTGCATGTCCCTGCACTTGTTGTTCTGTATATTTCCTGTGCACTTTGTATCTGCTAGTGATGTTGGCTATGATTACGTCCATGTTTGAAAGTCGCTTTGGTTATAATGCAAATGTAATGTAAAGAATCTTAGCCATGACCACACTTACCATCACACCTGTCCAGGTCTCCACCCCTGCAGCCTGATGAGGCCATATCCACCATCTCGGAGGAGATGCTGAGCTTGGTGTTGGGGTCCCGTCTGGGTTTGGGCGGGGGCTGCTTGCGAGAGGTGGGACTTCCGTCCTCTTCCCCTCCTCCACCCCCCACCGAGTGCAGAGACTGGGAGCGCACGGCGAAGCCCGGGCCGCATGACGGGTGCATGGCCATGCGCTCGGGAGGGGCCGGCATCGTCATCGAGCCGATGCGCAGGTGCTTCCCCTCCGTGACAACGTCCTCTCCAGCACTGCAAAGGGGACAGAGTTTCAAACACAGTTAGAGAGGCAAACGTGTGTGTGTGTGTGTGTGTGTGTGTGTGTGTGTGTGTGTGTGTGTGTGTGTGTGTGTGTGTGTGTGTGTGTGTGTGTGTGTGTGTGTGTGTGTGTGTGTGTGTGTGTGTGTGTGTGTGTGTGTGTGTGCGTGTGCGTGTGTGTGTGTGTAGTGGACTGGACTAGTAGCCCAGGCACATAGGAACTCTTGTGCAGGCCCTCTGAGTAAATAAATAGTCAGTGGCACAACGCACAGCAATTGTAGTTAGTTTATGGTCAGCTGTTGATATGCTTGTTCCTACAGTATGTAACCTCTCACAATATCAACGTCCACTACAGCACTGCAAGGGAACAGTTTCAAAACACATTTAGAGAGGACCAAAGTACAAAGTTCAAAGTTCTTTATTAGCCATTTGTGCAGGGACTAGTAGCCCAGGCACATAGGAACTCTTGTGCAGGCCCTCTGAGTCAATAAATAGTCAGTGGGTAGTTAATTGTAGTTTGATAATTGTACCGGTAATCAATTGTAGTTAGTTTATGGTCAGCTGTTGATATGCTTGTTCCTACAGTATGTAACCTCTCAACATATCTAATATAAGATGAATCATCCTTCTGTCATGGCCCTGCCATGGTGGCCTTGTAGGCTGGCGACCCAAGTTTGATACAAGGTCATTTGCCGATCTTTCCCTGTCTCTCTCTCCCCTCTGATTTCCTGTCTCTCCTCCATTGTCCTGTCAAAAATAAAGACAAAAATCCCTAACAAGATAAATTAATTATAATCTTTATCTCATGATTAACACTATACTGTATGTCCATATGTCTACTGTACATCCAGGTGGAGAACATGACAAGAATTGACTAGTAAATGGCCTGCGCACCAATCAAACCATTATACGCATGACCAGTCGTGCCTCGTGTGATTGTCAATGTGTTGAATGGTGCAGGAGGACCCTGCCATGGCAGCTGTGTTGACAGTGTAGGCAACGTGTCTGTGTGCTTTGCTATCAACACGTCTACACCACACAATGATTGTCTCATTGGAGTTACTCATGCGGGAGAATGGGCTCTGTTAGCAGCATTGATTTCTGTTTATCTGAGGGCAGGCTCTCTCTGCTCCAGGCCTTTGGATGGAGAGGCACCGACACGACACACAATGGAAGCCTCGGAGCCAACATGAATTGATTTACTTAAGTGGATGATTGGGGAGAGATGAGTGTTTTAGGAAGGGGCGCTTTGACACTCTTCGCTTGAAACAGGGGGGGGGGGGGTGGGGGGGGTGATGAAATGGTGAGGTTGTTTACAATTTGATTATCTTGATGGCCTTACCGTGGCGCAAATGGTAGGGCACTCGGTTGCTATGCGGATGACCCGGGTTCGACTCCCAACCCGGGTCCTTTTGCCGACCCTTCCCCATCTCTCTCTGCCCACTCACTTCCTGTCACTACCTTCACTAGTATCCTCTCCAAATAAAGGCAATAAAAACCCCCCCAAAATATTAAATATATACATATATATGTACAATTTGGTTATCATGAGGTGCTGTGGCTTATCACTGGGTCAGACAATACCTTAAAACAGACATGTCAAGTGTGGGGAGTTAGCTGATGTGTACAGGTACAGTAGGAGCTGAATTTCAGCAACATAATGGCGATAGAGGCGATGCATCACAAACGACAAAGCAGGAATGTTCATCCTGCTATCCTTTTGATTTTCAACATCAAAGGCCTCTTCAAACAGCCCCCACCCTGTTTCTCTCTTTCCCTCTCCCTCTCTCACTATCGCTCTCTCTCACTGTTTTTTTTAACTGTACATTCCCTATCAAGAGCGTTAGACTCCGAACAACACTTATCTGTGAATTCTGCTCTTGCTAGACAAGAAGTTGGGCTTGGGGTAACAAGTTTTCAGGTAAGCAGTGTCAGAGATTGTGTTACATTTGAGTGTGTGTGTGTGTGTGTGTGTGTGTGTGTGAGTGAGAGAGAGAGAGAGAGAGAGAGAGAGAGAGAGAGAGAGAGAGAGAGAGAGAGAGAGAGAGAGGAGAGAGTGAGTGAGAGAGAGAGAGAGAGAGAGAGAGAGAGAGAGAGAGAGAGAGAGAGAGAGAGAGCGAGAGCGAGAGCGTGAGTGTGTGTGTGAGAGAGAGAGCGTGAGTGTGTGGGTGTAAGTGTGTGAGCGGGCGTGTGTGTCCCATACAGCTGCTATGCTGCAGAAGTCTGGAGGGGAGGGTTCATTGGTCAGGGGCTTAACTTTGCCTAGCAACAGGGTACCCACAGAAAGCATACACAAAACCAGCTGAATCTACAGTATGCACAGGCCACCAGCACAGCATTGTGTGGCATTACATAAAACACACAAACACACATTCTCTCTGTGTGTCTCTGTCTCTGTCTGTCTGTCTGTCTGTCTGTCTGTCTGTCTGTCTGTCTGTCTGTCTGTCTCTCTCTCCCTCGCACACACACACACACACACACACACACACACACACACACACACACACACACACACACACACACACACACACAAACACACACAAACACACACACATACGCACACACCCGCACGCGCACACACGCACGCACACACACATTTGCATGATCACCTGAGCATCAGCTTTAAGGGCAGTCTCAATGTCATGCACTTTGCATACATCTGTGAGGCATGGCATGTGAGGAAAAAGACAAGTGCTGTATATTTCAAATTGTACTGTACTGTATGCTTCATGCATGTATACACAGAAAAGACCCACAGAACAAGACAGACAGACAGTCAGACAGTCAGACAGACAGACAGACAGACAGACAGAAAGAAAGAAAGAAAGAAAGAAAGAAAGAAAGAAAGAAAGAAAGAAAGAAAGAAAGAAAGAAAGAAAGAAAGAAAGAAAGAAAGAAAGAAAGAAAGAAAGAAAGAAAGGACAGAGATCGGCTTTGTTTACAATGTGACTGCAGCTAAGCTGAAATAAAGTGTGGCCAAAGCTGAGCTAAGGAGTGCTGTATGGTCCAGATGGCCATTTGGCACAGGTGTGTGCGTGACAGACTGACGGGGCAGGAGTGTTTTATTTATAAGGAGACATTCTGTTATCACCTGCTAGTGCAGCAGAAAAAAGCCTCTACCAGGTATGGCACACCAGGATGAGTCTTAGTTCTTTGCCTTGACTTTCTTTCACTCCACTGCCAAAAAGGTACATACACAGATAAACAAACAATAACATACATGCGCACAAACTGTAGCCACGTAGACAATGTTTGCTTTTTCTCTTGGTTATGCACACACGCAGATCAAGGCATAATTCCGAAGCATAGAAAAAACCCTCACTCTCACCCTGCACACCAGCCACACTATTTTGATATGCAAATGTGCACGTGATGGTGTGCGCGTGTGAGAAGCAGCGCATCAACACATTTTTCTCCCAGAGACACAATGGAAATGCTCCAGTAGTGTGGCAGCCTCCACGAAGACCCGCCTCACTCATTCCAACCGCACCCTCTGATTGGCTCGTGACTCCTCCAGCTGTCACCAGGCAGAACATATCTCCTACTAGCACGCTCTTCTTCACACTTGATCTTTCCCTCTTTTTTTCACCTTCTCTCATACATGCAAAGGTTTTTCCATCCCCTTTTCTTCTTCCCTACCTCTCTGTCTCTTCTCTATCTCTCTCTCTCTCATCCACTCTCTGACTCCATCTTACTCTAAGCTACTATAAAAGAAAAAAAAAAATGGGTCGTCTCATTGACCTACTTCTATGGGCCTCATGAAAAATCTACGTTTTTTTTTCTCAAACTTGCCTTTTATGTATTAATATTTTACTCCACCAACAGCTGAGACAAGGATGAGAGTGAGGGAGAGTGAGGGAGAGAGTGGGATAGATAGAATGGGATAAAGAGAGGGGGAGATATCAGTGAAGTACAGGGGTTAAAATCAGAGCGTGGCCTCCCATTCTCTCTCTCTGTGCACTCTAGGCAGCCGCAGTGAGTCAGACCAGGAATGTGTGTGTGTGTGTGTGTGTGTGTGTGTGTGTGTGTGTGTGTGTGTGTGTGTGTGTGTGTGTGTGTGTGTGTGTGTGTGTGTGTGTGTGTGTGTGTGTGTGTGTGTGTGTGTGTGTGTGTGTGTGTGTGTGTGTGTGTGTGTGTGTGTGTGTGTGTGTGTGTGTGTGTGTGTGCTCGTGCGGTGCGGATGTGTGTGTGTGTGTGTGTGTGTGTGTGTGTGAGAGAGAGACAGAGAGACAGAGAGAGAGAGAGAGAGAGGGAGAGAGAAAGCAAAAGAACACAGCATGTTAGCTCACCAGTGTTGCACAGCAGCATGCTTAAGTCAGAAGCTCAGGCTGAGATAAAGGCAAGTGCTGTGCTTCATCACATGAGATGGCTGTGCAGGCCAGCCCACTGCAGTGACTGCGGTTAAAATCCATAATCTAGAATATTATAGTGTGATCGCAACAGTCAAAGAGATGGCCTATAGCCTACTCCCTGTGTGTTTGCCCTGTTGTACTAGCCCTTTGTATCTGCTACCAATTATACAGGTTGAAAACTCCACATGGAAGAGACACTGCTGTGTGGTCTTTGTATAATATTCTTCTGATTAAAATGATAGTAGGCTACTCTTCCACTCCCTATCTCACTCGATGGCTGAAGTGCTCTTGAGCAAGGCACCTAACCCCACACTGCTCTAGGGACTGTAACCAATACCCTGTACTGATAATTGCAAGTAGCTTTGAATACGAAAAAAAGCGTCAGCTAAGCGAAATGTAATCTAATCTAATCGTATAATGTAATGTAAATTGCACATGCCTGAAAATCTTCAGGCATAATGAAGTCAGTCTCATTTGTTTACATCTACATAATGTGACAAAAAAAACATCCAGCCTAGCTCTGTTATCAGGTTTTGGCTACCCCTGTTTCTGTGGCCAGGATAGGATAGTTCATACAGTACTGCCATTGGTTCACAGCAGAGTAAACGTTACATCACTGTGCAGCAGTTGGCTGGGAGAATCAGTCTGAGTGAGTGTATTACAGGGCAAAGGCATGAGAGGAAAAACAGACCATGTAAGAGACAGTGAGAAAGAGAGAGAGAGAGAGAGAGAGAGAGAGAGAGAGAGAGAGAAAGAGACAGAGAGAGAGAGAGAGAGAGAGAGAGAGAGAGAGAGAGAGAGAGAGAGAGAGAGAGAGAGAGAGAGAGAGAGAGAGAGAGAGAGAGAGAGAGAGAGAGAGAGAGAGAGAAACATAGTCAGAGTCAGAGACAGAGACAGAGACAGAGCTAGAGATAGAGATAGAGATAGAGTGAGACAGGGAGCTTCTATGCAAGGCCAATTTGCTTCAGTGATTGATATGTCTTGATTGTGTTCGTTTGTGTATGCTACGTTTCTAGGCAATCATATCTGTGAAAACTAGTGTTTCAAAATCAGTTTTTTTTTCCAGACCTGACAACTTTCCAGGCCCAGCTGACCCTCCCGGACCTCCAAGTTGGTGCCTTGAGTACTGTGACAACATGCACCAGCCTGAACTGTGTGTGTGTGTGTGTGTGTGTGTGTGTGTGTGTGTGTGTGTGTGTGTGTGTGTGTGTGTGTGTGTGTGCGTGCGTGCGTGCGTGCGTGCGTGCGTGCGTGCGTGCGTGCGTGTGTGTGTGTGTGGGTGGGCCTGTATACAGCTTGCTTGGCTTAATTGTCTGAGCCGCAGAGCACTTTGCAGGCACCAAAAAGCAATCAATCTCGGCATCCTGCAATTACATGTGTGAATTAACATCTGACCACACATGCACCACTAACATGTCTGGTCATATAGTGTAGTGGCCCAGAGGGAAACCTTTTGCACTGTGTGCAGTACAACATAGCCTTGACTTACTCCGTATTTTACTATTATTTTATTATTGTTATTATTATATCTCCTATTCCTTTCCCCTATATGTTAAATGTTCAATGTTAAATGTTATATTGTTATTGATACTCTATCACGTATTGTTACTGGTTTATCATTGGTCCATTACTGTCACTCATCAATGTTAAATGCTCAATTATTATTTATCACTTCATCACTTTACTGTTATTGGTCCATCGCTGTTACTTGTCCTGTCATGCACTTTGATGTCAGTCTGTAGATGTCAGTCCTGTGTATGTTTATGTCCTTTCATGGTATAGAGAGAGAAACGTAATTTCAATTTCCTTGTATGACCTGTGCATATGAAGAAATTGACAATAAAAGCTGACTTGACTTGACTTGACTTGCTGTAGACAAGCACATTGCATCCAGGGACAGATGCTGACAGAAGGGCTACGACATCATGGCATCATCTCACCACCCGCCACGGCACCTCCAGTACAGTAACAGTACACACGCCGAGATTAATCCACTGATCATTTTTTTCTGCATGATCGCACCCCCTCCCTCACCAGAGTGGTTGTTGGAGGAGCTTAACTGCTGTCACTGTCAGATCACCGTCAAGGAAGATTTCCTTCCCCCTTACCGTGTCTAAAAAAATTTGAGATTTGGAAATGTCACCAGCACCCCACAGTAAACCAAGAAGAACAAGTCCAAAATGTGTCCGCTGAAATATTAATAATGCCCCAGCAGGAGAGGGAGGGCACTGCAGCGTGGAGCTGAGCTGGGTGGCCGTGAGGAGGGCGAGCTGTGGCAGTGGCAGCAGGCCAGTCAGTGCCAGAAGGAGCCCAGACAGACAGACAGACAGGCAGACAGACAGGATTGCCCTGCTCCTGCTCCTGCTCCTGCTCCTGCTCCTGCTCCTGCTCCTGCTCCTGCTCCTGCTCCTGCTCCTGCTCCTGCTCCTGCTCCTGCTCCTGCTCCAAGCAACTGATGTAACTGTAACTGTCCGCTACCATCTTGGTGGGTGACTGGGGATAGGGGACCTGCTGTACACTATCTATCCAGGATGGGGTTAGGGTGTGGTGTGGCCAATATTCACTCTCTCTGTCTCTCTCTCTCTCTCTCTCTCTCTCTCTCTCTCTCTCTCTCTCTCTCTATCTCTGTGTGTGTGTGTGTGTGTGTGTGTGTGTGTGTGTGTGTGTGTGTGTGTGTGTGTGTGTGTGTGTGTGTGTGTGTGTGTGTGTGTGTGTGTGTGTGTGTGTGTGTATGTGTGTTTGGAGGGGGGGGGGGGGGTGGCGGGGTGTTCACTGTCTTTGCAAGCAACCCAGTGTGTTTGTGTGTGCAAGAGAGAGAGAGAGAGAGAGAGAGAGAGAGAGAGAGAGAGAGAGAGAGAGAGAGAGAGAGAGAGAGAGAGAGAGAGAGAGAGAGAGAGAGAGAGAGAGAGCATTTACGATACATGTGTACTTGTGTGTGGAGTAGTTTGGTGTCCGTGAATGTGTGCGTGTACAAGCAACAAACCACTGATCATGTGTGCACCTGACCTGCAGGCCACAGATCTCACCTCTTAATGGCTTCTTCCTGCTTTCTTTTCTTGTCGTTTTTCTCTTGACTAAAAGTCCTGTATTTGTCATTCCTAACAAAGTCTTGATTAGGAGTGATCAATCGGTTGTAGGCCCTTAGTCCACCGTCTTCAACATACTGGAAAAACCGAAGAGTATCCTCCTCTTGCGAGCTCATCATCCTTCACAGGCAATTCACCAGAGCTTTCTGCAAGGAAAAAGACACGATTCCAATTAGGTACCTACGAGAGCCATGTTACATCAACCAATAAATCAATCAAAAGTACATAATAGCACATTATCATACATACAGTAATTGTCATTTAATGTGTTAAAGATTACAGAAAGAGAAACGAGAAGAAAAAAGAAACTACAGTGCCCTCCATAATTATTGGCACCCCTGGTTGAGATGTGTTAAAAGCCTTAAAATAAATTCAGTGTTTATTGCAGAAGAATACTGTCACACTGAAAATTGTAGGAAAATGTAGCCTTCAACTCAAATGAATTGTAGGAAAATAAAAAAAATCCCTGACTAAAAAATAATTATTTTTCATTAAATCACCTGTTCCACAATTATTGGCACCCTTAACAATTCCCAGGAAATAAATATAATTGAAGCATTTCTGTCATTTCTACAGTAGTTTACAAAGTTTACCAGAGTATGTAGGAACATTTAATTAGTAATTCATCACTTCCTGTTTCCCTGGGGTATAACTATGACGTGACACCGAGGCCATTTCTCTTATCTACTCTTAAACATGGGAAAGACAAAGGAACACAGCATACAAGTGAGGCAGATGTGCGTCGACCTTCACAGGTCAGGCAGAGGCTACAAGAAGATTGCCACTCAACTGCAGCTGCCCATATCTACTGTGAGAGGAATAATTAAGAAGTTCAAAACAACTGGAACAGTGGTAAACAAGCCTGGACGAGGACCCAAGTTTATTTTGCCACCACGCACAGTGAGGAGGATGGTAAGAGAAATCAAAATATCTCCAAAGCTCACTGTTACAGAATTACAACAAATGGTAGCATCCTGGGGTCACAAAGTCTCCAAATCAACCATCAGGCGCTGTCTACACGCCAACAAGCTGTTTGGGAGGCATGCACGGAGAAAACCTTTCCTCACCCACAATCATAAACGCAAACGTCTGGAGTTCGCCCAGCGGTATTGGGGCTTCAACTGGGACCGTGTGCTTTGGTCAGATGAGACCAAGATTGAGCTTTTTGGCAACAAACACTCTAAGTGGGTCTGGCGTGCCACGAAAGATGCGCATGCTGAAAAGCACCTCATACCCACTGTGAAGTATGGGGGTGGGTCAGTGATGCTGTGGGGCTGTTTCGCTTCCAAAGGCCCTGGGAAGCTTGTTAGGGTGCATGGCATCATGAATGCTTTGAAATACCAGGACATTTTAAATCAAAATCTGTTGCCCTCTGCCAAAAAGCTGAAGATGGGTCGTCACTGGGTCTTTCAGCAAGACAATGACCCTAAACATATGGCCAAATCTACACAGAAATGGTTAACCAGACACAAAATCAAGCTCCTCCCATGGCCATCTCAGTCCCCAGACCTCAACCCCATTGAGAACCTGTGGGGTGAGCTGAAGAGGAGAGTACAGAGGAGAGGACCCAGGTCTCTGGATGATTTAGAGAGATTTTGCAAAGAGGAATGGCTGAAGATCCCTCTTTCTGTCTTTTCCCATCTTGTGAAACATTATAGGAGAAGATTAGGTGCTGTTTTGTTGGCAAAAGGGGGTTGTACAAAATATTAACAACAGGGGTGCTAATAATTGTGACACACATTATTTGATGTCAAATAATTATTTCTTTATGTGGGATTTTTTCCCCACTGAATAAATGCACTTGTATTGAAGGTTGGATTTTTCTCTTTTTTTCCATTAAGGTCCCATGTTATTTAGAGAAAAATAATAATAATTGGAAGCTAAAAAACACATCTCAACCAGGGGTGCCAATAATAATGGAGGGCACTGTATATTGTGTTATAGCAGATAGTAGATAAGTCATTAACTGTCACCAAAAGCAGATGAGACTAAACAGATGGGGCGGTTCTAATTTGGACAGGAAGTTGGTTCCAGCATTTTGCAGCATGGGAGTGCCTGGTACCGTTATGCATGCCTTCGCCCAGTCTATCCACATGGTACCACTGTACAGTAGTAGTAACAATTGCATCATGGCAGTGATCAGAAATTTCATCATTCCCACTGGGCCAGCACTATGCCCCCCAAGTACAGTGCAGTATACGACACAGAAAACAAGGCACACATAAACAAACACAGACACACATACACATACTACATGTGTGCAGCAGTGCCTAGTGTGTGTGGGTGTATGTGCCATTTCTGTAAAGGCCACTATTGCCATTTGCACGTGTGTGTGTGTGTGTGTGTGTGTGTGTGTGTGTGTGTGTGTGTGTGTGTGTGTGTGTGTGTGTGTGTGTGTGTGTGTGTGTGTGTGTGTGTGTGTGCAGCAGTGCCTAGTGTGTGTGTGTGTGTGTGTGTGTGTGTGTGTGTGTGTGTGTGTGTGTGTGTGTGCGTGTGTGTGTGTTGTGTGTGTGTGTGTGTGTGCGTGTGCGTGCAGCAGTGCCTACTGTGTGTGTGTGTGTGTGTGTGTGTGTGTGTGTGTGTGTGTGTGTGTGTGTGTGTGTGTGTGTGTGTGTGTGTGTGTGTGTGCGTGTGCGTGCAGCAGTGCCTACTGTGTGTGTGTGTGTGTGTGTGTGTGTGTGTGTGTGTGTGTGTGTGTGTGTGTGTGTGTGCATCCATGTCTGTGCGTATATCCGTGTGTGTGTGTGTGTGTGTGTGTGTGTGTGTGTGTGTGTGTGTGTGTGTGTGTGTGTGTGTGTGTGTGTGTGTGTGTGTGTGTGTGCAGCAGTGCCTAGTGTGTGGGTGTGAGGGAGCGCAGCATGCAGAAGTCAGTACAGGAGGAGGTGGAGACGTCACAGCACTCCTATGTAGGTCAGTATTCTCAGATCAGCCCAAGACTCTTTATGCTTGTTTATGTGCAAGCAGCGCAGTGTGTACAGTAAGTGTGTGAGTGTGAGTGTGTGTGTGTGTGTGTGTGTGTGTGTGTGTGTGTGTGTGTGTGTGTGTGTGTGTGTGTGTGTGTGTGTGTGTGTGTGTGTGTGTGTCTGTGTCTGTGCGTGTGTGTGTGCGTGCATGTGCGTGTGTGTGTGTGTGAGAGAGAGAGAGAGAGAGAGAGAGAGAGAGAGAGAGAGAGAGAGAGAGAGAGAGAGAGGAGGGAAGGGGGAGGAGGAGGGATGGAGTGGAGTGGAGTGGAGTGGAGTGGAGTGGAGTGGAGTGGGTGGAGTGGGTGAGGGTGTGGGGGGTAGTGGAGTGGGTGTGGGGGTGTGGGGGGTTAGTTGGCTTGGAGGATGGCCAGATGGGGATTGCACCGCCAACCGCGAAAAAGCAGCCATTGTCTAGCATCCCCTGCATGCTTCCCTCCACTCCACTCCTCACTCAAAAAAACAAAAACAAAACAAAAACACATCACCTGTTTGAACAGTATGAACCTGTTGTGTTGTCACGTTGTAACTTAGTACGCTATACATGCCTGATATGACCTCCACCACCAGCACATCTTCACATGAGAAGCAGTATTAGTAGTATTTATATTTTTAATGTTATTCTCTTGAATAGAGAGAGAGAGAGAGAAGGTCTTTGGAGCAGAAGCACAAAGGGCCAGTTAGAAGGGCTGAAGGTATAGTAATAGCAGAGATGAAGGTCAATGCAACACCTAATGCAGGTACAGATGCAATGGGCCGTTGCCATGGCTCCCATGTGCTTTGAGTTTGGGGTTTAATTCTTCCATTAATCCCGTTGGCTCACTTCTGCTCTGAGAATCAGCTTGTTTACTATGCAGCTTTCCTCACAGCCTCCCCTCCCCTCCCCTCCCCTTTGCCTGTCAAATCCGGATGCTTTTCAGCATGGTATAGCTCTTTCGATTTTTACTCTTCTCTCGGACATTAAACAAACGGTATATGCTTCTCAAAGTGATTTTTTTTTAATCGTCCGATCAAAAGAGCAAATTGCAATAGTGGGCTTTCCAGAAAAAATAGAAACATGTAAGGCAAGGCAAGATCTGGTTTGCACGGATGGAGTGACCCACATTTCCGGGAATCAAAACAACAGTGAGTGAGTCATAGAGCTAGTGGTGGGTCCCTCTCAGCAGCTGCATGGATGGGTGGGTGACTTACAGCAAGCATGGAGGAGAATGACTCAAGGTTAGGGTTAAGGGTCAAACATTCCTAAGTCACACACATGATTGCAGCAGTCAGCGATCACAGTTAGAAGGCAATATAGGAAAAATAAACATACATTCAAAAGATTACCAGTTACTTGCCTGTAATTAAAAATGGTGAAGGGGGAGGGGGGGGGGTTGTTCAATGTGAAAGCAAGATGAAAATACTCACAGAGGGGTACAGCTCCTGTGAACCCGAGCATGCAACCACTTCTCTGGCAAATCCTGCACACCCTCGAACGCCTGGTGAACTCCTGACTGAGTTCCTGAGAATGCCATGCTGCGTGCAGACGAAGGGCAAGGGCCATGGTAAAAAAAAGTCCCGCAGCTGCAAACAAAACTCCAGTTCCAGTCCCAGGGATGGTGGAAGTGATCTAATAAGGGGAATCCGTCTTTTGGAGAGACCTTGCGAACCCCCAGTCCTGTGTTGATTTGCTGCTCAACTCCTGCTCTGACTCTACTTCCCTCCACATTTGCCCATGGTATTCAAATCAAGAAACACCAAAGCCACCTGCAGGGAAGACTCCTTCACAAAACTCACATGCATCCACACATTCATTCAACCACGCAAACAAACACACACACGCACACACACATGCACTCACACACACGCACAGGCAAAACACTCTCACTTACACACACACATGTCCAGCATTCACTGTCCTACAAGTCCCAAGCAGCGCTCCAGATGGGTACGCTCCACAGACACTCCACAGACGCAGTCCGAAACAACACGAGGAATCGCTCCGCGCTCGCCTCACTCAGGTAAAGTATGCGAATCCCAGGCAGGCACTTCTTGCGATACAGGGCTTTGGCTGGGGCATGGCTATCCTGGTCCTGCATGCGCTCTCTTGGATGCGGAGCTTGGCTGTGTATGGATGCCACGATACATTAGCCCAGCCTTCACAACACAAAGAACACGCCTACTACCCACCTCACAGGGGCAGAGCCTCCCCCCTCCTCCTTCTGCTTCTCTCTCTCTCTCTCTCTGTCTCTCTCTCCTCTCCCCCCCTCCCTCTCTCTCTGCCGCCTGGCTTCAGCACCACGGACAGCTCAGCAGCTCTCCTCTTTAGTGTTGTAGTGCTGCTGCCGGGAAGTGTGGTGGCCCAGGACAAAGTCATACAAAAGCCCCCCCACTCAATACTTTCAATGTAAAGGAGGACACAATTATGGGGCCCGCCATCTCCCTGGGCCCGGGACAACCAAGCCCCCTTTGTCTCCCCCTTGTCAACTTCCCTGGTGGTTATGGAGGAGGGAGGGGCCAGTGTGGGACTGTGCGTGTCGTGTCAGTCAGACTGGCAAGGGCAGGAAGGGCCCCGATCATCACCAGGGCGACCAGGGTGTGACCTCATTAGCCCGAAACCCTCATCCTGCCAGCCAGCCAGCCGGCTCAGCCAGCCACTCCCAGCTTCTCCTTTGGCAAGTAAACAAGTGGGGGGGAGAAACACATGCGCCCGTGCACACACAGACACACACACACACACGCACACACATACACATACACGTACACACACACACACACGCATGCACCAGACCGGAGCAAGATCACAAAAACACGCCTGCACCCACGTGCACACAAAACAAAAACAAAAAGAGACGTGACCCTTTTTCGACAGAATGTGTTTCATTCATTTGTCTGAAACATAAAACCAGAGCAGTTACACTAACGGGGTCATTTAACACTCAAAAGCATACCAATACAACAAAATAAAATGCTTGGTTTTTCATGGAATAGCATGCATGTGAAAAGAGGTAGGAAGGAAAAGTCACAAAACAACATCAGAAAATAAATGAAGAAGGTTGCATTTATTTATGCATGCCTCTGCATGTGACTGTTTATGAGATTGATGCACTCATCACAAGGCCACAGGGCACAGGGTTTGCTCAGAGGGATTAACATTGTTGACACAAAAGGATAAGGGGTAGTAGTGTGTGTGTGTGTGTGTGTGTGTGTGTGTGTGTGTGTGTGTGTGTGTGTGTGTGTGTGTGTGTGTGTGTGTGTGTGTGTGTGTGTGTGTGTGTGTGTGTGTGTGTGTGTGACTGGCGGTGATCTGTTGTTTTCCAATGCCCCCCTCTCACCCCTCTAGACCCCTCCCATCTCCATCATCCACTCCACTCTCTGCCTGTCTTTTACGAAGCAGGCATCCAACCACGGAAACTGTGTCAGAGGCAAAACAGGGACTGTTTTTATTCCCAATGGTGGAAGGTGGTTTAGGAGCACATGGTGGGTACAATGGATGTACACACTGTGCTACCAATGAGAGAGAGAGAGAGAGAGAGAGAGAGAGAGAGAGAGAGAGAGAGAGAGAGAGAGAGAGCTCTCTATGTGTGTGTGTGTGCGTGCGTGCGTGCGTGCGTGCGTGCATGTGTCTGTGCAGCCCTATAATTGTCTGTTGTTTTTTTTCTTTCTTTCTTTTTTGGGTGGAACGAGGGGGCATCGGAAGGGGGCTGGTGTTTTGATTAAAAGTGTGCTGGGGTGTTTAACCTCTCTTTTTTGGACAGTGTGTGTGGAGTGCTGAGCACACACAAAAGCCAGCAGTTCATCGGGAGTCAAGCCTGCGTACAATGGGGCTGCATGACCTCTCACAGGGCCTTTGTGTGCACCCAAAAGAAACAGTTTAGAGTCAATGACATAGGTCAGTGCACTTGGCTAATGACTGGCGATGAGGGGTGTTGTGTGTAGGCTAAATTATTTGGGTGGGGGCAGGGGAAAAAACTGTTGGCGCATGGCGTTAATTTTGGAACAAGCTGACAAAGTCAAAGTCAACTCAAGTGCTCAGCTGTGGAGGTGACACATGATAGACATGATGGACAATGCTGACATTTCTCTGAACGGAATAGATCTTCACTAGTGTTTTGGAATAGTGGGCAGTAGACACGCACACAAAGTAGGCTACCTTTTTTGAGCTGTTAGTCATGTTTAGCACCCAAAAGTGTTAAGTGACTGCTATTTGCATTGATGTCCTCAATGAATGACGCATGATTCAATTTTCAATCCATGGCATATTATAACTAAGTCATTGGTCAGCCTATGTCACATCTCAATGCTCAATCTATTCTATTTCCCCAAAACATAACACGCTCATGTGGGTGGCTGCCAACTTGGTGGAGAGGTGAAAACAGTTTGTCTGGGGTAAGTAACCGCCCAACTCAGCATTGAAGGAAAATAAAAACAAAACAAATAAAGCAAGTCCACAGGTCATGGGAACAGACAAATGCAGGGTCATAGCCTACATGATTTTACAAACTAGGCCTACACATGGCGAGTTGTTGGAATCATGCCACCAACCCATGAACCTATCATTTTCATGAGCATGTTTGAACTCTGTATTTAATGGTCTTACACCAATTTCATTTTTTTTTTTCAAATGGAAAACACTTCACTCACTACAGATTTCCATGCCTTGATATCTTGGCTGCATTCTATTAGTCTTTATTCGTGGTTCTGTAATTAATAGTAAAACAGTGCCATCTGCTGTTAAAGTAATGGGTTGTGTAGCCTACTGGGTTCATTCTTGATAATGTAAGCATAGCCTACTGCTCCCTCTGTAGAAAATCTGTATGCACAAATTTCCCTTGCAACGTTCTGATTCGGGCTTAGTATATTTTTTTCCACAAATTGGAACCTGACTTCTTTTTGACAAAACACACATAGAAACGATATTGAAACTGGCAGTGGTAGAGGACGCATGAGCTGAGGACCCAAGCATTACGCACGGCGGCGGGACACTGCAGTGTTCATGTCGAACATAGGTGTTAAGGGGAATGATTTAGGATGATTGGTAATTCTCAATCCTGCCGAATTTACTGTTTATTGACAGTTATCAAACAGCCATGTCAGATCCCTCAGTAAGTTGATACTATGCGATAATTCCAGCTAAATGAACCATTACCGCGCGTGACGACGACCCAGCTCGTGTGTTTTGATGACTTCTTGCTAGCAGGTCACGTTAGCTTGATTCACCTACATGAGGCAGAATGAAACCTAGCAGTGTTTCATTTTGGTTAAATACATTCACGTCTCTGGTTTAGCTGCAGATCAATTCAAGATACATTGTTGCAATACGCAAGAAGGACGCAGATAAGTCAGAAGTAAGTAGGCTACCAGAACATTCCTTTCCAGTGGTTCTGTTTGTTATTCAATCATGTGGTTTCTCATTATTATTTATGCCCATCTTAATTACTTTAATGTGTTTGATTTCATGCCTGCATGCGTTTCCTACTGAGTTCTATGTATCTGCTATACTGATCTCTACTATCGTTTTCGTGGTGAAATCCACCGTGTTTCACTGGGAGCTAGCTGTAGCCTACTGCTTCACAAGGCACAGCATCTTGTTACATTGGTTATACATCTGCACGTGATATGAAAAATTACCATGTAGGCCTAACTCATCAAATTGTAGGCTAATAGTTACGTGGAAATGTCAAATACTGTGCATGTGTCTCAGTGCGTTTTTGTGCCTTAGAGCGCAACAAAACCACCTGTGCCAACCCCTGGGGTTAGTATCCTTGTGTTGTAGAAGAACCTGAAATTGAGCTCAAGTAAAAAAAAAAAAAAACCGGAGGCCTATGGTATTGAATCTGATGTGGGTTAACGGTGGCAACTTTTGGTGGTCATCCGGGTTGATTTTTCTTGTTTTTCTCTTTATTTGTCAATGTAACAAGTATACCAAAATTGAGCCATATCATACCTGCACGTGTTTATACATTTAGTAGTTACATTGCTTTAAAAAAAAAATAACAAAACACAATTTGTGTTCACAATTCTTGTCTTCCTTTTACTCTTCTTGACAGATGGCTGACACAACAGCATACTCTCCTGGAGATGACATGGTGGAGATGAGTCGCATCCACATGGAGCTGGAGTACACAGAAGGCATCAGCCAGCGAATGCGCATCCCAGACCGCCTCAGCGTGGCTCCGGGTGTAGCAGTGGACCACCCAGCCCAGCTCCGGGAGCTTCCTCTGACCACAGCCATGATGCAAGTTCCTGACCGGATAGTCGTGGCAGGTATATCATCAGTGGCGTTAATCAAAAGTGACGTTTTTTGAAAAAAGGTTTCGCACACTCCTTTGGCTTTTTTCTTCTATAAGTTCTTTGGCCCCATGCTCTCACCCAAAGAACTTCAAGCAGATGATATCCAAAGGAGTGTGGGAATCTTTTTTTCAAAAACTGTCACTTTTTTGTTCAGCACCAGAGATTGTGTCCAAAAGCAGCTACAAAGGTTTATCATCAGCCTCATTTCTCATGGCACTTTGGATGATGTGGTTTGACAATATCTGATACCAAGTAGAAACACAATTATATTCTTGTCTCCAGGGACATTTCTAACCAACTCGGATGTCTAACTGAGCGAATAGACCAGGCGCGATGCGATTCAAGCGACAGAGTGCAGCAGCAAGGAATACGAGCGATTGAGGAGACTAGAGTATGTCCGTACAGGCAGAAGGCAAAGCATTCAAGCATTCCCATTGGCTGTGGTCACTGACCCCTATACAGTCATTCGCTGTCGCGGCTTGTCGCCGAACCGCGTCATAGAAAGTTGAAAAGATTTCAACTTCAAACTGTCGCGCTCATCGCTCTAGTCTCCAGAATCGCTTTTGTCGCGCGACTCAATAAAAAGTCAATTACTTCCGTCGCTCGCCTCGCTCAGATCGCCGCTGGTGTATTTCTGCGGTAAGTTTGATAGGAAGTTAAACCTTTTGATATGCTGCTGTGTGCATTGTTTACATCGCAACACTGCTATGACTCAGGTTACATTAAATCAGGCTGGTGGCTGGTGTTAATTTAGAGGCCCTGTTGATATCCAAAGAAATTACATTTCCTTCCTTTCAGGTGAGAGTGGCGACCCCGGCATGTACAGCCGGCCCAGAGACCTGGACCTGATCCAGTCCACCCCCGAGGAGTCTGTGGTTCTGATGGCACTGCCGCAGGTCCTCACCCTCAACGAGCAGCCACTGGACTTCCTGGAGCCAGAGCCTTCGCCGTCCAGCGCCACGCCGCAACCCGAGGAGGTGAGTCCAGTTGACATGAGGATGCCAGGGAAAGAGGACCCCAGACAAGGTTTAATTAATCACTGTCCTGAGTCAGCTGGTGCTTATTTGCGTTATTAGTAGGTGAATGATGACTCTCGCAACCACTTCCATGGTCCGCTGCCAGAAAACCCCATTTGCAATTTTTGGCTGAGTGTCGTGATAAACACAAAAACAGCTTTACATACCGTACATTTGAAGACTTTCGTTTCAAAATGGTGTATATCCATTTTGGGAAACTGACATTTTTGTTCATTTCATTGCATTGCATTGAAAAATGCATGTGGTATATAGGTTCAAAAAGTATGTCCACAAAATATTTAAATGGTAAGAATTCACACGCAGATGGTAGGACTTATGAACAAAAGTATGCAAAAGTAAAAAAAAATTTTTTTTTAACCAAATAGGTCTTAAGGAGCCATATCATGATTTTTTTCAGCCTCCTGAATCTCTCTCTCAGCCGCCGACTCCCAGGAGGTCCCATCGAGGTCGCTGTGCGAGCGAGAACTCGGTTGTCCGTCATCGTGGGCCTCCAAGCAAACAAGTAGCGTGAGTTTCGGGTAGTTGGATACCCTAAAATCACTGTGAATATAATGCACTTCCATAAATAAAAATATGACAGAGAAAGTGTTGTTTCCATAGATACAAGTCTTCTTTTAAACTCATGTCAACTTGTCAATGTGTTAACAATGTTGTTGGCATGGCATTGCTATGGATAGTTAATTCAGCTTTATTTCTGTTAAAAACTCAGATGATCGTCACAATGTTCATAAGCATGTCTCCCTATCTTGCACCAGCCTGTGTCCCGCTCCTCCTGTGCGTGCATGTCCCCCTCTCGTGACTCCAGAGGATGCCCAAAATCTCTACAGCGCCACTGGCATTCTGACCTACATCCAGTGCACCACCCGCCGTGCCTATCAGCAGGTCCTCGAAGCCCTGAATGACCCCCAACAAAGGTGAGCTGAGCTGGACCAAACCAACACGTACTACTGTATGCCCTGGCAAAGATCATCACTAAGCCCATGGCCATCTCCAAGAGCTCTAATGCTGCATTCAGGCCGACTGTGGAAGATAAAAAAGTGGAAAATCTGCAACTTGCATTAACTGTGAAGAAAAGGGTGAATAAACTTAAGCTAGTTTAGCTATCCAATTTAAAATCTACCAGTCACTCGCTATTTTAACCAGTCAACTCACAGAATAATAACAATCATTGTCATTATTATCATCATTATTATTATCAAAATTATACAAAACACTTGATCAGTAACACATTCTGAGCACTTCGACATCTTCACTCCTTGTACTCTCGCACGAAGGGGGGGGAGGGAGGCAACCGCCATTCCGACAGTATTTGATTGTCATTCCGAGCCATTTCGAGTCATTTGAACATTGTTACAAGTACGTAAAGGCGCATGAACAACGTTCTAACTCAATTGACATGTGCAACAATGTTGCTACATGAGCGGAAGTGGAGAGAGTGACAGCGCAATTACAAGATTAGTGTATAATTTAGTGTCTAATTTTGTCACGGTCCAAATGCCCTTACCAGTAGGGTCTGAAAACAATTCCTGCAAGCTGGAAAAATATTTTTTTGCAATAAAAAGTCAATGTCGGAATGGCGGTATGTCTGAATGGTGGTATGTAACCCTCAGAATGTGTTACTATGCCTTTCATTATCTAGATCGGAAATCGCCACGCTTCTTGTTTTGTGCATCTACAGTGCTGGGCAAAAGTATTGGCACCCCTTCAATTCTGTCAGATAATACTCAATTTCTTCCAGAAAATGATTGCAATCACAAATGCTGTGTTATTAATATCTTCATTTGTTTGTCTCGCAATGAAAAAACACAAAAGAGAATGAAAAAAAAAGTCAAATGAATGATAATTTTACACAAAACTCCAAAAATGGGCCGGACAGAAGTATTGACACCCTCAGCCTAATACTTGGTAGCACAACCGTTTAGACAAAATAACTGCGAAGAACCACTTCTGATAACCATCAATGAGTTTCCTACAACGCTCTGTTGGAATTTTAGACCATCCTTGAGGTGATTTGAAGGGTGCTTTCTCCACACTTCCATTTTGAGACCTCTCCATAGGTTTTCTATGGGATTGCAGATACACACTGACGGATGTTTTTATACAGTTTTCTTTTTGTTCAATCCCTACTACACTCATTACTGTTTATTGGTCTTCATAGGGTTTGTCACCCAGCTTACGATCTAAGCTTGGAAACCACCCCTGAGGACTGCTCCCTGGTTGACGCTGCCTCTCTAAGACGACAGGTATCTCAAAACAACATCCTTCTCAATGTCTGCGTTGATCTCATAGTTGCTCTTAAAGCCTACTAACGCTTGTTCAATTTCAGATAGTGAAGCTGAACAGGCGTCTTCACCTGCTGGAACAGGAAAACAAGGAGAGGGCGAGGAGGGAAATGATAATGTATTCCGTTGCCGTGGCTTTCTGGCTTGTCAACACATGGGTGTGGTTCCGTCGTTAGTCATCTAAAGCTCCATCTACTATACATTCTCAGTTCTTGTCATGGCTCATACTCGACCAGAAATCCTAAAATGTAGTTATTCATCGATGTGCTTCATGTGTAAAATTAAACTCAACAGAAAAGCTATTCTTGTTGTCCAAGTAAGACCTAAGATGGGAATTTGTTAATATTGCTACTATATTGGTAGAATGATTTACACTAAGCTAAGGAAGGTCTGAACAACTGCACAATGCTGTATTTTGTTTTGTTTAGCATTTTGTATCTTCAAGGCAAATATCTGTGCCACACATGTACCAAACTCCATGGAAAGTACATACGGCGGGAGGAAAAAAAGTAAATACACCCGTTGAAATACCTTACATAATGTATGTATCTGGTAAGAATAGCTTCCTTGAGGTCATGCCATAGCAACTCAAATTGACTTTGATAGGTGATATCAGAACATGTGACAGAATATATATTCGATTTAGTGTGTTTATATGCGGTTCAGTATCCTGAATATAAGGCTTATCCTGGATATGATCAAATTCGGGATAAGGTGTTTATATGAGTACAGTGTGTTATATCACGGTCTACATTCTCGGCCGTTATAGAGTTCTCCTCAAATGCATGCCGCCTGGATACCAGCAACAGCGTTCTATGGGAAGCCTCGTACCGGGAAACCGGGATTAAGCTTTTCTATGGGTCAATAACTGTTTCTTTTGGAATACCCCACCTAGCATATCTCAATTTCTCAAAATCCCAAATATGGGCTTACTTGGGATACTGACGTCATTAAAAGGTGTTTATATGTTCAGACACAAATTTGAAAGACTTCCCGATCATATTCGGCATACTGAACTGCATGTAATAAACGCATGAATTGTTCTGAAACCACTCTAAAGTCAATTTGCTTCTATGCTTGGGTTATTGTCCAGTTACTGCACTCATCCTCTTTCACGCTTCAATTGTGTGACTATCTCAGGTTTTTGTTATGTAAAATGTCTCAATAAACTTGAACGTTCCATTGATGGTGGTAAGCTGTCCAGGCCCTGAGGATTTGGTGATAGTGTGCTATTCCATTTCTCCACACATACTGTTGTGTGTGATGTTGTGTTTTTGCGTGGTGACCACTACTTGGAACAGAAGTTACATTGCTGAAAAATTGCTGGGACACACCGCCCAATCTGGCAACACTGTTTGCATCTTATGGACAATGAAAATATAACATTGCTATTTGGGTGATATTAGTTTGTTATTTTTTCAGATTTTAGGGAAAAATTAGACCATATTTTAAATGTAGAAGGACCATATTTTAGATCCAGAAAGTAGATAATAAATAAGTAAATGTAAAGAAAAATGAAATGAAGGAGTTGAAAGAAGAGATAAGTAGAAATGTCAAAGCACAACAAGAATGATTGAACAGCTCTCGTTTGACGTCAGCTTTGGAAGAATTAGACTCAAGGTTTCCGTTGAAACGTGTTCAGGAAGATGTTCTTTTTTAAGAAGGACTTTTCTTTGATGGTAGTACTTGTCAGTTGCGCTGATTGGTCAGAGCGTTGGCCTATACGCACAGACACGGTTTGAAAGACAACGGGTTGTTCTCATCAACAATCTTCGGATGTATCATTCTTCGGGGCCAGACTAAATTACACATCCAATCTCACACTTAGTCTGGTTTATCAGACTAAACTTTTATTGCATTATTTTCTTTGTTTCTCCATAATGCAATAAAAGTTAACTATTGCATTCGACATTACGGTGTGCAAGTTTTCCTTGTCTGCATCTAAATTAGACTTGCACCATTTCATCTTGCGCATTGTGTGTTAAATGTCCTAGTGCTATCTTTCTGGAAATTCATAGCTTAACAAAGCTCTGTATGAACATTTCAGTTAATTCCCATACATTCCTGTGCAAAGTTTCCCATTTGAAAATTCCCTTTTCAACCCTATTTGTACTCTTATCTGGCTGAGAACATTCGTCTAGTTTCAGGGGTTGTAATGTGCATGAGCATGTACATGACTTGCACAATCATGAGGTTTCATTTTAACTTAACTGTCAGGAATGATCAATGTGAATAGGATGCTCTTTGTACACTGTACATTGCCAGGAAATATAGCTATTGCATTAACTTTGATTATTCTGGTCAATGTATTGTGGGAAAAATGTACCATTTTGTTATGTCATTTGGTAATGGACAAAACAGCATGTTTGTTGTATTGTGCAAGTGTTTGTAAAAAAAAAGTTGACATTCCATGGACTCTGACTTAACATATTTATTGATCATTGACACTGCCATTCATGCTCCATAAATATTTTGTAAATATACTGTAATTTATTAAACATGAAGTTGATGTAAACCGTATTAAGTTTTTTTTTTTAAGAGCAAAAGAATAAACTATACAGAATAATCTAAATGATGAAATACAGTCAATCCGGAAAGTATTCACAGCGCTTCACTTTTTTCACATTTTATTATCTTACAGCCTTATTCCAAATGCTACAAATGAATCTCTGTTGTCAAAAATGTACTGTGACTACAGAAGCAGATCATGATACTCTCCATAGGATTTCATTCAAAACTCACACCCATCTATTTTAGCCAGGTGCAGACTCAAAATGTACAATGTGCTGAAAGGTTGAAACACACACAGATGACCTCCCTTTTAATCCCTTTTCATTTCGAAATAAAAAAAATGAATGTAGTTGCTGCCAAAGGTGGTTGTACAAAGTATTAAGCAAAGGCTGTGAATACTTTTGTAAATATTATTTCTTTGTTTTTTATTTTTATAAATTTTCAAAACTGTCAAGACAACTTGTTTTTCACATGGTCATAATGGGATAATTTGTGTAGGATTTTGACAACAGAGATTCATTTGTAGCATTTGGAATAAGGCTGTAAGATAATAAAATGTGAAAAAAGTGAAGCGCTGTGAATACTTTCCGGATTGACTGTAGCTTTAAGAAATAGCTGTGCTCAAAATAATAGCAGTGTCTTAACAAAGGTGCGTAAATGTCAAAAATCTTCAAGTAGATAATACTTTCATGAGCAAAAATGCTTTGCAGACACTGCACATTCTATTCAAAAGAAGAAAATTGGGAAAAGTAGGTCTGTTTTGTAGTATTTCACAGAAAGTAAAGACATGCCATGTTCATAAATAAATAACAGTGTTGAAATTGGTCTCTCTGAACAAATGAACAAATTCTTGAAAATTCTACTTTGCGGAGCATCCTAAACTAATATGTTGTTGCACAACCATGGTTTCTGATAATTGCTTCGCATCTGTGATGCATGGAGTCGACCATAGTCTGGCACTGGTCAACGGGTACTGCAGCTCAGGTTAATTGTACTACATTCCTTGCCTGATTATCATGACTTCCAAATCTCTTCGACACTTGGTGTGACCCAAGAGCATAACAACGAACATTCTAAACGGCATGGTTGACCCATCTGTATAAAAGACCCACCTCTCTTGGTTTGCTACTGGTCGAGGGCAGAACAGGCTGAGTCAAAGTTTAAAACAAACATGTCTTAGTCCCAATAGAACGTTTCTGCTTGAACAGCGTCACTGCCTTGAACACGCCTCTAACCAGGACGATTGGAAATGCTCAAAGTTGATTAGTTCACAACAAAGTGGGTAGAGTTTCCTGCTGAGGAGGGAACTTTAGCCGAATGCTCATGAACAAGCTTTTGGCCTGAGTGAGTGTAGCTGAGCCGAAGGTGTTGCGTCACTGCGAGGGTGGAGCCTGGGTGCTACATTCAGTGTTGCCAGATTGGGCTGGTTCCCGCCCAATTGGGCTGCTTAAGATGGCCATGTGCGGATAAAAATGGCATCTATCAGAAAAACCCGCCCACTTTTTGCCATAGAAATCAATAATTTAAAATGTTGTGCTTCTAGGCGGGTTTTGAACATTTTTTGGGCTGGAAATCATCAGCCTCATCTGGCAACGCTGACTACATTCCATAATAAGCTCTGCGTTTCTTAATTTTACAGCATTTTTTATGTCAGCCCACAAGTTTTCCATGGGATTACAGTCCGGGAATTGTGCTGGCCACTCCATGAGTTGAATGCTGTTTGTCTGATTTTGCTGTCTTGTTCGTGTGTTTGGGATCATTCGCTATGTTTACATGAGCCATTTAAATCCGATTTAACGCTCTTTAAATCTGATTAAAACTTAATTCTGCTCTGAAAACATCATGTAAACACTTACCAAACCAGAAGTTCGATTAAAGTGGGTGGTATATTCCTCTTTTAATTCCGATTAAACACTTTCCTCCGTCATGTAACCTTTTATTGCACTTGAACAACAATTTCGGTCGTCGTTCCACGCATGCTCGTTGGCCATGCGATGGCGCAATACCCCATGTTCTTTGCTTCTGTGAGAAAAAATGGCAGACTTCCGGTGGACTTTTTACATGAAAGTTTTTACTTAATTTAAAGATCCTAAGTGATTATAAATGTTGTGGCATCTATATATTGATGTAAAAGTGCACCACGAGGTAATGAAGCACAACAAAGTTACTCCACATTACCCGTTGACCACTCGTTTTTCTAAGCTAGGTGGGTAAGCTAACGTTAGCATTTTGAAAGACCCAGCCCACAGGGCATGTCCCAAGCTCTGAGTCCGGCTGAGGGAAATATTTAGGGGCAGAAGATAACCACCTGTGCTGGTAGTAGAGTAGAGTAGAGTAGAGTAGACTTTATTGTCACTATATAAATATAGCGAGATTATGTTTAGTAGCAACCCACAAATGCCCACAAAATAAAAGATATATTAACAATAAATAAATAAAATCCATAAAAATCCATGTGCATCTCACAGTATCGATAGTCCTGAAGTATTGAGGGGGGGCAGGTGACGAATTGAGTTCAAGAGTCTAATGGCAGTAGGGTAAAAGCTGTCCTTCATTCTTGTAGTGCGGGCACGCAGAGTCCTAAAGCGCCTGCCAGATGGTAGCATGGTGAAGAGCCTGTGACCAGGGTGCGTGTGATCTTTAAGGATGTTTAATGCTCTGTTTGTGCAGCGTGTATGGTGGATCTCCTCAAGTGTGGGTAGTTGGCATCCAATGATTCTCTCTGCTGTTTTAATGATGCGCTGTAACATCTTCTTGTTGTCGTGTGTGCAGCTGGTGTACCAGGATGTAATGCTGTATGTAATTACTGATTCAATTGTACACCTGTAGAAGTTAGTGAGCAGATCTCGTGGTAGCTGGGCCTTCTTTAGAGTGCGAAGGAAATATAGCCTTTGGGATCCCTTTTTAGCCATTGCAGAGGTGTTGGCGCTCCATGACAAGTCCTCGCTGATGTGCACACCCAGGAATCTGAAGCTCTGTACAACCTCCACTGGCTCCCCTCCGATGTTGATGGGTTGGTGGTAGTGGTTGCCCTGGCCACACCGCCTGAAGTCCAGGATCACCTCCTTCGTTTTCTTGGAGTTCAGGGCCAGGTTGTTGTCTTGGCTCCAGCGTGCCAGCTGCTCCACCTCCTCTCTGTAGGCCGTCTCGTTGTTGTCAGAGATCAGGCCAATCACGGTTGTGTCGTCAGCAAATTTAATGATGGTGTTTGTGCTGTGCTTAGGATCACAGTCATGAGTGAAGAGGGAGTACAAAAAAGGGCTCAACACACATCCCTGCGGCGCGCCTGTATTTAGGGTGATGGGTCTTGAAAGATGTTTTCCCATGCGTACAGACTGAGGACTCACTGAGGAAGTCCAGTATCCATCTGCAGACATGGGGACTGAAGCCGAGGTTGTACAGCTTAGTGGCCAGCTTGATAGGGGGAATGGTGTTAAAAGCGGAGCTGTAGTCAATGAACAGCATTCGCACATAGCTGTTTGGTTTCTCCAGGTGTGAGAGGGCAATGTGAATGCCATCCTCTGTAGATCTATTCGCCCTGTAGGCAAATTGATGCGGGTCGAGGGATGGTGGAGTGATGGACTTGAGGTGTGCTAGCACCAGTCTTTCAAAGCATTTCATCACAATAGGTGTGAGCGCTACAGGGCGGTAGTCATTGAGAGACTTGATGGCCGCCTGCTTGGGAACAGGAACGATGGTACTGGTTTTCAGACAAATGGGGACTGCAGCTTGTTCTAGGGAGATGTTAAATATGCGGGTAAAGACTGCACTTAGTTGGCCTGCACAGTGCTTTAGGACCTTCCCAGGGACCCCGTCTGGTCCTGGTGCTTTGTGAGGGTTAATGCTGCTGAGGGCTCGCCGAACCTCGTGCTCGGTTAACACCAGGCCTACATGTGGGGCATTGTCTATCAGTTCAGTGGGGGAGTGAGGGATGGGTCCCTCATCGAACCGTGCAAAAAAGTTGTGAGGTCATCCGGGAGAGTTGAATTGTGAGAGCTGGGCAGACCGGGGTTTGTGCTCTTGTAGTTGGTGTAGGATGTAATGCCCTGCCACATACGTCTGGGATCAGAGTTCACAAAGTGCTGTTCTATTTTTACTTTATAGGAGTGTTTAGCTTCCTTGATGCCCCTCTTCAAGTTGGCCCTGGCTATGGTGTAATTTGATTGATCACCAGAGTGAAACGCATCGTCTCTAATTGCCAGCAGGTTCTGGACTTGACTGTTCATCCAGGGCTTGCGGTTTGGAAATGTGTAAATGGTCTTGTGGATGGTGACATTATCAACACAGAAGTTAATGTAGTCCAGAACTGTAGATGCATATGTATTTAAGTCTGATTGATTAAAAAGTTCCCAGTCAGTGTCCTCAAAACAATTTTGCAAACGTTCAATTGCTCCTTCAGGCCAGACTTGGATGACCTGGCTAGTGGGCTTTGACCTGGCGATGAGCGGCTTGTACGCAGGGGTCAAGAGCAGAGGGGTGTGGTCGCAGCTACCGAGGTGAGGGGAGGGGGATGCTTTGTATGCGCTGGCTATGTTGCAATAAACAACGTCTAATGTGTTCTTTCCTCTGGTTGGAAAATCAACAAACTGATGGAATTTAGGCAGAACTGACTTAAGATTGACATGGTTGAAGTCACCTGCTGTAACGAACACGGCATCGGGGTGAGAGTTTTGCAGGTCGCTGATGGTGTCATAGAGTTCACTTAATGCAATCTTTGCGTTCGCTTGGGGGGGAATGTAAACAGTGAGGAGAAACACCGCGGTGAATTCTCTTGGGAGATGAAACGGTCTGCACTGCAGAGAAAGATATTCTAAGTCCGGAGAGCAATGTTGTTCAGTGATGATAACAGAGGTGCACCAAGAGTTACTCACGTAAGTACACACACCTCCTCCTTTCCCCTTTCCGGAGTCGGCAGTTCGGTCCGCCCGGTAAACAGTCCATCCAGCAATCTGAATAGCAGAGTCGGGGATGTTGCCGCTTAACCAGGTTTCCGTAAAGAGAAGAGCGCAGCTGTTCCACCTCTTTGTTGAAATCCTAAGTCTCAGCTCGTCAATCTTGCTGGTAAGAGACTGTGTGTTAGCGAGGACCAGGCTGGGGAGTGGAGGTTTGTTTGGGCAGTTCTTCAGCCTCTCACGAATGCCGCCTCTCTTTCCGCGCTTCTTCCTCCGACGGCGACGGTGAGATTTGCGCCGGGCGATTATCCATGCAGGCACCGTAGTTCTGAGTAGTTCCTCGGGGATGTCCGTAGGTGGTGGGGGAATAAAACTTTCCAGTCGGATATCGATCAGTTTTTCCGGACTGTACACTGCACATGCACTTACTGATTGTAAACTGACACTATATCTAAGTAAAACAATATTAAAAACTATAAAATAGAACAAAAAGTGGCATTTGTTTTGGGAGCTCCGGGCCGCAGCATCTAGATGCGCCGCCATGGCAACGGAGGCCCTGGAGGTTTGGCGACCACGCCCACGTTCAGCACGTGTGTCCTCAGTCCAATCGAAATGCTTTCTTTTCCCCAGACATTTATTCAGATTTAAGTGAAAGTGCCATGTATACACGTCGCAAAATAACTTCAAATCCGATCTATTTAAATCTGAATTATTAATTCGGATTTAAAAACATCATGTAACCGTAGTCATTGTCTTGCTGGACCATCCACTTCCAATTCAATCATGTCCAGAGCGGTGACAAAAACTACATTCATATTTTTTGTTTAGCCAATCTTTGTGCACATGCTTGTAAGGGAATAGAAGAGAATTGTGCTCAAAACAGGTCAACTTAATCAATGAATATTTTGTACAGGGTTACTGTGTTCCGGATGCCTTGGCTGATGAGTGCATCCGCAGTCCTTTTAAAATTATTTATACCCACAGAATCAAACCCATGAAGTGTGGAAACTTAAAACTTGCAATTTGGTGTTTTATCATGTTGCTTACCGGAAGTGATAAAAGTGTTGTAGGCCTATTCATTCATTGAAAGAAGCCACGGATACTTCGTGATTTTAGTGATGATAAAATCCTTTATTTGCCTAAATTGAGGGTGGCTATGTTTGTTACTGTGGGTTGTTTTCTGGGTTCCCATGCATTAAACACATTTTGCAGACTAGTTCAGCTATGCTTGTTAGAAGGCATTGCTCATTTGTGGTCAAGCCAAAATATTTCCTTTAGATGCAGCAGTTCTCCCCTCCTGCTCCAATCACTGTGGTTACAAGGCAACGTCAAGTGGTGAATTTGCCACATTGTTGCATACCGGTACTTTTCAAACGCAGTATAGTACCATTTTAAATGCCTTAGTACCGCGGTACTTTTTTTTAATACCGGTATACCGTGCAACCCTTACCTATGGCCTATTGTTGTACGAAACGACTTAAATGCCCACAATAGAGCGAAATGCAAACGTGATTGGTCAATGCATAGCAGTTTGCATGTTGAATGTTGGTGCGCCAGCCAGACAACTGGCCACCAGTAGTGCGTAATAAGCAGAGGTGGAAAGAGTACAGAAAATGTGTACTCAAGTAAAAGTATCTTTACTTTGCCTAAATTCTACTCAAATACAAGTAAAAGTACCTATCTAAAAATCTACTCAAGTAAAAGTAAAAAGTACTTCACTTAAAATGTAATTTGAGTAAAAGTTACTTAGTTACTTTTAATTAGCTTTCCTCTTGAGAATGTCATGTTTATTTTTCTTGAATATCGTCCTCCATAACCTCTATCTCTTGCTTGGCACCAGCCATCATCCAATACATTGATACAAGATAGTAAAATAGTGGAAATGATGTGTGCCATCCTGCACAGTCTTTCATTTCCGACGGATTGTGGCATTATTGTGCATGGCATTTTGTCTCTCAGTCATTTTTTTTTACTCAGTACTCAGGCCAGGTTCCAGTGTAATTGAGTAAAGTACTTGGGGCAAAATGTACTCAAGTACAAGTAAAAGTATTAATTTTAAAAAAATACTTAGAAAGTACAAAGTATTCATAAAAGCTACTCAAGTACAATACTTGAGTAAAAGTAATTAGTTACTTTCCACCCCTGGTAATAAGCAATATGAAGTGCTGATAAAACATTGTAAAGGTTATTCAGTTAATATTTATGAATATAGGGATGATTGCATTGCTTCTCTCACGTTTGTAACAGTTAGAACACTGATAACGTGAAAAGCAAGCACATGCAACTCTATGCACTGCAACTACTAAAACACAGGAAATGCAGTGAGCCTCATCATAGCCACTCTCCTAGATGAAAAAAAGGTTTCTGACCTCATGGCTTCATGTCTACTATCTACATATTTTAAAAGGCAGGTTTAAGACTGTTTATGATACTATTCTGTACTTTTTAGTGCACAATAGGCCCTATATAGCACTATCAGGGTTGATGGTGAAAAAAAATCCTGAGCCTCAACTTTGCATTTCTGAAAACATGGTGCCTAGTTTACCACATTTTACCGGAAAGCACTGATGATCATCAAAGACACAAGCCACCCTGCACACAAACTGTTCAGCCTCCTGCCCTCTGGAAAGAGGTACAGGCGCCTCCGTTCCCGTACCACCAGGCTTGCAAGCAGCTCGATGCACCAAGCAATCAAGATACTGAACACTCAACCCACTCTCCCTCCACTGTCAGCCTCCAGCCAGCCAGGCCACTGACAACCCCCCCCCCATCCCCACCACCATATCTGCGACTGAACATTCCACCTGCAGTACTACATCTGTGACTAAACTTTCAACCTGCACTAACTCAAAACATGCACACACACACACACACACACACACACACACACACACACACACACACACACACACACACACACACACTGCACTTTCTGCACTAAACTCAAACATACACACACTGACACACAACTCATACACACACACACACACACACACATGCACACAGACACACAGACGCACACCGCACTTTCTACCTGCACTAAACACACACACACACACACACACACACACACACACACACACACACACACACACACACACACACACACACACACACACACACACACACACACACACACTCACTGCTGCTGGTGTACTTGATAGACCTATTTTAATATTTATTTTTCTTCAAATGCTTCTATTTCTATGTCAGAACGCTATAAAGGACTTTTAGAAAAAGCACAACAAAATACCTCCTCTTAATGTATGTTCTCTACAAGTCTTCTGTTGTCCAGTCTTGCACTTTAAATGTCTGTATGAGCACTGTCTATGTCCATACTGTCTTATGTCCATGTATGAGTACTGTCTATGTCTATACTGTCTATGTCCTTACCTAGATTAGTCTATGTCTGCATGGGAAAGCAAGAAACGTAATTTCTAATTCTCTGTATGACCAGTGCATGTAAAGAAATTGACAATAAAACCAACTTGACTTGACTTGACATTGAATTAACTCAAAGCTGCATCTACAGTCAATCCAGAAAGTATTCACAGCACTTCACTTTTTTCACATTTTACATTTTATAAAAATAAAAAACAAAGAAATCATTTTTACAAAAGTATTCACAGCCTTTGCATACCTACCTACCTTAACATTCCACAATGCTACAGCATTACTATTTCCATTACCTGCCATCATTTAATGATATGAACGTATTTTATTATGGAAAAAAAATTGGACCGGCAATTTGTTCGACACCCCAGAGCTAGGGCATGGAGGAAGGGGATAGGCCTATACATTCAATTTGGACACCATATTATTATTATTATCCAAACATGAACTGTTTCATCCATTCATCCTGAAAGGATCTGTATCTGTACTCATAATCGTCATCTTTTTTTCTCTTCACCATTTTCTTTGTTTTGGATACAACCGTTAGCTAGCTGAATTTTTAAGTAAAGCATTAGCAGACGTAATGCTATCTCACACGACCTCGCGGGCATGGCATTGTCCATTTTTTTTTTTTTTTTAATCACGTGTTTTTCATATCTGTACAGTTCATTGAAGGGCTGCGATTGACTGATCAGATGCAGAGAACAGCGGTAGAGAACAAACCTGGAATGAGTTAAATTACGTGATCATATTTTAGAGTTCGAACATTATTTTAACATTTTGATTTCAGAAGGTCCGTTTTTAAGTTTATACAGTACCAAAATTATTCATCACTTATTGGGTAAACAAATGGCAGGTTTGTCCGAGAGCTAGATGCAGTTCCCAAAACTGGTGAGCCACAGGATCCCAACCCCTGTTCTAGATGACCATTGAAAGCACTAGAGAATCTCTTTGAGGCATTATGAATGTGATGGCATGAGTCCCCGTCAATATCTAGAAGCTCAGGGCAGTGGTTGTGCCAAACACTAGTTTCTAGACCAGTCTTGCTTCCTCGCATAACTGCACAGGAACCCATCATCATGCTCACCAAATTGGACCACACAGGATATTCTCTTCTGTGAAAAATGTGTCCAGCGCATTCTCCAGAGTTGTTGCAGTTACCTTAACTAGTTCAAATGACCCGAAGTGCTCCCCATCAACTGCCAGGCGTACTTCACAAAGTGCCCCAGCCACTTCAGGAAAAGGTCACTGTCCATGTACCCCGAGTACACTGACTCTCCCCATGAATCCTCTCACCCTCAATCAAACTTGGCCTCCTTGAGGCTACGGTGGGGTGACTCTGGTGGGGCTCTAAACCTGCTCCACCACATCTTGCTTAGACCCTCTTCCATGTTGATGAAATTATTCTCACGCCCCGACGCCTTGCAAATTTGGATGGCCAGCCCCATGGCCACCGCTCAGGTGATAGGGAGACCACGTGCTGCCATCCAAAACATGTACTTCACCAGGCGTTGAGGCCCTATTGGGGTGTGGATTGGCCTCAACCCGCCCCCCACACTTCCTCCACTCCAGCAGGGTGCTCTTAGTGACGCAACACCTTCGGCGTTGCAACTAGTAAGGCCAAGAGCAATGCAAGTACTTTCTGAGTTCCCGCAAATACGGGAACTGCTTTCACTTTGTCGGGAAGCAAACAACCATAAGAAAACCAAGGGAGACAGGTAAACCATGCCTTTTGGTAAATGTCTATTGTTATGTTCTTGGTCAGACCAAGTCTCGAAGAGATTTGAACGTCGATGATAATCAGGCTAGCTTTTTGCTATGTTATACTGCCTTGCGACAGTGTGAAGGCGCTAATTTAACAGTAATTAAACACTATTATCAATATTATGGCATTAAGTTGAATATAGTATGAAACACAGTTATAACAATTGTTTAATGATGGGATGGTAAATAAAGAAAATAATAGTATATTTAATTTCCTATCACTGATTGCAGATGGTTTGCCTACAATCAGACTGTAACACTATAATACTTCTGTTATTTTTGTTTATTTTAAACAAATAATACTTATTTCACAAATGACATTTATTTTGAATATGACTTGAGCCTAACCACCAATGTACAAAAACCCAAAGCTCTGCCTGTGAACATTTGAAAGTCAAAAATTAGTTTTGAAAGTCTTTGCTTTAGTCTGATCTTTTTTTCTCTTACTTCTACATCACAATGCTATATCATAGATCTGTCAACACACATTTCTGGTCATTTTTATCTTGTCTACCTCAACTCTCGGAGTATGTTTTTTTTCCCATCACATTTGTCCACACAAAATATGTTGTTGCACATTGACTTTTTATTTTTTCGTTAGTTTTAATTTTTCCACTCCCTGTCTTAACCTGTGTTATACGTATGTGTCTTAAATGGCCATGGGGGTATTAGTGTACTGTATGTGTATTTGTGTAGGCTACTTGACACCTGAATTTCCCATCTGGGATCAATAAAGTTACTCTACTCTACTGATATTTCATTGGACCTGCTTGGACACATGAATGCTGCTTCTGTTGGGACAGGGCATAAACCTTGGTAACAACACGGTTTCCACAGTTAAACATGGTCGTGGTATAGGTAGCATCATTCTGTGGCAGCCTCAGGCACGGGAAGCCTTGTTTGAGTGTCCGGCACCATAAAATGAAAAGAATATCGAAGGAGACCATGCAAAAATATGATCATAGATTAAGCTAAGATCTTAAACTGGATTTTTCTATAAGATAACCCAAAACAACATCCAAATTGGTCCAAATGTTCTTTAAGGATACTGCCTCAAACCTTTAGATACGACCTCAGTCCTTTAGATAGTCTTTGAGGAGTTCTGAAAATGAATGTCCATGTCTGACATCCATGCAATTTTGACCAGCTAAACAATTTGCAATGAATAAATGGGCAAAAATCCCTAGTAAGACATGTGCCAACTTAGTTAACAACTAATCAAAGAGTCTGGTCTTAGTTTTGGTTAATAAATGGCACTGTGCTGACTATTAATAAACAGGGGGCTAATCATTTTGTCCTTGCCATTTTTGCCTTTTTATTGTTTAAACTTAGCCTTGTTCCTACCGGGCCGCTGTGTGTTTGAGCTCTGGAGCCCCTGGTGGCGTCTGTGAAGGAATTTGTTGATATTGATGCAATAAATGCTGGAATCCTGCTACATGGTCCCAGACCTAGTAGTGGAGCTCATGAAGCTGCGTGGAACTACAGGTTGGGCAAGAGTCAGACAAGTTTAAACCAGAGATTCTAGGAGTATTCAGTCTCTGTTTAAACTCACTGTAACATCCAAATTCTACTGATAGGACATTATATCCATGGTGTATTTGTTTCCGGAATAACAAACTTATAGCCTAAATAATGATCCTAGGCCTATTTTCACTGATGAAGAGAGATCTAATTTCAGGAGGGGAAGCATAATATTGTCCTGTACATAGGCTACATAAACACATGAACAGTGAAGGCCAATACAATAATTACACTTATGGAAAAAAGAAATTTCCTTCACTACAACTTTTCAATCAAGTTGAATTCAATTCACTAGGCCAATAACATATTAAGGTAGGCTCAAAATGTTGTGATGATTAGGCCTACGACTGCACCCGAACTTGATCAGCTCTTAGACATTTCCATCGACTTTGGCTGTGGATAAGTTCTGAGGTATTTCAAGACACAAATGTCTGTGAAGAATTTGTCAAAAATTCTAGTGTTTTGGTATAGTCAGGGTCATTTTTCCAAAAAGTTGACACCTGAAGGCAAATCATGTTAATTTTCGGCATACAACTGATTTAGGGGTATTCAAGGGTGCTGAATCCAAATCTGCCGTATGCCGGACGCAAAAATGTACCGAAATGCCTCAAACGGGCAAAATCCAATATGGCCGCCGCCACCGTGTTAAAATCCTGCAATCACTTTTCTTTTGGACTAAATAAGATATGAATTTGAAAATAGCACTTATTTTTATGTTTTCAGACATGGGGAAAGCCATTATGTCATCAGATTTAAGCTCAGATTGGAAGAAAATGCTTATGTCATTGGCTGGCAGCCATTTTAAAAGCAGAGAGCCCCATATTGTCAGCGATTTTTAACATTTTTACTAATCTTTCAAGATTCACAGAAAAAAATGCTCTTTGTCTCTGTGAACACAAATACTACAGAAGGCTACACTGAACTGTCTACTTTCACCTGAAAAAAAAAGTTTGTGTCTACCTTTTTCCATTCTTTAGTTATGGGCAGTAGAACATGGGATGACACCACAAAAAAACACTGATTTTTGACCCCAAAATACTGCACTTCTCTCTGTCCATATTTTTGCTTTAAGGACATATTGTCTTTGATAGTGTTCATGTTTGATGTGCAACATTTTCAGGGGGTTTGAAGGGTGCTTAATGCCAATATGATGTATAAATAAATGTATATTCCCATAGTACATCAAAATGAAGGAATCTAATATGGCCGCCGTCACCAGTCTACAGTGTACGTTTCTTTGACAAGGTAAACTCTTAAGTAGGCCTACATTATGTAGCATTAGTTTTTCATACAGGTTGAATTAATTTCCATACACAGATTTAAGATAGATATCAAAGGAAATTATTTCAGTGTAGTCTGAAGTCATGATTGCCACAGGAACATAGGGTGACACCACAAAAAACAATATTTTTTGACCCCAAAATACTGCACTTGTCTCAACCCACATTTTTGCTTTAAGGACAAAGTGTCTTTGATAGTGTTCATGTTTGATATGCAGCATTTTCAGGGGTCTTGAAGGGTGCTTAATTCAAATATTCAAATATGCTGTGTATTAGGCTCAAAACCTCTTTAATAGGCCTACCTCAAAATGAATTAATCGAATATGGACGCCATCACCAGACAAGGTGGACTCTTAATTACATTGTAGCTATAGGTTGTCATACATGGAGAATTCATCTCCATACTCAGATTAAAGATTAGAATCAAAGGACATGATTTCATAGGTTGAATTCATGTTTACAAGTGACAGTTGACTTTCATGTCAATAAGCTGTTCTTTTGAATGAAAATTTTTTCTCTACTTCCACTTTTATTTTAATGCGTATTATAACATGATGCAATATGTCCACCTAAATCCACCTCTTCCATTATGAGACTAATTTACACACATAAGTCTGAATGTGCCTAAATATAATATGCACATCTACATTTTGTGCATTAGGAATTCATTGTTTGCCGATTTTATTGCGGGGCTTACATTATATCTTTGAATGGTGGAAAGGTGAAACGTGGATCAAAACAGTTTATGTTATTGTGAGGAATTTACTTGATATATGTTAACTCATTCCCAACCATTAGGCCTATCAACCTCCTCCTCTCCAGTGATTTGGCAGGACACACAATATCATGCACTGCATGGCACTTTTGCTGCAAATGCAACAAAAGCAAAGTATGACGTTTTGCAATGATCAGTCCTATCTAATTCAGATGTCACATGGTTACATAAAATGCCCCACATTATCAAATCTCTACATTGAGTCAGGCCCACATACTCCTTCCTATCCTCCTGCCAGTCACCGAAGTGGGATGGGTGGTATTGAACAGGGCTTTAGTCCCACTGCTACTGTATCTGCCACTTATACATGGGTTCTCATTGTTTATCAACACAATGTTATGAAGAGGGGCAAGACACTGGCAGCCAACCACGTGAGCTAATTTTTTTTGACAGACAGCGGTTTCCAACAACCAGAGGCTGAGTTGTGCGCGGCTAGGTTTGCTGTCAGGTTATAAACAAAATTTAGAACCCATGTATTCTCAAGGCACACAAAGACATCACAACTTGTGCTTGCCTCATCCAACACTGCATCTGCAAGAAGTGGCATGGAGTACATGGAGTCAAGCAGTTGCTGCAATTCAGCAACTCCAGGAGAGGTGATTAGGAATAGGTTAACTTAGTATACCAAGTAAACAATTTTGGTTAGAGTAGTGGAGGGTGACTGTATGTGCATATATACGTATTTGGTATATATATAAACTGGTATCAGAAGTAGTGTGGAGTCAAGTCTCTTGGCGGAAATACGTAGGATGGTGTGCAAGGCTAATAGAAATGGGCACCCTCCTGTCTTTCTCACAGGCAGCACATGAACACAATATTCAAAAAAGGACATTCCAAGTCAGCAAGGACATTCTGATTTTTGATACCTCCTCCTCGTATAACTTAACCCATTGTGTCCTGGAAACACATATAGGTTTTTCAGGATCTTGAGATTTTAGCTGTTTTATTATGTTTTACTATGTGGGTATGTTAGAGCTGAATGAACACATTACAATGCAAGGGGAGGGTATTGGCTTTTAAATGTAACTCATTTCATGTTTGTATGTGCTTCGGAGGCTGAGACATTGCGGATTTAATAGGAAGAGGGCACCCTTTCCCAAAAAGGGCTTAGGACAAAATGGGTTAATTAGCAGTCCATTTTTGAATATTGTGTTCATGTGCAGTGAGAAAGACAGGGAAGTGCCCATTTCTGTGCCTAGGCACCTTAAAACTACCACTTGCTCTTCTGCCTGCCATTGGCTCTCTCTCTCCAGCTGAGCACCGTTATTGATACACTGCAGATGTACATTCCAGTATATATTAACTAGGCCAATTTAAAGTCTATACTTGCACAATTCTACCAACAGAAGATAACAGACAGACTCTCTTTTCCTCCTGCTCCCCTGTTCAGCAGGACTGGATCCCCACATGGCTGCATGCTGAGCCCCCATCTAAAGTCTATCCGTCCATGACTGCAGCATGGCCAGCAAAAGGGACTGAAGGTGGCAGCCTGGTGTACAGAGACCGAGACAAATTTCTCTAGCTCTGAATGAAAAGAAAAGCAAAGAGATCATTGCTGCCTTCGGGAGGCACACCTATAGCGAGAATAGACCTAGCCCTCTCTGAACTTCCCACTGTCACAGAGCTAAAACATTGTCTTGGACATTATCCTGGTTCTGAGTTCTTGGGTTTCTACAGATGTATCATTGGCACTACAGATGTAAGTAAGGACCAAAGACTAAAACCACATTTCACACACATGGACTGTCTGACTGTTCATAACAATCTCTTGTTCCCCCTGATCTCCTTCCATCCTCCGGTTGTTGTGTAATAATTGATACAGTGCAATGTGTTGAGCTGAATTCTTGCCGTACTACAGAACAAAGGCCAGCCTTGTAATGAATGGTTATAATTGTCACAGAGTGGCCATCTCAGCTGAAATATGTACATTAAGCAAGACAATCTATGCAATAACTTTGGATGACTGAAGTGCAATACCAGCCTGAGTATGTCCTTTGTGTATATATTCACACACACACACACACACACACACACACACACACAAACACACACACACACACACACACACACACACACACACACACACACACACAATGCCACTCCCTTATCTGCACACTCTATTCTATTCTATTCTATTCTATTCTATTCTATTCTATATATTATTCACATCAGTCTGCCTCTTGATCCCCTTTATAGGCCTAGATATACAGTGATCTGAGCACAGCAATTAAAAACATGAAGTAAAACCATTGTACAAAGGATAATATTAGAAAATATTCGATTTAGGGACTTTCAGACTCTTGTGTGCATTTATTTTTTATGGGTGTGGAAACATTGTGTGGTGGTTTGAGGTGGGAACATTTTTCATGGTATAATGCATTGAAAGTGTAATTGAAATAGGGAGAGATTTAAATACAAATGGTCAATTTATGGAAAAGGTAATCTCCTGTTGCGAACATGAATTCAGTTTACACTGAAATAATTTCCTTTGATATCTATCTTAAATCTGAGTATGGAAATTAATTCTCCTTGTATGAAAACCTGATCCTACATAATGTACTCAAGAGTTTACCTTGTGTAATCAAAGAAATGTACACTGCATGGACGGCAGCCATATTGGATTTCTTCATTTTCATGTAGGCCTACTATGGGAATTAAAGGCATTAAGCACCCTTCAAACCCCCTGAAAATGTTGTATATCAAACATGAACACTATCAAAGACAATATGTCCTTAAAGCAAAAATATGGGCAGTGAGAAGTGCAGTATTTTGGGGTCAAAAATTTGTGTTTTTTTTGTGGTGTCATCCCATGTTCTACTGCCCATAACTAAAGAATGGAAAAAGGTAGACACAAACTTCTTTTTTCAGGTGAAAGTAGACAGTTCAGTGCAGTTTTCTGTAGTATTTGTATTCACAGAGACAAAGACCATTTTTTTCTGTGGATCTTGAAAGATTAGTAAAAATGTTAAAAATCGTTGACAATATGAGGCTCTCTGCTTTTAAAATGGCTGCCAGCTAATGACATAAGCATTTTCCTCCAATCTGAGCTTAAATCTGATGACATAATGGCTTTCCCCATGTCTGAAAACATAAAAATAAGTGCTATTTTCAAATTCATACCTTATTTAGTCCAAAAGAAAAGTGACTGCAGGATTTTAACACGGTGGCGGCGGCAATATTGGATTTTGCCCGTTTTGAGGCATTTCGGTACATTTTTGCGTCCGGCATACGGCAGATTTGGATTCAGCACCCTTGAATACCCCTAAATCAGTTGTATGCCGAAAATTAACATGATTTGCCTTCAGGACCTTAAATAAGCACCTTTTCAGAAATCCTGCCTAGACTAGTAAGAAATGTGTTCTTAGCATCCTCTGGTTCGATCGCTTGACGCCCTTTTGGTGGCGCTATTCTTCAATTTCCGGTGTTTTTTCCTTGCATGGACGGCGTGTGACGGCAGTGTTTGACGCTGATCCACCTCTTTTGATAACTTGTAAACATAATAGAATGGGCATAACAAAGCTGGCAGATCTCATTCGAAGTGATGCACCCAGAGCAATATCTCACAAAGACATTAGCGACTACACAGGTTTGTTCCATAATCCATCAATAACTTAGCGTTTCATAAAAGTGAATGCTTGTAAGCGGTCCGTCCGGTTATGGTTTGCCTCATAAGGTCCGATGTATGCCCCTTGTTCGTTTTGGCATTTCTTGATATTGATTTCTTTATTATTATTTTAGATATTCTGATTGTTTGAATTCGCTAGTTTACTTCCCTAGCTGAGATGCTATGTTTTCGGTTCATTGTTGCCTACAAGTGTTGTTCTTAGATTGTGGAGCAATTTTGTAGAAATTTGTTTCTTTAAGATTTTTAAGATAGTATATCTACATCTAACCAGCCATCTGTCATGTTACAGGCAAGGTTATCGCTTTGGATACGTCCATTGTTTTGAATCAGTTCCGTACTGCACTCCCTTCACTACATTTGAGGTAAGTAATCTACTACAGAAGATCCGGTTTCATGGCAGTCGAGTTATGGGAAAATAAAAGTCAAGTTGTTTATTTTATCTTTGAGGAATGGAACCGATTGTTTAGAAATGTTGCTGCAGATGATAAAATGGTCGGGACAATACTAAAGCATTAATTCATTTATCACAATGATATTACCTGGGAGTCAGTCCCTATTTACTCCTGAACTCAAGCACATTGTGGTAGCCCTCATCCATCTTTTGAGATGAACTTAATGGGGGATAGGCTATTAATTCAGGAATGTGCAGATTAATTTTACACCATGTTTTTCTATGTGTTTCATTACCACAGCCCACTGACTGGCTTGTTCTTTCGAACTCTTACGTTCCTGGAGCATGATATTAAACCAGTGTACGTAATGGAAGGGAGACCCCCTGAACAAAAAAGAGCTGTGGTAAGACTGCCAAACTATTTAATAATATGGCCTGTAATGACTCAGAGCTGTTACTGATATTCACATGCTATCCACCTGTTTTTCATAATACATTTGAAATGAACTTAAGTGAAATTAACTTGTTTAATTAATTGCTTAACTTGTGCAGTTGGAAAGAAGAGCCCAGAATGAAGGCAGGACATTCTATCCGCACACTAATGGAGGTTAGTGACATGGAATTAAAGAACACTCTTTCCCTTGTTTCAGGGATCTTAACCATATTATTTTGTAGGGACAACATGTAAATCTGGCTATTAAGGCAGTAATTGTGATCTGACCAATACAGACTTTCAGTAGCCTATCCCCTTTCATGCTGTTTTCACAGTTTCATCTAAGACACAAGATTATATGCAACTCCTTAAACTCATGGGTGTACCTGTTCTCATGGTCAGTATCCAGTGTTGTGGCGTATTTCTATGCATTGTATGTAATTATTTAAGCTTAATGTAATAAATCGTTTTAGTTGAAATTTCAAGACGCATAACTTCTATCATCTATGTACTGAACGCAGGCCCCAGGAGATGCAGAGGCGTTCTGTGCACATCTTGTAAAGAGTGGGAAAGTGGATGCTGTGGCATCGGAGGACATGGACACACTAGCCTTTGGGGGGTCTGTTCTCCTTCGTCAATTAAATGCTAAGAAAGACGGGTATGTATTGAATGTTATAATACAACTGTACACTGTACATTACAATAATATGGATTTTGTAGTACTGGGAATACTTAAGATTTAAAGAATTTGCAAAGATGTGCTTTTTGTCGTTTTATGTTATCCATGGATTGTTTTATAGTGATGTCATCGAATACTCCTTGTCCAAGATATTAGAAGCTCTACAACTTAGCCAGGAAGAGGTGAGATGGAAATTCATCATTAAAAATGTTATTTGGCTTTAAAAAAATAGTTTACTTAAATATACATCCTTTACCATTGACAGTTTGTTGACTTGTGCATCCTGTTGGGATGTGACTACTGTGAGAAGATTGGGGGCCTTGGGCCCAGGCGAGCTTTATCACTAATCCAAAAACATCGGACCATTGAATGTGTGGCGAAGAATGTGAATAGAAAGGTACTGTACTAAACTGGTGATTTCATTCTGATCTTTTCATAAAATGAATACTAGGTTAAAGATTGCAATGCTTGCAGTGAAGCAGTGTTACTGGTGAACATTACGCTGCATTACCAAAAAAAAAGTCAGTCGTCACCTGTTCTCGGTGAACAACAGCTTTAAGCTTCATCAGTATCCCTTCTGCTGTCATGGTTATACCGCCTTCAATCTGCTCCTTAGACGCATCCTATCCCCCACTTCTGGAATTATCAAGAAGCCCGGGGCCTCTTCCTTGACAGCCTGCTGGATCAAACACCACAGTTGGTCTGGAATGAACCTGATGAGGAGGGCTTGGTACGGTTCCTGTGCCAGGAGAAACATATTAAGTAAGGTGTTAAATGTTCATTGTATGTCAAAATATTACATTCACAAAATGTATCCAATGTTTTAGCAAAGATCATGCATTTCCATTGAGTGTGTACACCCTGTTATACATTTTCTTCATTGGTAACATTAAAATCAACAATTCTCTCTTCCTTATCTATGTCATGCTGCCAGAGAGCAAAGAGTCCGTAGTCGGATGGAGAAGTTTCGAAAGTCTCTTGAGGAGAAACGAACTACAAGAGAGGAAACCAAAGCAGAGACATGCAGACAGACACGAATGGAAGACTTCTTCCGTGTGACACGGAAGCGCAAGGTAAAGTAAAGTTAAATTGCATAAGTGGCTGGTTATGATGCCTTGTTTGAAATGACTAATGCATGCCGTGAACCCCTAGTAAAATTGCAGCTGAAACTGTTTTTCTTTCTTTCAGCCAGTGGAACCTGTGATGACCAGCACAGGAAAACAAGCGAGGAGGACATAGTAACACATTCTTCTTGTGTTGAGCAAACAAAGATTATATTTTTAAGTGTTATGTTTTATGGACAGATCATGTGCAAGTATACATTTGTGTTTTCATACCTGTTGTTATACCTATTGTAAAGTAGGTTAAGAAAAAAAGTTTTGTCCAATCCAAGAAAATCTGCCATCCAACTAACGTTTGCCGTTTTTTTTTAAATTAATATTTGTTTACACTATCTTAAAGTGGATGGTAGTCCATATTTTTTCCATAGAAGAATGTTCTCTTTCATATTTTAATGCATCACAAACACATCAAGGAGTTCCTTATTTATCCTATGATTATGACGCCCAGATGTTTGTCAAAGTCTATAACAAAAATCTTTTGTTTTGCTGCAAATGCCCTGAGTGTGCTTTGATCAAGCCAAAGTAGATACATGTATACAAGGCACAGTAATTCTCATCAGCCTATCATGTGTTTTATTTGCCTACACACTGCATTTCCATTAAACGAAAACAACTGTGCTCCACCGTTTTAACTGGACATTTTCTTGAGTTTTAGGAAAGCCTGTTGGTGTGATTATAAAAGCAGTAGACAGGAAAAGGTCTAAGAAGTTGACAAAATGAGGATATGATACAGAATTGCATGTCTGTAAAATTTCTTTCCGAAAATGTTTAAATGATCATGATGTGTACATGCGTAATATTTGTTAAGACATCGATCCATTGCTTTTGACTGTTTTGGACAGTTCAGCTTCATATCTGTTACTGAAGGTCTTTGATTTCTGGCCTTTTTTATTAACATTGAAATAAGTTAATAAAAGTTTTGTTCACAACTGGACTAACCATGACTTTTGTGTAATATTAAGCATTTTGTGATATTTTTCAAATAAAGTAAAATATTTGGATTTCTCCTCTTTTATCATTGCAGCTTTTGTTTACACCTCACAGGAGTAGAAAACAGTAGGCTAAAGGTTTTTTTTTTTTTAAATACACTGTAAATGACATGTAGGCCTACGACTTACCACCTCACACAATTTCATCACTATTTCCATTCCATGACTTTTTAAATTTGACCACCAGTAGGCGTAAGTGGACGCCTATGGACATGAATGATAGGTATATATCATATTATTATTATTTTAAAACGTTTATCATTTTAAAAAATAATATGTATTACTATCATTACACGTTTCATGTTTTCCGTGAAATAAGTGATTCATCCAATACAACACAGTTGAAATGCATGTAGTAAATGACTTTTATTTTATCACATATCAGTGGCGACCATATTGAAAATTCCAGTTGTATCGCTGACTTCACGACGGTGTCCCCTGAAAGATCCCTGTGGATGCTGTGAGGAGGACTGATGTTTGGTCCTTCAGTGCATTAAATACACAAAGTTATCTTGTTGCATCGTTCCCTACCGCGACGGCCAGCGCTCGAATCGGTCATGGCTGCGAGTGCGAAAAGAAAACAGGAGGAGAAGCATTTAAAGATGCTCCGGGAGATGACTAGTTTGCCTGCCAATAGAAAATGCTCTGATTGCGACCAGCGCGGCCCGACCTACGCTAACATGACAGTGGGATCGTTCGTTTGTACCACCTGTTCTGGTATTCTGTAAGTTATAAGCAAGTCGATTGTTATCTTGCAGCATTGTTAATCTGAGACGCTTGTATTAAACTAATGGGCATCTCTGTATTGAAAACAGCTCTACTAGCTTCGTTAGCCAGTCATAACGCGTCCCTCATCCTTTTCACCTAGTCATAGCTGGAGGAAAAACATCACCTTCCCAACCATTTCCAATAGGTCAGGATCACGTTGCGGTTGATGCACATTATTTTCCTTAAGTATGTCTCTTGGTGCAAATTAATAAAATAGGTAACTCTAATGTAATGAAGGAGCTGTAACCACTAGTGCCCGATAAGCCTTTGCATTTACTTTCCCCATAGCGGGTTGTAAGAAGAGTTATTCTGCTAGTTAAAGTTCAGCTGAAATCGTGCTATATTGACTTTGTTCAAGAAGACGACTTGAAAACCACCACTTACACAGGTCTGGAATGCCAGAACATCCTACAGATACTTTTCCATCAATGACGTGCTTTCTGAAATCCAATTTCTGTATCGCTTGTTCTGTCTCTCTCCCCCCCAGGCGTGGTCTCAATCCTCCCCATCGCGTGAAGTCCATCTCAATGACGACCTTCACACAACAGGAAATCGATTTTTTACAGAAACACAACAATGAGGTATGACATCAGTAGGCTAAGGTGCAGACTGCTGAGCATGTCATATGTGCCAGTTCCTAAGCAATTTTCCATTGCACCATGGTGTAAGCAATATGTAAAGTTGGGGCTACTTTGTGTGTTGATGCTGATGCTGTTGATGCCATGTTCCAGGTTTGTAAACACATTTGGCTGGGGCTCTTCGATGACAGAAGCTCTGTTGTACCAGACTTCCGTGAACCACAGAAAGTCAAGGAGTTCCTCCAAGAAAAATATGAAAAGAAAAGATGGTGAGCTTTGCAAAAATTGTTACGATCACACTGAATAGTTGTTATAGTCTATTGCAACCATTTAATCAAACTGTCTGTCTTCCTTCCAGGTATGTCCCACCAGAACAGGCCAAAGTGATCGCCACCGTCCAGGCCTCCATCTCGGGGTCATCAGCCAGTAGTACAAGCAGTACTCCAGAGGTGCAGCCTCTCAAAACTCTGCACCTGAGTAAAACTCCATCCACTCAGGTATGGGCCACAGGGTCTGCTCCTTTAACACACTGTTATTGATGATGTGCATGTCAATTACAAGGCATGTAGAGGGTACATGCACCTTGGCGCAAAATCAGTATCATCTTACAATTTCACAATAGTATCTATACAGTCATGGCAGTCATGGGTAAGCGGTTAAGGCGTCAGACTTGTAGCCCAAAGGTTGCCGGTTCGACTCCCGAGCCGCCAGGTTGGTGGGGGGAGTAATTATATCCCCGAAACGCGGAGCGTCGGGGATGTAATGGTTTTGCGTGCACCGCGTCCGCTGCCGCCGCGTAAGGTCTTTCGTGTTAACGCGATAACTTTTGAACGGATGTTTGGATTTGTCCCAGATTTGGTGTGTGAATGCTCTAGGGCAGGTTCATGAACTGATTCGAGTTTGGAGGTCAACAATTTCAAGATGGCCGAATTCAAGATGGCCGAATTTTTGTTTGGCCCATTACTTCTGACCGGGTGGATGGATTTGTCCCAGATTTGGTGTGTGAATGCTCTAGGGTGGGTTCATGAACTGATTACAGTTTGGAGGTTAACACTTTCAAGATGGCCGAATTCAAGATGGCCGAATTTTTCTTTGGTCCATAACTTCTGACCGGGTGGATGGATTTGTCCCAGATTTGGTGTGTGAATGTTCTAGGGTAGGTTCATGAATTGATTCGAGTTTGGAGGTCAACAATTTCAAGATGGCCGAATTCAAGATGGCCGAATTTTTGTTTGGCCCATTACTTCTGACCGGGTGGATGGATTTGTCCCAGATTTGGTGTGTGAATGCTCTAGGGTGGGTTCATGAACTGATTACAGTTTGGAGGTTAACACTTTCAAGATGGCCGAATTCAAGATGGCCGAATTTTTCTTTGGTCCATAACTTCTGACCGGGTGGATGGATTTGTCCCAGATTTGGTGTGTGAATGTTCTAGGGTAGGTTCATGAACTGATTCGAGTTTGGAGGTCAACAATTTCAAGATGGCCGAATTCAAGATGGCCGATTTTTTGTTTGGCCCATTACTTCTGACCGGGTGGATGGATTTGTCCCAGATTTGGTGTGTGAATGCTGCAGGGTAGGTTCATGAACTGATTCGAGTTTGGAGGTCAACACTTTCAAAATGGTGGAATTTTTATTTGGCCCATAACTTCTGACTGGGTGGATTGATTTGCCCAGTAACTCCTTAATTTAATGGTTCACCATTTCAGTGAATCTACCATATCAGGTAGGCCTACAGTGTAATAACCAGTGTAACAATATTTAATACCAAGTAATACTAGTGTAATACCAGTGTAAAAATAGGCAATACCAGGTACAGTGTAATAACCAGTGTAACAATATGTAATACCATGTAATACTAGTGTAATACCAGTGTACAAATATGCAGTACCATGTAATACCACTTAGGCCTACACACAAATAGCCTACATGATATAAGTACAAAATTGGTACATGGTGTCACACTGGTATGACGTGGTATTAAATATTGTTACACTGGTTATTACACTGTACCTAATGTGGTATATCCACTGTAATAGTGAACCATTAAAACAGTGTTACCATTTGCCCCATTTTTTCCTTCATTTTCACAATAGTCATTTGGTTTTTAAGCCTATGCACGTCGTTGATCTATGTATAGATATTAAATATATTTATTTTATATTTTGTATTTATCATAAACGTTCATGAAAAGGTGGACGGGAGTGGTAGGAATGATTGGGGACTGGAAGCGTCGCGTTTCGGGGATATACCTTAAGCAGTCGAAGGCGACTGCACAGGCAGTCTAGTTAACCAGTGCTCTCCCCCATCCTCCTCCATGACTGAGGTACCCTGAGCATGGTACCGTCCCGCCGCACTGCTCCCTTGGGGCGCCATTGGGGGCTGCCCCCTTGCACGGGTGAGGCATAAATGCAATTTTGTTCTGTGCAGCTAACTCTTGTGTGCTGTCGAGTGCTGTGTCACAATGACAATGGGAGTTGGAGTTTCCCAGTCGGGCTTTCACTTCACTTCACTTCACTTCACTATACATTTTGCAAAGGAAAATGCAATCAATGCACAGGTATTGCTTGTATGCATATGCTGAGTCAGTGCACTGCTCATAATTGGTGTTGTTTTTTAAAAAAGACTTTGTCGCTCTGCCCCTCAGTCCCCTGCGATCAGCCGTGCTCCGCCTCAGTCAGAGAAAAAGTTTGACCTCCTTTCTGACCTTGGTGGAGACATATTTGCAGCTCCTCCCTCCCAGACGGCTGGCTCCACCAACTTTGCCAACTTTGCACATTTCACTCGGTCCTCAGGTATTGTGTTCTCTATGTCCTGTATCAGCCATGGTTTTCTGTTTGTTATATTTTCCATAATGCAGTACATTATTTGTTCGTCAATTTCATTCTTTTGGTTGAAAGTAGTACTGTTTTTTCTTGGTATTCATCAATACACCAATATGTGCTTGCCTTGTCCACTTGCATGAATGCACACACATGAACATGCACTGACAATCATATGTCTGTCTGTTAAGTTTCAGTTTTTTGTGTGTTGTTTTTTCTCATTTTTTTGTCCATCCTGTTCTCATCTGTGGTCTTCTGTCTCATGTTAGTTACTACTGCAGCGCAAAGTAACTCAAACACAGACTTTGCCAATTTTGACTCATTTGGGAATTCCAGTGGGTCGACGTCGTCGCAATTTGGTACCTCACCCCAATCCCAGCCTTTTCCCTCTCCTGCAGGTATTACCATTTGCATAAAATAATGATATCAGCAACCATTTTCACCTTGGCACTTTTATTGTTTACTCTATTATCTTCTAAATGCATTCCTCATCTGTTCTGTTTGTAGATGTTTGCTGCTCTTGGGTTGAGGCATGCACTGCTCCTACCAATGCTGTGCACTTATTCTTGTCCTTGAATTAATGAAAGCATTCTCTTTATTTAATGTACCCATATTATCTCATGACAAGGTTATGTCAGGCTAGTGTTTTTCATTTTGGTTGCAGGATATGTTATTAACCCCTTGAGAACCATTCAGAAAATGTAACAGTATTGTCAATGTTGTTGAATGTAAATGCGTACATGAATGATGCTTCAGCTGGTCTTAAAAGTAAATACACAGAGATGAGTTTCCTGGTCTCAATGGGCTAATAAGATATTTAAACATGACAACGTTTTCTGTTTCTATTTGTGAGATGTAGTCAGAAAATGCAACAGAGTAGCTGACTGACTTGGTGTTCTGTACAGCTAGTATGATGTCACAAGTCATGTAGCAAGGCCTCAGATATGTTGAAATGGGGAAAGAATTGACATTAGCTCTTATGGGAGAAAAGCTTAATTCAGCTAGCAAACGGCATCAAATAGCACAGGCCTCCTGTGGTAACCACACTGTATCTGTAGTCTTGCTCTCTCCCTCCCTATGCTATATCAAAGCTGACAAACCAGTACCGTGGCAGTAAGCCATACGCTTTGCCCTAAGCATTTCCGTTTACAATGTTGTCAATGGAGGAGTTCTGCTTTTGTTTTCCCCCAAATTAATGCTGCTGCCGCCTGGTACATGAGAAATGCTGGACATCCAATTTGTACTAATATGTACTGGATTATGTATTATGTCATCATAATATCAATGTAATTAAATATCAATAAAAAAAGAATAAGTGAGATCCACATCCCTCATAGAGCACACTGGCTGGAAAAAAGTTTTGATAGAGGTCAAGACTCAAGAGTCTTATGCGTTGTGTGCAGTGCACAGGTGAACAGTACCAGTACTATGTAAACAGTTGTACTCCCACTTTGTAAATATGTCATGCTTTGTTCACGGCCTGCCTTCACTATGCTGTATTTTGCTTCTCTCTCTGCAGGAGGAGGGATGCCTGTGCCCTCTCTCTCCAGCATGGCCCCAGCGCACACACCCCCAAACACGGCAGCAGGGGATCGGTATGCTGCCCTGGCAGAGCTGGATAGCGCCCTCAGCTCATCTGCCCCCACTGGGACTGCTGTTCCAGGGTAAGGGGGAGACAGAGCAGTGGTGGTGCTTCAAGTTGTCACCCTTAAAAAGGTGCACTGTGTAAGATTTGTAGTTGTTTATTTCCTGAATTCATACCACCCATTCACTGTTACTTTTTTCGTGAATACTTACTACCACCATCTAATTCTAAGTATTCATTATGACTGGGAAAATTGCACTTTTCATACTACATGAAAAGGGGGATCTTGTCCATGGTCCACCACTTTGAATTTCCAGAAATAGCTGCAAAAATGACTGTTCTTGGGCCATACTAGAAAATATTAGTTTATTACTTTCATGAGAAGATCAAATTTCGCAATAGGCAACCCAGTTTCAATGAGCAGCATAATTGCAGTACCTTTTTTAACCATTTCCTGCACAGTGCACCTTTAAGATTATCAGGTAAGTTAGAAGGATGTCCTAGGCATCTTGTTGTTTTCTCGTTAAAAGCATTTAATTATATAGCTAGTTTATATAAATAATAATAAATTATCTTAGAACAGTTTTAACTAGAAATGCACTCTGAGAGTGCAGACCTCCGCCAATGAAGCTGTTTGTTAGAGCATTTCACTATGTTGCACCCGATTTTCATTTTAAGTCTTTCTGCCTTCTTTTTGTGGTTAGAAACTGAAATGTCAACATTTACCCTGTCCCGCAATTCAATTTGCGGTCACTAGGGACGTCTAGATTTGTAGGCTAGCAATGATGAAGGGAGGATCTGGGGGAAAAATCCAGAAAAAAAATGCTGGTTCCGGTTCGTCATCCGGATCACCACCAACATGTAATCATTTGTTCCTTTGGGCATTTCCAACAACTCCACAATGGTTCAGCCAAATCCGTTCATAAGTTTTTGAGTTATCCTGCTGACAGACAGACAGACAAACCAACACGACCGAAAACATAACCTCCTTAGCGGAAGTAATTAAAAAAAGATAAAGAGTTGCTTTCTTACTTGAGTTTGATTTTAACCCAAACACCTTCACACTGCTAGATAAACTTCACTAGCTTGACAGGCCAGCCCATTCACTTCGAATTACTTTGTAATTCACAACTGGTCTGATACACTTCTCTGAGGAGGGCTTTGTCGTCCTCCAGGCGGCCGGCTGATAAACGAACGCACTTGGCCGCATAGTAACATACAGTCCCAGGAAAAAGTTTGTACACCCTTTGAAATTTCTTACATTTCTGTCAAAATTGATCATAAACATGGTCTGATCTTCCCGGAAATCTCAAGAAGGAACAATCAGAGTCTGCTTTAATTAATTCCACCCAAACATTTACATGTTATCATATTTTTATTGGTCATAAGGCCATAACATTCACAGGAGAGCAGGGCATAAGTAAGTACACCCTTGCATTAAGTAGGTTTTAACCCTCAGTTAGTTGCAATATCATCAACCAGACTTGTCCTGTAGTTGCAGATCAGATTAACAAAACAATCTGTTTGTATCTTGCCTCTCCTTTAGAGAACTGCCTCTCATCAGCAAGGTTTGTGGGATGTCTGGAGTGCATAGCTTCCTTGACTTCGTGCCATATAATCTCAATTTTTTTTTGTCAGGGCTTTGACAGGGCTATTCCAGAATGTGTATTTCATTATTATGAAGCCATTTTAAAGTCGATTTGCTTCTAAAGTATGGGTTGTTGTCACTTTTCAGGACCCATACTCTTGTGTGCTTCAACTGTGTGACAGACTTCCTCACGTTTATTCTGTAAAATATCACAATAAACTTGAGTTCATTGTTCCATTGATAATAGCAAACTGTCAAGGGCCTGAGGCAGCAAGGTAGCCGCATATAATGATGCTCCCGCCACCATACTCAGAAGAGGAGATGTAACCAAGAATAGCTAAAAATGGGATTCATTCTGCCAATCTAAAATTAATGGGGTTTCTGTCCAAAAAAATATTGCTGCACCTTTGAGGTTTGCGAAAAAAATATTTATATGCTTCATAGAATTACGGCAAAATATTCTGTAGACCAACGTTGAAACCAAAGTTGAATTATTCAGGGGAACACACAATGTCATGTTTGGAGGAGAACTGGAGAACCACACCTTCACCAAAACATCATCTCCAACTTTGAGTATGGTGGCGGGAGCATCATTATATGCGGCTACCTTGCTGCCTCAGGCCCTTTTCAGTTTGCTATTATCAGTGGAACAATGAACTCAGAAGTTTATCGAGATATTTTACAGAAAAAAGTGAGGTAGTCTGTCACACAGTTGAAGCACACAAGAGGATGGGTGCTGAAATGTGACAACAACCCATACTTTAGAAGCAAGTCGACCTAAGAATGGCTTCATAACAATGAAATACACATTCTGGAATAGCCCAGTCAAAGCCCTGACAAAAAAACAATTGAGATTATATGGCAGGAATTCAAGAAAGCTATGCACTCCAGACATCCCACAAACCTTGCTGACAAGAGGCAATTTTCTAAAGAAGAGGGAGACCAGATACATCCAGATTGTTTTGTTAATCTGATCTGCAACTACAGGAAACATCTGGTTGAGGTTATTGCTACTAACTTAGGGTTAAAACCTATTGAATGCAAGGGTGTACTTACTTATTCCTTGTTGTCCTGTGAATGTTTACATCTTATGGCCAATGAAAATATGAAAACTTGTAAATGTTTGGGTTGAATTAGTTAAAGCAGACTCTGGTTGTTCCTTCTTGTGATTTCCGGGAAGATTAGACCATGTTTTATGACCAATTTTGACAGAAATGTAAGAAATTTCAAAGGGTGTACAAACTTTTTCCTGGGACTGTATGTCATGATCGTCAACTGCCCCCTTGCACAAGTGCGGCATAAATGCAATTTTGTTGTGTGCAGTGTTCACGTGTGTGCTGTGGAGTGCTGTGTCACAATAACAATGGGAGTTGGAGTTTCCCAGTTGGGCTTTCACTTTCACTTCACTTCACTAAATTTACATTGTCTCTAATCCAGGGCCATGTTTGGAGCTGCACCAGGATCCACACCAGGGCCCCCTCAGCCAGCAGTACCCGTCATGCAGCAAGGGTATGGAGGTAAGAATCTTAACCCATTGATACCTGGTTTAGACTCGTCCTTCAGTTGGAGGACACACACTGTCAGCGGGAGGGTAGCGGCAGATCAAGCACCCAAACAGCCACCACGCCCCCTCTATTAGCGCTGAAAAGACCCCTTGCCGCGATCAACGTTTATCTCCACACACACACACACACACACACACACACACACACACACGAACACACCTGACAATATGTGTCCCCCAACTGAAGGAGAGAGGAGTCTTAATAGACCTTTAGCCTGGAGACACATACACACTGCATTCAGGCTCTTGAGATTTGAGGGGTTTTTATTTTTAAAATGTGGGTATGTTAAGAGCTGAATGAACACATTCTAATGTAAAATGAGGGTGCTAGCTTTTAAATGCAATTTATTTCATGTTTGTATTAGAGATGCACCGGATCCTGATTTTTAGGATCCTGCCGGATACCGGATCCACTGCTTAAGATCCTGCCGGATCCGGAACCGGATACCGGATCCTACGAAAGGGTTGAAACACATAGCCTACTCACACACGTGGGCCCTTTTTATCACGTTGGCTCAAACTATTTTGACTTAAAAGCCTCGGCTACCGGATCCTGGATCCTGGAACCGGATCCGGATAGTCTGAAAAACCCCTATTATCCTGCCGGATCCGGAACCGGATCTTGGATCCTGTACATCTCTAGTTTGTATACAGTATGTGCTTTGGAGGCTGAGATATTTAGGATTTAATAGGCAGAGGGCACCCTTTCCCAATAAGGGCTTAGGCTAAAATGGGTCAACAACCTATCCTTACTTGGGATGTTGGCATGATGCAGTGTATTTTTCTACATTGATGCAGCTTGTGTACGCTACTAGAATGCCAAGTTGGCTTATAAGGCGTGTTACACATGAAATCAGGCTGTAGGGAGTTACTGAAGTATTTCCTAACTTTTTAAGGTTGTGGCGTTCTAAGTTTATAGAAGCTTATACGTGTGAATATGTTTTTCCCATGTTAGCGGCTCCGTCTACAAACCCGTTTGTAGCTGCTGGTATGGCTCCTGAGCCCATGTCCACCAACCCCTTCCAGACCAACGGCAGAGCATCTGCCCCAGGTACAAACTGGTCATTGTGCCATTCTATTCCCCCAGTTACCACAGCTATTGTGTATTACAGTGGAAATGCATTCTTTGGTAACACTTTACTTGAAGTCCATTCTACAGTGCATTATGAGCGTATTTATAAGGAATTATACAGGGGTGATAGCAGTCCGGCGCCGCGCCGGAAATCCGGCGTAGCGTGGCTGTAGAAAAAAATAAAATAATAATTTCCCCAAAATTAATAAAATAATAAACTATCGCGTAGGCCTTCATTAATGTATGGTGAAAATAAATGAGCGCGCAACAGCCTGTTGTAAGAGACGCGAAAGGAACCCAAATGAGCAGCAGCCCATAATTGTATCATCCCGACATCTTACTGAAAAATGTAGCACGCGCTGGGCTACTTAATCCCTACTCTCGGGCAATTATCAATATCAGACTCTCATGAACTTCAAATACTTGGCTTGCGTTCATGTGGCCACCACGGTGTCACCTAGACATGCAGTGAATGTTCATCTTATCTTCACGCCCTGTGCTATTTTCATGTAGCTTAATTCGGTCCTGTCTTTGTTTTTGTTGCTTTCTGTTATCTTTTCAACTCGTACATTGTAATGGGCGTGTGTACACGCGAGTGATTTTCATGTATTTTAATTGACTACAACCCAATGCGAAAGTCGCGCAGTAGTCACACAGGCTATATATAGCCTACTGTCCTGTCCGTAATAACCACTGGTTCTGTCATCCGTGGAGTCGAAATATGCGATGTGAACGTGGGCCTGCATGTAGCCAATCATGCGCTTGTGCCCTAATAAATATCATGTACCGGTAATTAAAGGGCGTTTCCCTACAACGGAAAGGCAGGGGTTATAGCACAGCCCTTAAACAATCTGTGGTTATAGGTAGACCATGGGGCCACGAGTAGGCTATCTAAACGTATGTCCAGTAGCCTATACAAGTTATATGAGCAATGTCCCAATGAAAATGAAACTTATCAGCTTGCAGCAAATGTCATGTCATTTAAAAGTATTGCTCAATTAATTGGTAATCACCTCCTCTATTTTGGACAGAGTGTAGTTACTGTACTTTGGAGTAGTATTGCCTCCTACTGACCTGTCTTGGTATGGCTGCTACATATGTAGCTTTCAGTTAATTCAATGTGGTAAAATATGCACCATGTTTTCAGAAATGCATTCTGGTGTTGAAATGTTGCATTGGTTCAATACCCACCTCAATAACTTTAGTGCAACATCACAAGCCTAGAATGCATTTCTAACTGCATACGTTGGTATTCGTTTTTACAGCTAGAATTGAACGTGGTGGTCAGTTTCTTTCAGCCAAGTGCTGTAGCCTACCAACAGGGAAATGATCTGTGTTTTCGTGAATAACACTATAGAAATAATGCAAAAATGAAAACATTATCTTAAATGTTTGAATAATGTGTTTGAATAATAATAAGGCCTACATTACGTCTCATATGCAGTATGTCCCGTCGTCCCTTGGCCCCCCCTCCCCGACCAGGAAAAAAGTTCAGGCTCAGGATTTTTTTTCACTATCACCCCTGATTATAATGTGCATCATAATTAGTCACACAATGCATTATGGCTACACTCATAATCCTTCATGATGTATTATATCAACAGTTATAACTATACATCTAGCTTGTAATGCCTTATAATAAATATAAATAAATAACACCCTTATAAACATTCCTTATAAACACGTTCATAATGCACTATAGAATGGGCTTTAAGTAAAGTGTTACCCATTATTATTAGTGCTTATGACTGTCCTATTTAATGTATTTGTTCCAAACAAAGAAGGATTTTTTTTTTTTGTGCTGAAAAATATTTCTCAGAGGACATGTGTATTATATAAAATATAAAGACAGCACTGTGGGGAAAGAAATAAGAAGCTGTATAGACTTCAGTGTTGTTTATATCATTCTGAATGTCCCAGCCTCATTTGGATCAGGCTCGATGAGCATGCCGGCAGGCTTTGGGAACGCCAGCAGCTACTGCCTCCCCACCAGCTTCAGCGGCACCTTCCAGCAGCCCTTCCCAGGCCAGGCACCCTACGCTCAGCCCTCCGCATACCACCAGCAGCCCAACGGTGAGTTTCGTGATTGATTGCTTCACACAGATACAGTATACGTACAGTGCCCTCCATAATTATTGGCACCCCTGGTTGAGATGTGTTAAAAGCCTTAAAATAAATTCAGTGTTTATTGCAGAAGAATACTGTCACACTGAAAATTGTAGAAAAATGTAGCCTTCAACTCGAATGAATTGTAAGAAAATAAAAAAATCCCTGACTAAAAAATAATTATTTTTCATTAAATCACCTGTTCCACAATTATTGGCACCCTTAACAATTCCCAGGAAATAAATATAATTGAAGCATTTCTGTCATTTCTACAGTAGTTTACAGAGTTTACCAGAGTATGTAGGAACATTTAATTAGTAATTCATCACTTCCTGTTTCCCTGGGGTATAAATATGACGTGACACCGAGGCCATTTCTCTTATCCACTCTTAAACATGGGAAAGACAAAGGAACACAGCATACAAGTGAGGCAGATGTGCGTCGACCTTCACAGGTCAGGCAGAGGCTACAAGAAGATTGCCACTCAACTGCAGCTGCCCATATCCACTGTGAGAGGAATAATTAAGAAGTTCAAAACAACTGGAACAGTGGTAAACAAGCCTGGACGAGGACCCAAGTTTATTTTGCCACCACGCACAGTGAGGAGGATGGTAAGAGAAATCAAAAGATCTCCAAAGCTCACTGTTACAGAATTACAACAAATGGTAGCATCCTGGGGTCACAAAGTCTCCAAATCAACCATCAGGCGCTGTCTACACGCCAACAAGCTGTTTTGGAGGCATGCACAGAGAAAACCTTTCCTCACTCACAATCATAAACGCAAGCGTCTGGAGTTCGCCAAGCGGTATTGGGGCTTCAACTGGGACCGTGTGCTTTGGTCAGATGAGACCAAGATTGAGCTTTTTGGCAACAAACACTCTAAGTGGGTCTGGCGTACCACGAAAGATGCGCATGCTGAAAAGCACCTCATACCCACTGTGAAGTATGGGGGTGGGTCAGTGATGCTGTGGGGCTGTTTCGCTTCCAAAGGCCCTGGGAACCTTGTTAGGGTGCATGGCATCATGAATGCTTTGAAATACCAGGACATTTTAAATCAAAATCTGTTGCCCTCTGCCCGAAAGCTGAAGCTGGGTCGTCACTGGGTCTTTCAGCAAGACAATGACCCTAAACATATGGCAAAATCTACACAGAAATGGTTCACCAGACACAAAATCAAGCTCCTCCCATGGCCATCTCAGTCCCCTGACCTCAACCCCATTGAGAACCTGTGGGGTGAGCTGAAGAGGAGAGTACAGAGGAGAGGACCCAGGTCTCTGGATGATTTAGAGAGATTCTGCAAACAGGAATGGCTGAAGATCCCTCTTTCTGTCTTTTCCCATCTTGTGAAACATTATAGGAGAAGATTAGGTGCTGTTTTGTTGGCAAAAGGGGGTTGTACAAAATATTAACACCAGGGGTGCTAATAATTGTGACACACATTATTTGATGTCAAATAATTATTTCTTTATGTGGGATATTTTCCCCACTGAATAAATGCACTTGTATTGAAGGTTGGATTTTTCTCTTTTTTTCCATTAAGGTCCCATATTATTTAGAAAAAAAATAAAATAATTGGAAGCTAAAAAACACATCTCAACCAGGGGTGCCAATAATTATGGAGGGCACTGTACATCTGATAATTGGCTCATATGCAGTGTGTCATCATTCACTCCCCCTCCCTTGTTCTTCCAATGTCCTTCTAATGTTGGCTGATCGATCAGTTGTCTGGCAACTGGAGAGAAATTTCAATTAAATGGAAAGATTCGGATGGCAAGGCCAGTGTTAGGTCTTCCCCTTTCAAGCGCTTTTCTGGTTAAAGTTGGATTGAGTTTTTGAGGTAGTGATACAATGAAAAACTTGCTAATATTTGAATAGAGTACACATTCTGGCATAGCTGTGATATATATATATACAGTCCCAGGAAAAAGTTTGTACACCCTTTGAAATTTCTTACATTTCTGTCAAAATTGATCATAAAACATGGTCTGATCTTCCCGGAAATCTCAAGAACGAACAATCAGAGTCTGCTTTAATTAATTCCACCCAAACATTTACATGTTATCATATTTTTATTGGTCATAAGGCCATAACATTCACAGGAGAGCAGGGCATAAGTAAGTACACCCTTGCATTAAGTAGGTTTTAACCCTCAGTTAGTTGCAATATCATCAACCAGACTTGTCCTGTAGTTGCAGATCAGATTAACAAAACAATCTGGATGTATCTGGTCTCCCTCTTCTTTAGAAAATGCCTCTCGTCAGCAAGGTTTGTGGGATGTCTGGAGTGCATAGCTTTCTTGACTTCATGCCATATAATCTCAATTGTTTTTGTCAGGGCTTTGACTGGGCTATTTCAGAATGTGTATTTCATTATTATGAAGCCATTCTAAAGTCGATTTGCTTCTAAAGTATGGGTTGTTGTCACATTTCAGGACCCATACTCTTGTGTGCTTCAACTGTGTGACAGACTTCCTTCCTTTTTTTCTGTAAAATATCACAATACATTTGAGTTAATTGTTCCACTGATAATAGCAAACTGTCAATGACCTGAGACAGCAAGGAAGCTGCATATAATGATGCTCCCGCCACCATACTCAGAAGAGGAGATGTAACCAAGAATAGCTAAAAATGGGATTCATTCTGCCAATCTAAAATTAATGGGGTTTCTGACCAAAAAAATATTGCTGCACCTTTGAGGTTTGCGAAAAAGCATTTATATGCTTCATAGAATTACTGCAAAATATTCTGTAGACCAACGTTGAAACCAAAGTTGAATTGTTCAGGGGAACACACAATGTCATATTTGGAGGAGAACTGGAGAACCACACCATCACCAAAACATCATCTCCACCTTTGAGTATGGTGGCGGGAGCATCATTATATGCGGCTACCTTCCTGCCTCAGGCCCTTTTCAGTTAGCTATTATCAGTGGAACAATGAACTCAGAAGTTTATCGAGATATTTTACAAAAAAAAGTGAGATCTGTCTGTCACACAGTTGAAGCACACAAGAGTATGGGTGCTGAAGTGTGACAACAACCCATACTTTAGAAGCAAATCGACTTTAGAATGGCTTTATAATAATGAAATACACATTCTGGAATAGCCCAGTCAAAGCCCTGACAAAAAACAATTGAGATTATATGGCATGAAGTCAAGAAAGCTATGCACTCCAGACATCCCACAAACCTTATTGACGAGAGGCATTTTCTAAAGAAGAGGGAGACCAGATACATCCAGATTGTTTTGTTAATCTGATCTGCAACTACAGGAAACATCTGGTTGAGGTTATTGCGACTAACTTAGGGTTAAAACCTATTGAATGCTAGGGTGTACTTACTTATGCCTTGCTGTCCTGTGAATGTTTACATCTTATGGCCAATGAAAATATGATAACTTGTAAATGTTTGGGTTGAATTAGTTAAAGCAGACTCTGGTTGTTCCTTCTTGTGATTTCCGGGAAGATCAGACCATGTTTTATGACCAATTTTAACAGAAAGGTAAGAAATTTCAAAGGGTGTACAAACTTTTTCTTGGGACTGTATATATATATATATATATATACACACACACACACACGCACACACACACACAGTATATATAATATAAACATATATATATGTTATTGTTAATATGTTGGAAAGTGGACACCATGGACCGTGTTCTTCAGACAGCTATTTTCATCCAATTTTAACCTGAGTTTATGTTCCGGACCGTTTCACAATGCATGTGTCACCTGAGACACTCTACATCTGCATCTCATTTAGAGTTTTCTGGTTGAGACGATTTTTCACGTGTGCCAAAAAGAGTGTGCGCCAAGACGGTTACCGTAGTTATGGCAACCGGGGAATACAGCCTAAAAGTCAACATCTGTAGTGTGGGAGAACATGTGAAGATGTTATTTGAAAATGGTGTATCTCCGTTTTGTAGAACGTTGGGAAATTGACATTTTGTATTGGGCATTCCATTGCATTGCATTGCAAAATGCATCTTATATAGGTTGAAAAAGTATGTTCTCAAAATATTTGAATGGCAAGAATTCACACATAGGTGATAGGACATCTGAACAGTCATTTTCAATAATAAAATGCAAAAGTCAAAAATTGTGAATACTCTGGGTACACAAGCAGGTTTTTTGTGTGAGGCAGGCATGGGTGTCATTTAATAGAGGCTGTTGTCATTGTGAATCACATGTTCCACAAATCCTGCAATTTTTCCTCACGCTGTTAGTAACATGTCTACCAAAGCTAACATCATGACAAACCTAACTTCAACCTTGGCAACAGGCCTTAGACTAGTAGAGTAATGGATGTCCTCTTGAATCTGATTACATCACATAAACAGTCCAAAGAGTTACTGTCCAAAATGACATTCCGTCATGTTCCAAATCCGGTCTGTGCGAAAGAGCTGCAAGTTCTTTTAGACTGGTGAAAAATGTTGCCATGTATAATGATCTCTCTCTATTCCCCCTCAGGTGCTGGCTTCCCAGTCTATGGCCAGGCCAAACCTACGATGACCTCATACGGGCAAGGCATTGCTGCCCCTGGCATGTCCAACAATCCTTTTATGGTGAGCTTAATGACTAGAGGAAGACCATGCGGTTGTAGTACCGATAGTTGCTTTCAGGGGCCTATACTAAGCGGCAGGTTTAAGGCGTGCATACACTGCAATATTTTCCATCGTGGGTATTAAGCTCCGTCTCACATTGCACGAGGGAATTTAAATATTTAAAAGTTCACATCTCACGACTCATGTCCTCACACTATACGAGCCGACAGTCGATGCGAGAAGAATGCTCCCACTGTGCGACACGACAGGCACGTTTGCCGGGTCTGCAGAGGAGGAAACATGCGCACCTAAGGTGGAGATGAGGACACGCTCAAGAGCGAAATGCGCTGCCCTATCAATTTGTGCATGAGAAGTGTCAAATCGGGTCGTAGCACTGCTTTAACTGTGCGAGTTACTCACGAGGGACGACCAGGATTTCAAACCGTTGGATTTTCTTGCGACCCTACGACTGCACGATCGTGAGGTGAAATCGCTTGTCGTTACCCCATGTACACTACACGATGTGAGACTCACGATTGACCTGCGATTGAGCAAGAAAAAGTCGAGTGATTAACCAATTGTGGCAAACTCGGGTAAAAAGTCGCACAGTGTAACCCCGGGTTTTACAGGGTTTTCAGGACTCAAAAAAATAAAACTGTTCCCTGACACCGTTTTTCAACTTTTTTGGGTACATTGGAGGGAAGAGTTATTAAGTTTATTATTTTCTGTTCAGAAAATGTAAGGAACATGCATTTTTACCCCATTTTTACCCATAAAATGTCATTCAGTGTAATACGGTGTTTAACAGTTGGTAATGCCAAAAACATGTAGATGACGTTAAAAAACTGAAATAAGCTACATAACATAGTAAAGGGCTATATTTAAGGTCTTCATCAAACCTAACATTTTCTAGTAAAAGGCATTTGAAAATGTTTTTTGCAGTGTTTCTAGTCTTTCACCAAGTGCATTTTACCCATTTGGCTTTAAGAAGTTTTTCCACCGAAGAGAAAATCAGTTTAAAATACACAATTATTCATTTGTTGTATGCCCCCGCATGTGTTGTGCTAAACAAATAAGTTTCGTAAGAATTTGACTTTATTTTCACATAAAAATGTGCATTTCACATGACCACAACTATTACACTGAATGACGCCTTGGCAAAAAGCCTATATAAATAGCTACTTTTCATTGCTATCATATTGTTACCATCATACTAAAGTACTCAACGTCCTGAATGAGTGACAACAGAAATAAATGTTGTCAAATAATTGGTATTTTACTTAATATTGGGGCATTAAAACTTGTTTTGAAGAACTTCCAAGATCACAAGCTTAGAGGTAGGCTACTACTTAGGCCTAAAACAATAAAAAAAAGAAAATATTGTCTGTTAACCTGCATATTTCGGGGATTGCGACTTAGGGTATTCTGATAATTCATGTACAACTTCCAAAATCCCAGAATCGACCCAGTAATATGGTTGCTACATGGCAATAACAAGGTTATAATGGTAATAACAATAAAAGTCATAATTTCAAGTACAGTTAGCCACCTACATAAAACAACGACTTTGACCCACAATGTTTACTATGTCTATATAGAAAATATGCTTGTTTGGATGAATATCTGAGTATAAAAGTATTTTTTGACATTTCACTGAATGACATCTGTTTTTGTGGATGCTGTTACCACAAGATAAAAATACAGAATTTTCAACTATTGAAGAACAAGGCTCTCCCTTTGCATCATCACTCAAGGGGTCCCCAAGGGTCCTTTTGATGATGTCACATATTGTTGTGTGACTATCACTTTTTAATTTGATTTAAAAGCACCATATTCATCTTATTACACTGAATGACATCTAAGGAATTGAATATCCGGACAAAAGTCCCCAGATGATTTGAATATCAAAACAAAGTGGTAATGAAACGTGCTTTTAATACAATAACAAGAACACTTCTAGAATTATGCCCAGAGAGTGAAAAAATAATTTTGTTTGTCATTTTGCATAATTATTCAAGGATGTATTCGTGATTTTCAAGTTCGGACCATTACACTGAATGACATTTTTTCACTTTATGAGATTATTTCACACATAAATTGACAATTATTTTTCTTTAAATGTTACTGAAATGAGAAGCCAGACTATGCTGTTTATCAGCATAACATTCAAAATTCATTTAATTACCTTTTTGATAGTTAAATGAGTGCGGAACAAAAAAAATGCACGTCTCGTCTTTGACCCCTCCGGCTTTAGGGGTAAACCAGGTTAAGAGGTAAATCATCTAATAGAAGAGTCTGGAGTCCTCATTATCTTCAGATGATTTACTGTACGGTACCCCTTAACTTCACCTGGTTTACTCCTGAACCAGTTTCTTAGGGCATTTTCACACCTAGTCCTCCGAACACAGCCCTCTTTAAGTGGACCAGAAAGTGAACCGACAGCAACAGGACTCAGTTCTGTTTTTGTTCATATTGTGAGTGTATTACAAAAAAAAACGGCTGGTCTTTCTGGTCCTGTTAGGCTTTTATTGTGTTTCAGTCCTCTTTTTGATCACACCTGGTCCTCTAGAGCCCTCCTTAAAGGGACACTGTGTGAGATTTTTTGTTGTTTACTTCCAGAATTCATACTGCTCATTCACTAATGTTACCTTTTTCACGAATACTTACCACCAGCATCAAATTCTATGTATTCATTATGACTGGAAAAATTGCACTTTTCATACATGAAAAGGGGGATCTTCTCCATGGTCCGCCATTTTGAATTTCCAAAAATAGCCATTTTTAGCTGCAAAAATGACTGTACTTGGACCATACTAGAAAATATTTGTTTATTACTCAGTAAACTTTCATGTAAAGATGAAATTTGGCAATAGGCAGCCCAGTTTCAATGAGCATCATAGTTGCAGTACCTTTTTTGACCATATCCTGCACAGTGTCCCTTTCAGCGATTACACCTAGTCACAAGTGTAATTTGTCAGAACTCATAAGTGAACCGTACTGAGACCATGTCAATAAAGGTCTCTGTACGGTTCACTTTCAAGGGGCCTGGGTACACTTTGAAGCATTCACATATGCACAGAAAATGCTGAGTCACAGGTCTGAGTTCATTTAAATGGCTGAAGGGGACCAGGTGTGAAAACCCTATTAGTGTAGGCCCCAGGTGTAGGAGAATAAGTGCCTTTTGTTTGTGCTTCCAGGGAGGTGCTCCTGCAGGATCGTTCCCCACCGGAGGCTCCTCCACCAACCCCTTCCTGTGATGTTCACTACAGCACAAGCACATCATTATGTGACATGCACATGCACAAGCAAGCACATGCACACAAACACACACTTCCTGTGTCACTACATACTCAAAACACAGAGAGGCTAAATCCAAGGCAGTTCTTTAGATTCACAGCACTGAGTGTCTTATAGTTTAAAATGAAACGATGCCCTATGGAGAAAATTCAGAGAAAAGCCCCCTTTTCTTGTCTTTTGGAGAAGGAAAGATAAACACCCTTTGAAGCCACTGCCATATCATGAAGATATTCGTACCGGTATTTGTTATGTAGCTTCAAAACAAGTTACTTTATATGCTTAGACAGTAAGCTCCTACTGCTTATCAATATTACAGTACTTTTAAGCACACACTTTGTACAGAATAAGCTGCGCTCAGAAGTTACCATTACAAAAAAGGGTTAGAGGTGCTTTTGAAAGGGGTCGAAATGGTTCGACATAGGGAACCTTATTTCATTTTGTATACAAAAAATCACACTTAGTAAAAAGCCTTTCATATCAACCACCTGCTGCCTAAAATAGGTCAGAAAACGAATTGTGAATCCATCATCAGCTTCTCATCGTCATGGCACCATTAGACTAGTAACGATGGACCGCCAAATGCTCAGAACAAAGGATGAAGCTGAAGGAGGAGGAAACTGATTGGTCGCTTATAAACTGCTGACATACCTGAGCAACTTAAGGCAAACCTCACGTGGTTCCTGTAAGGTTAAGGCCTGTAACGCTGAAAGCATTTTAAGTGTACGAAGCGCACTGTATTGGACATTAAGGACATCAAGTCAGTATGTGTACATATATAAATATATGTATAAATATATTAAAAGATTTTTAACAATTTACCTGTCCTGGTGTATGTTATTCCATGTAACATTTACTTTCAGTTATAATGTAATTAATTTTGTCTGTGTACCAACAAGCCTAATGTTTTCGCTTTCCACACCAAGATATAGGAGAGGGCCAGGTTGCCCATTCTAAGATCAGCCTCTACATCACTGACATTATTATGATTGGGGGTTCTGCGTATGAAGGGATGCCGCTGAACATTTCTTGGGTGTAATGACAGAATTTCTGGCGTTTTTAGGTTGATTATGAACATATTAAAGGATAACTTCAGCCAATTTCGGCATGCAGTTGTAATGCTCACACCACCCTGGATTTGTCGTTACCTGAGATTTTTTTTTCAGCCTTTTCCGAGATCCTGGTCATTGTAATGGGGGCAGAGTTCGTTTACAATTTTTTTTAAACTCTGGATTTATTCCCAATATCATCCAAGAGGTCATGCAACATCAGCAGACAACTAGCAAACAGTGATACCTTTTGGGAAACTATTTGGACTTGGCCCATGTTAAGAAGGTTTTTCATGTAAACGAAGTCTGCCCTCATTAGAATTGCTCAGATCTCGGAAAGGGCTGAGCCGACAAATGCAGCATCACCGGGAACACAAGTCAAGGGTATGAGCAACACAACAGCATATTAAAATTGGCGTGCTCCTTTAATAGAGCATATCAAATGAGACCATTGGTAATGTTGGTCAGGCCCCCATTGGGTGCCAATGTCAAAGGAGGAGAACAGGTGAAACTAGACATCTTGTTTGGGGAGTGTACCCCAGCTGCATACAAATAACAGAAAACAGATGTCCCTGTGTGGTAGCGTTGTGCCACAGTCTGATGAACTGAAGTAAGTGAATCAGTGATTTTTTTGTCTGCAGCAATCATGTGGTTCGTAATTTTACTTGGTAGCAAATGCCCCACATATGTTTTACTGCCCCCCAGTGTGGCATGTGGCACATTATGTAGTAGTGCCCTACTCTCAATGATGTGGCAGCATGACTGCCCTGCTGCAGACTACGTGACAGGTGGGCGTGTTCATCGCTGCTCCCATCATTCCATCCGGTTCGGTCTCCCTTGTTGTTTCAGCGGCATCGTTGTCATAGTAACGTTGTCGAGAAGTCTTGAAATGGCCAGTCTTCTTGGCAAAACTTTATTTGAAATCAATGGGCAAGGGCCTGCTCCTATGAAAGACTACTTTATTCTTCAAATAACAAAATCTGAGGTGAGTTTCTTCTTGTTAATGTATGTTTACTGACATCTAGCCTACACACATACTTGGTTGATCTGTCGTTAAAATAAGCAGGTGGTAAACAAAGCCATGCTATCATTGAGAGCAAATGATTATGCATAACATTAGCTGTCGCTGGTGGTAGCACTGCCAAGGAGGAGTATATTGATTGTGCCCATTGCCATTTAGCCTAATGTTTTCAAGCCGTGCCTTTCAGGTAATTTGGAGATGGTGGAAGATTTCTTTGAGATGCGAAAGCACTAAACCAGGACAACTGAGGGAATCACACACAGATTATCTGGAGGACAGCTTTTTACAGAGTAATGAATGATAAGTTTTAATAGCTATGATCTAGCTATTTCACCTTATCTATAATAATGACTATATGACGACCAACAATTGGCACTATAAAATCTTGCACTGCAGCACTGAAATGTTCGCGAATGCTCTTATTGTTATTCTGTTCAGGTCAGGTGAGAGTGGTATTTGGACCTCGGATCTTACAACATACTATCGGACTATGTGAGGGACGTTTTGATTACCTGGTACGTCTTCCTACACGACTCCTGCTTCGGATCATGGCCTATCTCGATTTAGAGGACATTGCACGGCTGGGACAAACTTGCCGCAATTTCAGAAAGGTGAGAACTGTAAATAATCAACTGGAGTAGTAGGGGGCGATGACTATTTTTTTCCAAGACAAAGAAAGAAATTGGGATCACATCAAATCAATCAATTTATTACATCAATGTTCAATATTAAGCATATCTTTCTTACTCATTAACCAGATAGCCTATCCTTTGCTTGCTGTCAGGTTTTTTTTTTTTTTTTTTTTGGGGGGGGGGTGTAGTCTAGTGGTAATGATGACCCTCATGATTATACATACAGTAGATGACCATATGAGGTCTTGGTGCTATGCTATTGTGACGGAGGTCATCTTGCACCTGTTCACCCCCCTCGGGGATCGAACGTGCGACCTCGTCAACTACAACGGTTCGGCAATGGGAGACACAGTACGATACCGCTGGGCCAAGAGACTAGTCTCTCGGCCCAACGGCACGAGACTATCGGATGGAGGTTTACCAACGTTCCACGCCAACTCTGTGCTAGTTAGCCTCCGTTACACTCTCCCCCTTAAACCTCACTCCCATCTGGGTCACGGCACCACTGTGACGGAGGTCATCTTGCACCTGTTCACCCCCCTCGGGGATCGAACGTGCAACCTCATCAACTACAACGGTTCGGCAATGGGAGACACAGTACGATACCGCTGGGCCAAGAGACTAGTCTCTCGGCCCAACGGCACGAGACTGTATGAGGCTATCGGAGGGAGGTTTACCAACGTTCCACGCCAACTCTGTGCTAGTTAGCCTCCGTTACACTATGGTATGGGCAATCTAACTCACAAGATCTTTTAGAAAAAGGAAGGAAGAAAACAACATTGCGAATCAATTATCAAGAGGAATTGACACTAAACTCAAAAATAAGGAAGAGGGAGAGGTAACAGCAACCAAAAGCTGACATGTAATCTAGACTTACTACATTACTCCCGTGCAATATCACAGGCAGTCAGCCACAGTCATATTTTAAGCATTAAACCAGGTTTGGTAATAAAAGTAAATGTTCTGTACAGTATTCTATAATAATAATAATAATAATTGTATTTGTATAGCACTGTGTCATACAAGGCATGTAACTCAAAGTGCTTAACAAATGGGAAAAAAACATTGTTAGAGATAGATTTAAAAGGAGAGGTATAGAGGAGAGGCAGAAATAGCAGGAAGGCAGAGGAAGAAGAGATAGACAGAGATTGTCGAGTCATAAGGTCAACGTAGGTTAGGACCAGGATTCTTAGATGCGTAAGGTCCATAGTGGCTGGGCCTATCATAAGTCATAGATAGTCACTCAGGTGCGGCCCCTGGTGGCATCAGGGGTGAGGAAAAACTCCCTTTCGCTTGATTCATAGTTTGTAAGGGGGAAGAAAAAGCTCAGTGAGGTCTGAGAAAAAAAAACCCTTTAGTCAGGAAGAAACCTCAGGCAGAGACCAGCGGCCACCTAGGGGAGCCCCCTGCCAGGGCTGGTTGCAAGTAGTAAGGGCGCTGCGGCAGCTGGGACACTATGACGCCTTGGCAGCTAGGAGTTGGCAAGGATGAAGAGGTGGGTCTTCAGCTGCTTCTTGAAGGAGTCGACGGAGGTGGCTGATCGGATCTCGATGGGGAGGGCGTTCCATCTCTTGGGCGCATAGCAGGCAAACGCGGCGTCGCCGATCTTCTTTTGCGGGGGGGTGGGGGTCATTAGCAGCTTGGCATCAGTGGACCTGAGAGCTCGAGCAGGGGCATAAAAAGAGAGCATGTCTGAGATATAACTAGGGGCAAGTCCATTTAATGCTTTAAATACTGTGAGCAGAATCTTAAAGTCGATTCTGTATGAGACAGGTAACCAGTGCAGGTCTGCCAAGACAGGAGAGATGTGCTCTCTCATTCTGGTTCTTGTTAGGATTCTTGCCGCAGAATTTTGAATGAGTTGCAATTTGTCAATTAATTTTTTTGGGAGACCAGAGTAGAGAGCATTGCAGTAGTCTATCCTACTGGTGACAAAGGCATGAATAAGTTTCTCAGCGTCTTGTCGGGGGGCCAAGCCGCGCACTTTGTTGACATTTCTAAGATGGAAAAAAGCTGATTTTGTTATCTTGTTGATGTGAGGCTCAAAGCTCAAATCCGAGTCTATGACCACACCTAGGCTAGTAACCTTATCTTTAATGTGCATGCTTAGGTCACCTAGGCTTGAGTGGAGTTTTGCACGTTTTTTCTTAGGCCCAATGAGCAACACTTCAGTTTTATCCTCATTTAATTTTAGGAAGTTACTGTTCATCCAATCTGTGATGGCAGACATGCATTTAGTCAAGGCATGAATGGCAGTGGTTTGGCTAGGCTCGACAGAGATATATAGTTGAGTGTCATCGGCATAGCTATGAAAATCAACATTGTGCTCTCTGATGATGGAGCCCAGGGGCAACATATAGAGAGAGAAGAGGAGAGGGCCCAAGCAACTACCCTGAGCAACTCCAAAAGGCACATCATACTTGTTGGAGACGTATTCTCCGATGGTGACAAAAAACTGCCTTCCTGTAATATATGTTTTGATACTAATTCTAATACTTTGAAATACATACTTAAATTAGCTCAGGCTGCATGTGGGAAATGGATCGATATAACTTTTTGATTGAATTATGGAAATAAAAATGATATTCCTTTAAAAAAAAAAAAAAAAAAGGATCTAGTTTGGATCTAATGTGCTTAATTGATCTAATGTGCTACCCTCTCTATTTCTTGTGCTTTTTGTTTTTGACTAGCTGTGCGACTCAGACGAATTTTGGAAGGATACTTTGAGGACTCACTGCAACGCCGTGCCCGATGAGGTTGAAGCATTGGCCAACGACCTAGGATGGAAAACTGTTTTCTTCACCAGTAAACTTCAGCTACAGAAGCAAATCAGCCGGAGGAGACAGAGGACTGAGGAACAAAATGGCCAAGAAGACATTAATGAGTCCCCTATTCCAGGTTTTAGCCACAAAACCGAAAACTACAGAGGGGACTGGGCTGTTGTGGAGTGAGAGACTATACACTTTTTTATTTTTTTAACCAATGTCTTAGTTATTCTGCAGGGTTGCAGAAGTAAGTGAAGGTGAAGTTCACATTATGACACTACGTATGTCACTTATGTTACTCTCACTCCATGACGTTGGTTAACTGACTGGAGCTTGCCATATTTTCCACCTGTGATTAGTAGCCTATAATATGACACAAGCTGATCTTTCAATGTAAATTCTGACTTTCTCCCAAGCACAAATAGAAAAAAAATCACCTGGATTAAAACGTAAATGTACTCTTCTAACTTTTTTGTGTAGTCAGCTTTAATGAGGAGGCTCTTCTGTGTGACACCTACCACGTTAAAGATACATGAAGATGGCCAAGTGGTGTAGCCTATGTCCTCTTCTGTATTGAGTGATGAAACCAGTGTGTTTATAGTAGTACCTGTACATTGTTTAAGTACCGGTACTATGTTGAACCGGATTACAAAGCACTCTCGATTAAAAGGTGCCAAACATAAAAACCGTGATGAATGAAAGAGTGAGCCCTGAGGAAACCTCACTAGACAGAAAGCTTGGCAAATAAAAAGAACACAAGAAGGATTTAAGTGTGCAGACATTTTTTTCATTTATAAGCACTGGTACTATACAAAGCTGTCCATATATCCATTAACTTGGGCATACATCACACATGCATACATACTCCACAGTCTCTAGCTTGTATGCATGTACCAAATTCCTTAGAAGCTACACATTTATTCAGCTATAATAATACTACTACTTCTATTACAACTTTTCTGATACCTGTCAGTTGTGGTCTTTCCTGTCAATAAATACTCTTTAGGAACTCAGTAAGAAATGCTCCTGGTCAGTTCAAAAGAGTGCTGAAATTATGCCTGCATGGGTAATCCCAAATACACTGCTGCTTAGTTATATCTACTAAAACTCTGAAGTCATTTAGGAAACAGCAAAAGGGCTTATGTTGACGAGACACCGCTTCATAAGATATAAATCGTATTTGTTATTACTTGATAATTTTGTTTACAACATTATGTTGTTATTGGTTATCTTTTTATATGCATGCAGACCATTCTTAAATAACGGAATGCACATCAAAAATACCTGACTTAAATAGTTCAACATTTGACATTCTTACCAACATTTGGATTTTATAGCTGCTGACAGCTTCATGTAATTATTTGACCAAACTTTTCAAAAAGTGTTCAGTTGTGTGTGTGTGCGTGAGTGTGTGCGCGTGCGTGCGTGCGTGCGTGCGTGCGTGTGTGTGTGTGTGTGTGTGTGTGTGTGTTTTGCACAATTATTGGCCTTGAGCTTCTGCAGTTCCAATTAGTTGTGTCTGTCCCATCACAAGCCTCTGTCCAATTTCTTAGTGTTGATTACTGAAGAGGGACACCCGGGGTATAGTGTTGCACACAGGGCCCCATCAGAGAATGCAGCCGAGCCCATGTTGGTCATGTACGAAGGGATGCTCTGTGGACAGAAAAGATGTTGGTAAGTAAGTGCCTCTACTTTTTTTTTTTTTACACCTCATTCCAGTGTCTGATGTGACCCTGTCACTCTTGTGTAGTCTGACCATTAAGAAGCTGAAAGGCTCTCAAAGAAAGAAAACGTTATTGCCGATTACAGAAACCATAAATGTACAGAGTGACTTGCCATAAAGCCCTTGAGTTAGTTCACTGTTGCGAATTATGCATGACACAGGGTAGACTGAATCAGGAGTGTAAAGATTTAGATTTAGTCGTTTTTTGGTTCTTTTGACCAATAGTGTTTAATGTGCCTACAGACATGCACACCATAACTTTCAACCCCAAATAGTCAATGATTTTAAAGGGACACTGTGTGAGATTTTTAGCTGTTTATTTCCAGAATTCATGCTGCCCATTCACTAATGTTACCTTTTTCATGAATACTTACCACCAGTATCAAATTCTAAGTATTCATTATGACAAATTGCACTTTTCATACATGAAAAGGGGGATCTTCTCCATGGTCCGCCATTTTGAATTTCCAAAAATAGCCATTTTAAGCTGCAAAAAATGACCATACTAGAAAATGTTTGTTTAATACTTAGTAAACTTTCATGTAAAGATCAAATTCGGCAATAGGCAGCCCAATTTCAATAAGCAGCGTAGTTGCAGTACCTTTTTTGACCATTTCCTGCACAGTGTCCCTTTAAGTATCTGGGTACATACATCGACAGTGCACCCAATATTAAGGTAAACTGTGATTTTATTTACAAAAAGTGCTCTCAACGCCTGTACCTACTGCGTAAGCTAAACAGTGTTGGGGTAAGCCGTGCAATACTTGAAATGGCATACAAGAGTTTAGTGGAAAGTGTTTTGTCTTTCAATATGATTATGTGGTACGGCAATTTAAACATTCAGGGGAGGACTAAGCTAAACAGAGTAATTAAGATGGCCACAAAAATCATGGGGAAAACACAGAGGAGCCTGGACTCTATGTACCAAGAGAATATGAGAAGGAAAGCACTGTGAACTAGAATGGGCACTCGGTAGAGCGCATACCTTCGCCTACGCCACTTATTCTTTTCTGGCCATCTTCAGAGTGTGGGGCTTAACATTCTCCAAATGTTGGTGTTCCGGACCGGAATATCGTAATATTACATTTTTGGCCCAGTCAACTCTTTTTCAATTCCGCATGCACACGTTGTTCTGGCATATAGTGCTTGGCAAAGAAAAACGTTTTTGACCTTTTCGTGACCTTGACCTTGATCTTTGACCCAATCACTCCCAAAAAGTAATCGATTGTTCCTTGGGTCATGACCAATCATCCCAGTAAATTTCATAAAAATCGGCTGAATTTACGTTTTTGACCTTTTCGTGACCTTGACCTTTGACCCAATCACTCCCAAAAAGTAATCGATTGTTCCTTGGGTCATGACCAATCATCCCACTAAATTTCATACAAATAAGCTCAATTTATGTTTTTGACCTTTTTGTGACCTTGACATTTGACCTTTGACCCAATCACTCCCAAAAACTAATCGATTGTTCCTTGGGTCATGACCAATCATCCCACTAAATTTCATAAAAATCGGCTCAGTTCTGTCTGAGTTATACGAAGTACAAACAAACAAACAAACAAACAAACAAACAAACAAACATATTCACAAATAAATAAATAAATACACAGCGGTCAAAACATAACCTTCTGGCGAAGGTAATCATTAGTGACCCTTCCCACCCTCTGCACTGTGAATTTGAGCCCTTACCCTCTGGGAGGCGCTTTAGAGTACCTAATGCCACTAGAAACTTGTACAAGAAATAATTTGTCCCAAATGCAATTAACATAATAAACAAGGTGGGATTCAAATCTTAGATGAGTCATTAGGACTATTTTATGTAAACATCTATTTATTGGAGTAATATTTGGTTATCTATTTATTTATTTGCTGAAGTAGTATTCCTTGTATCTTATTAATTTATTTTCTTACACTGTTAGATCACCTACTGTATTTATTCATTCATTTACTGGAGTGGTATTCCTGATTGTTTTTGCGTGGAATGGGGTGTCTGTCTTAAATGTGTAATGTCTTAAAATGTGTAATGTATAATTGTGTTTTACAATGGTGAAACTGAAGACAAGTTTCCACACGACAAATCTGTCACCCAACATTTCATCGTGAACATGAATATGAAAAGCCCTCTTCATAAATAATTTTAAAGGAGCTAATCTGTCATGTTGATGGCGTCTAGGAGATTAAGAAAGTGTGTGTGCATGTCTACATTCTTTCACCTGTGAAAGCTCATTCTGACAGAAGTGATAAGCTCAACAGAAAGAGTTGTAAAATATGTAGTAAAGTATGTAAAACTGACCGGGTAAAGTGTTTGAGGCGCTTGCGCACTCTGTTGATGATAAATGGGATGCTGTGCGGTCAGGAGTGGACTGCTGTCATTCACATGTGTAAGGAGTGGGGGCGCCGTGGCATTTGGAAATGCTGCCGGCAGTGGTATGTCCTCTCTAGTACTGTCCGTTCTGTGATTGCCGTCCTGTGAGAAACATGCATACTCAGAAATTAAATGTTTAAAGACACAATGTGAACTCCTCTGATACAGCACGACCAATTCCTCATAGCTCTCTAATCTGTGACTGACCAGAGGGTTGTGTGCTTATCTGCGGTGCAGTGCTATCTGGGTGTTTGCCCTTAAATCCCCAGGGATCTGGTGTAGCATTCCAGCTTTGAAAACTGAAAGAAAAGTCTGCAACACCAAGCTCCCGGTTCTCTTATTTTGATGTGACGTTTCGGGCAGCATGCCCTTCGTCAGACCAGTGGTCTGCATGCATTGCCCGAAACGTCACATTAAAATAAGAGAAACGGGAGTCGCTGACTTTTCTTTCAGTTTTCATAGTATTTTTGCTAGTCCTGCACCCAATCTTTTTGAGACGGATGTGTGTGTTTTTCTCTTTTTGACATTCCAGCCTTACCATTGCATTGATGTTGCCAAGCATGGCAGAGCAGAGGAGACCCAGGACCAAGGCCAGTAAGTTCAACCCAGTGACAAGCCAGAGGAACCCGTACACAAACAACACTTCTGTGCAACCTTGCACACCTACAAACTCATAGTGCTTGTCAAGGTATCCACCACTGTGAAATAGAGAGAGAGAGAGCTTATAAGTCATATTGACATTAAAATGTCACGAACTGTCACATACAGAAAACTGAAATGTACTATGCAACTATTTATTGTACTATTGTATGCAATGTGCTATGCAGTGATCCAACGCTGTGTTCAACTCACTTGCCACAGTCGTACAGATCGCAACAGTAACAGGTACCACTGCGCACCACCATTAAACAAGACTCCTTCAAACCTTGACATGGGACCTATAGGGTGGAAAAAATGGGTCAGTCAAGCCTGTAATTAATTCTTCACATAAATCACATTAGCTATGAATAAAGAATTGATGAATTATGTGGACAGTGGACATACTGTTGCATAGTGGTTTTCATACATGAAGCTGAGTCCAGTTGAGTAAAACTGACATCTTCCAGCCCTAATAGGTCGGACATCCTTTTGTTTTATTTAATGAAAGAAAGAAAAAAACATACAATTACAATGTAGCCTAAACCCAAATTCAATTAGCAAAATTCGGGAAAAGATAGGATATGCTGCTTGCAAACGGCCCATGCAATCTCTAATACAGTTGTAATGCTAAAGATATCTGTCTTTCACTTTCTCACAGACACCCTCATTGTGTGTGTGTGTGTGTGTGTGTGTGTGTGTGTGTGTGTGTGTGTGTGTGTGTGTGTGTGTGTGTGTGTGTGTGTGTGTGTGTGTGTGTGTGTGTGTGTGTGTGTGTGTGTGTTTATATGACAGGGTTTTGCTGTACATTTGTTTAAAAAAGGGGTGTAAAACCCCTGTGGTTATTCCTTGAATGACGGAATCAGTAGTAATACTTTACGAGCAATAACTTTAAAGCTGTAATACCTGCTTTTGGGGGCAAGAATTATTTTATGATGATGTAAACCCCATCTAATGACCATCTGATTTGTCATGGTGTCTGTTATGAAACCAGATAAGATTACTAGTAGAGGAACAAATGTGTGTATACTGTATAGTGAATAGAGGTTTTCTTACAATGTTTGGGAGAATGAAGAAACCGTCCAACACAAGGCAGATGGATGAAACTATGATGCCAATGCTGAAGAACAAAATGGCTGCTCTGAACTGGCAACATTAACAAAGAGCAAACACATTAAAACGCTGCATCATAAAGCAAATTAGCAACACCCTCTGGCCTTGAGTCGCGACTCAATTTACTACTATAAAGGCCATTGTCTGCATATTCATTGCTATACATGGTTATCCTTCTTTGAACTAATGTATATTTGAGTTATTTGATTCGGTTTTTGTATGCTATTGCCAAGTTGTAAATGTGCAATAATTTGCATGCTCATTCATTCACACGGCAGATGTATATTGGGTTCAAATCCAAAGATTGACATTTGTATTATTGGCTAATTTTTTCATTTTATCAGAGTGTAGATAATAGGCCTATATTTACCAGCAGTAGACGGTTCCCTCTTAGATATAACCCAAGGAGGCTCAGAACAGATCCAAACACAAACTGGAAAGATCATCATCATCATCATCATCATCATCATCATCATCATCATACTGTATATTAGGATATACTGTATTTCAAAATCACAGGCGGCAACATTATTAACCCTTTGAGAAGTGAGGACTTTTCCCCAGTTCTTCTAGAATTTTACTGGAACACTCTACTGCTCCCATAGAAATCTCGTTAAGTCCTTATGACATCATAATGAGAACTCAACATTTTGGCAAAATTCTAATCACATATTTTTGATGGTACTCCAAAGGGTTAATAGCAACCGACAGGGGAGTGAGGTGAAGATGAAGAAGGCTGCTGATGACAACTCACAATGAATCCCGAGGGGCAGCCGGTGGTACTTAGGCTGTCTGTGGCCCTGGAGGCGTACGTCCCGGTCGCCACAATGACCAGAGACAGGAGCAGCATGCCCAGCACCAAGCACAGGACTCGCCTCCTCAACGTCTCTGTACACAGGTCACACGACAGCAGCTTATTCATTCACAGCCATCACTTTTAACAGCCAAAACGGCTTTTTTTTTATTGGCTATTCATACACCGTTACTAAGCTGACGAAAATAATAAGATATCTGAGAGGCTCATAAACAAACACAGACAGCTGATAGACTGGAGTGAATGATGCCTGTCTCTCACAAACAACATCATATATGGTCTTGGCGCTAACGGTAGGGCACTCATCCAGTATGCGGCTGAACCGGGTTCGATTTCGGCCCGGGCCCTTTGCTGACCCATCCCCGTCTCTCTCTCCCAACTCACTTCCTGCCACTACCTTCACTGTCCTCTCTCATGTAAACAAAAATAAAAGCTTGAAAAGCCCCCAAAAATACTTTAAAAAAAAACATCATATACAGTAAACAGATGAGGCTTTAGTTTTAGCATGAAGGTTTGTACAAAACATCTTTTTGTGAAACAGTGTCTCTCTAAAGTCTCACTGCTTACTTATCTCAATTTCAAAAGGAAAAAAAAACTGACCGCAAGTAAATGCAGCATAACGCCGCATCATATTGGAAGACAATAACTTTATCCTACCTGTCAGGCTCATTCTGTGAGGCTGGTCAAAGACCACCAGTGGTTCCCCTGTCCCCTGTCTTCAGAACATGCCCCAGTGCTGTTACACAGCTGGGGTTCACGGTCTCTGCGCTGCAGGAGCCCTTTATAGCTTTTCAAAGCAGAGGCAGGGGAGGGGGGAAGGGGGTGGGGGGGGACTCTAGAGAGAATCCCTCGGAAGGCCACATCAACTCTGGTGTTGGGGGAATGGGGTTACCTGACTCTTGCCCTCTCTGGTGTAGTTTCGGGGAGCGGGAGGGAAGGGAACGCCCCCGCGTGTAGTGTCTGAACGCAGCCAGATGATGTAAATCAGGTTAGGAATGGGGGGACTCTAGAGAGAATCCCTCGGAAGGCCACATCAACTCTGGTGTTTTGCTGTGACTAAATCAGCTGGAGAAATATGTTGTTGGCAAAAAAAAAATCTTACTTTCATTGCTTTAAAGGGCTTTAACATACATGGACCACAAAGATGTGTACTAAAAATGTCATGAGGCAGAACAAGCCTATTGTAAAGTTTTATATTCAGACATTTTTAATGTTTCATATAAGTTCCTCAGGCTCAACAAGAGCCAATGGGTTTAGGCCACTTCCAGATGCATGCGATTCGATGTTGTACAGTACACACGTGTTGGATGTAAAGCAAGCCTTGCGATTTATAATTCACAGACCAAGCATCCAGTGTTGCCAGATTGGGCGGTTACCCGCCCTATTGGGCTACTTAGCATGGCTGTCTGTGGGTAAAATCAGGAAAAATTGACCATTTGGCGTTTTTTCCTGCAGTTTTGGGCCCATAGAAATCAATGCAATTTGTTGAAATTGGGCGGAATTTAGCGCATTTTGGCGGGTTTTGAGAACCTTTTGGCCGGGATTTGATCAGACACATCTGGCAACACTGCAAGCATCCTCATTCTAAACCCTGCCAGAGCAGCACTCGTACCAGATGACTCTGAGCTGCAGGCAGGGAAGTCAACAGGAGGGGACAAAGGGGTCACTTATCCCGGGCCCAGGGAGAGAGGGGGCCCAGAATTAGATCCTTGTTACATTGTATTGATTGGGTTTGTTTGGGGGCCCTATCAGATGTCTTTGTCCCGGGCCCAGCCATAGCTGTCATCGGCCCTGGCTATAGGAGCAATTTTCCCGGGGCCAGGGCTGGGATCGGTCCACCTGCTGGACTTAGTATTATGGCACTGGCTTCATCTGCACATTGCAATAAGGATGATTCAATATATAGCCACCTGCGACCAGGATTATAGGATAGTCCACAAGCATCGAGATCATGGGATCACTCGCTTACAATAAAAAAACCACTGTACACTAGTATAGATAGGCTTACTGCACATGTTGGGTGCAGAATGATACACATTTAATGTAGATTCATTTCTGTACTTAATATCACTTTGCTTGAGTAAACATCCGCAACATCAAGCTTCTACTTGCAGTAGGCCTATTTATGTGTGAAGTGCATGTCTCATGACGGTGAATTGTGGTCTCTGACAGATGAACCTTAGTGTTGGTGATATGATATCTTATTTACTGTAACTTACTCTTTGTGCTTGTCGTTGCTTAGTAATCGTATGCACAATATTGTAAAGTCTAGCAGTACAGCAACATTGTCAGCTTTGGGTGCATACTAACATCACATTGAGAATCTGTCTCAAAGACTGTAACTATAGTCACTGCTCGTGTGCATCAAACACCTCACACCACAGCAACGGAGAGAGAGTCAGTACGCTGAAGAGACAAGTCCACTTGTTGTGCACTGTCCACCATATGCTGTGACAAAGCTTACCCATGAGAGGGCAGTAGGGAGATCAGATGTGCATCGTATCACCATTTCCCAATGTGAAGTGTTCTAGCCTTGGTAGTGCGTGAAATGCCTAGTAATTGGATAGTCCGCAGAGTTCACCAAAGAGTATCCAATCACTGGGCGTTTCACTCACTACTGAGGCCAGAACACTTGACATTGGGAAATGGTGCTTGTCTCAAAGTGAAGTGTCCTAGCCTTGCTAGGAGCAGCAAAACCCATTTTTCCGGATTTTACCCAAGAGTATCCAATCACATGCTCTAAGTGTGATTAATAATTGGATACTCTTCGGTGAAATCTGCGAAAAATGGGCATTACTCGTCCTTCACTTTGAGAAATACCCTACGTATATATGTCACCAGTTAACGGAGTTGCACAGACCAGCCACACGGCATGAAGTCAGTTTATGGTCCTTCTTGCTCAGTCTCAGAGCTGAACAGCATACAGGGAAGGGGAATGTTGATAAGTGGGGATTCTCTTTTTTTCAGCTTTTTTGACTTTGCGACAGGACAGTGTGAGAGGTGGACAGGAAGCGAATGGGGAGAGAGACGGGGAGGGCTCGGCAAAGGACCCGGGCCGGGAATTGAACCCGGGTCAGCCGCATGGTAGACGAGTGCCCTACCGGTTGGCCACGGAAAATATTTAAGAAGGCTGGCTGAGATGTTTTGGAGAAGTCGGAAATTACAATGTCCATTACAATGGATATTACCATATCGCCATCAGGGAAGCACCAAAGATGTGTTGGTGCCATAGAGACTCTGCATTCTCTGCAGTGAGAGAGAGACAGGCATATCCAGACCACAATTACATTTCATTTTCAAGCAAATAATAGTAAAGCAAATAATAGTATCTCAAAAGCAAGTGTGCATATCCTTTGTCCAAACTCTCCTTTTGAATGATGATTGTCAGACAGAAGCCATTAAACCCCCAAGGATATATTATCCACAAAGATGGACTTCTTTTCATGTGTCAGGCTCTTTGGAATCAATCAACTGAATAGGCCTATCACAGTCAAGGAAGTGCTGGGGCAATAAATAAATACATAAATAAATAAATCTATATAAATAAATGCAGACATAAAATTAGATACTATATGTTGTGTATTTAGACACATTTGTTTTTATTTTATGTTTCAGAAATGTGTCCACCAGATGGCAGAGAGAGACAAGGGACACCTGCTCATTGACCCCTTCTGGGGTGACTGACTCGTTTGCTCCCGCTCCAGTATAAGTCAATGGAAGGCAATCTGTTCAATAAATTACTGTTAAGTTATCCACCTTGCCTCAGCCACACTCCTGCACTATTTAGGAGTATGCAACAACCCATTCAATCATGTTGTAACAGGCCTGTACTCCGAACTGATAATAAAGATAGCTCACACAGCAAACATCAGACAGAAAGGAAGGAGGAGATAAGCTGATGGTGAGGTGAGAAAACTCCTATGTTAAACAGTGGTCAGGGGCGAGACAACGGGGCATCGCCTCAGTTGAAATAGAGGTGAAACACAACCCAGTACCCAGCCGTCAGGTTAGCCCATTAAGGCACGGCGTTATGCATTTGCTGCTACCAGAATGGCAATAACCAAGTTATAGTGCAGCACTTAAGACCTTGTGTTATGTCATAGTATTGTAATACAATGGTAGTTAACTTTTCAATGACTATTATAGCGTGCCACTGGAGGTACAGCGTGCATTAAGGAGCTACACAGCGGTTTAAAGCATTCAAGCACTACAATCACACAAGTTGTGATTCAAAGCCTTGTCTCCTGTCAATGTGCAACATGGTTTTATTTGTCACCTAGACAGTGCTAACATTGTACAACTAAACTTTACTTGTTTATCTCCATTCCAAGAAAAGATAGAAGAAAACAACATTAATCTTAATAATCAATTACGTCTTTTGAGCAGGCAGGTACGTATGTCAGAATGCTTGCCCAATTTCAGTAAATTATGCAAGAACTTCGAAAAAAATAAGATGGATATTAAAAAATGACCCTAAAACAAAACTAAGTGTATGGCAATGCTGTGGAATACAGCAGCCGTTAAATCGGCATAGATGAAAAACAGTCATGGGCAAAAGCACAGTGGCTAATGGCATTTTGTACTACATTGTGCCGAGATGAATGCTCAGTGCAACCGCCAGTCAGTCAGCAGCATTAGGGCTCTTCGCCAGAGATTGCTCTAGTTCTCAGTTGGTATAGCAAGGTAGACATTTACTAAAGCGAACGTGACCCAAAGCAACTCTCTGAGACTACCCATCATTACACGGCCATAGGTGACCAAACAGATCTCCCGTGGGACACTTTTGGTAAGGATTATCTTATAATAGCTCAGATTTAAGTGGCTAAATTAGGCAACATTGTCATATATCCTCAAGACACCGGCGAACTTCAACCAATGGGAGTACATTTTAAAGGTGATGTAATTCAGTCACACAGACGTAAGCCAGCCAAGACAGCAAAAATAAACAAGACACCACAAAGAAATCATTACTACTGGGAAAGACCCCTGTTTTATAAATGGCAAGTAAGAAGAATGCAATAGTTTCTCCAAGGAATCAGGGCCTATTTTTCATTCAAAATCACTTGGAAATATTAGAAATATTAGAAATACTATCAAAGTTTATTATAGTTCTTGTTAAAACATTGAGGATTGCTTAATTTAACATACTTATAACAATGAGTCGTATATGTACGATATGTATATCATTGTGTCATATAGATATGATATGTATAATATTGAGTCGTATACGTACACAAGGTTCGTATAACATTGAGTCGCAAGTGAAAGACTACAAAATAAGTAGACAGGAAGGGGGGGGGGGGGTAGAGGGGTTTGTGACTGGACACCAACAACTGTTTAAAGAGCGACTTGAAGTTAACTCCATGCAGCATAACTACTGTACTTTCACCTGACGAGGTTTGACACCTGACACAGTTTTCCAGGAATATTTAAAATAGGTATGTTGTTGTTTAGGGGGCATGCTCTTAACATATTACAATTTCTCATAAGTGATAGGTGAGGTGTGCAACCAGCCTGGAAAAATAACATTCAGGAAATGTGCTGCACAGATCTTTTCTTGTTGGTTTTCACTGTCACTATTTCAGTGCCATTCTATTTGTCATTAATTGGTTTGACAAAAAGAGGTTCTGTGTGTACAGCACATTACCTTAAAATGTTGCAAGCTGGTTCTATGCCTGCCTGGCTTTTCAGAGTGTGGAATGGTACACCAGCACCTCTGTCAGAATGGTCAGTGGTGCTGATGTAGAACGTAGGCAGAAAGAGTAGATAAGAGAGATGTTCCGCTGGCCCATTGTTTCCGGGTTCTATTGTCGCAAGGGGGAGGGGGGGGGGAATCCCCCTTTAGGCAGAACTGAGGACTGTTGTATTCATTCTAGGAGCATTATGACACGCCCCTTTAGGCAGACCAGAACCTGGTCACGTTAGGGGCCAATAGAAACCTATTACCTTGGCATATCTCTATATACTTAAAGAATCTCTGACGTAGGGCTCAACCAGACAGTGACTGTCATGGGTGTCCTTGTGTTGTGGTACTGGTTTGCACTGCCCACCGTGTGAAACGCTCCCTCCCCTGTGTGTGGTCCTCCAAACACCCTGCAAACGTCAGTTTACAGTGATGAATTGCATCTGTTTACCCTGTATGCCGACATTTTTTTTTATCTGTGCAAAGTTGTCATTGCACTCTTTGTATTTGTGCTGGTGTGCGTGTGCAGTATGTGTATCTGTTTTCCTGAACACAACAATTATACAGGTCATTAAACCATATATCCAATTAACAATGAGCTAGTCATCTCAGGTTCCCTGCTAGTCTCGCTGGCCTCATATGAGCCAGAGCAAAGGTGGCCAAAACCTTTAAGGCCTCTCCTTATAGACTTACCATCCTCCCTTATGGTGCACTAGGCTGTGACTCTTAGCTCTGTCTTCATTCCAACATGCCTTGCTTCTTGTGTATCCCTATATGAGGGAGAGAGAGAGAGAGAGAGAGAGAGAGAGAGAGAGAGAGAGAGAGAGAGAGAGAGAGAGAGAGAGAGAAAGAGAGAGAAAGAGAGAGAGAGATTGAAAGATGGGGTGTATTGTTCATGTCTATATCTGTATGTTAATGTTGAAAACTGCACGTGTGAGTGTGTGTTGTGTGTGTGTTGTGAGTGAATGTGCCAGAGAAAGAATTGTAAATTCATGTATGAGTAGGTGTGTGTGTGTGTGTGTGTGTGTGTGTGTGTGTGTGTGTGTGTGTGTGTGTGTGTGTGTGTGTGTGTGTGTGTGTGTGTGTGTGTGTGTGTGGAGAGAGCAACAGAGAGAGAGAGAGAGAGAGAGAGAGAGAGAGAGAGAGAGAGAGAGAGAGAGAGAGAGAGAGAGAGAGAGAGAGAGAGAGAGAGAGAGAGAGAGAGATTGAAAGATGGGGTGTATTGTTCATGTCTATATCTGTATGTTAGTGTTGAAAACTGCACGTGTGAGTGTGTGTTGTGTGTGTGTTGTGAGTGAATGTGCCAGAGAAAGAATTGTAAATTCATGTATGAGTGTGTGTGTGTGTGTGTGTGTGTGTGTGTGTGTGTGTGTGTGTGTGTGTGTGTGTGTGTGTGTGTGTGTGTGTGTGTGTGTGAAAGAGAGAGAGAGAGAGAGAGAGAGAGAGAGAGAGAGAGAGAGAGAGAGAGAGAGAGAGAGAGAGAGAGAGAGAGAGAGAGAGAGAGAGAGAGAGAGAGAGATCAATGCTTTATTTATGTTTTAGTTAAAACTGCACCTTGGAGACTCGGCATACTTTGTTTAGGGCTACCTCAAGCTCTCTAGCGCCACCAACAAGACAAGAAAACTGTAACTTTTGTACGGTTGGTCCGATTTTCAAAATCCTGGTATTCCTGGAATCCTTGGGCCAAGATGAATCCAACAATTATGTCTTTTTCCACCAGAATAGTTTTCCTGACATTTTGAATTTTTAAAAAATCGATAAAAATGGCCCCCATCTTTAGACTGAGATACATCTTTCCTTACATTTCTGAAACGATAGATCAAACCGTCTTCAAACAGGAGCCAATCAAAGTTGGCGGCAAAGATGTCAAACAGGAAGTGAGCTCATATCTCGTATTACAACAAAAATGTACACATTCACTATTTCCCAATATCAAGTGTATGAGCCTTGGTAGTGTGTCAGCCTTCGTAGTCAGGCCCAGTGATTGGATACTCCGCAGAGTTCACCAAAGAGTATCCAATCACTGGGCGTGACTACGAAGGCTGACACACTTCGAAGGGCCCACACTAGACATTGGGAAATGGACAGAATCTTCAGAGGCTACATACAAACTTTTGTGCGAATCGGCCACTGGGGGGGGGGTGCCACAATTAGCAAAATTGTTTTTGGCCCATAACGGTGCATACACACCAATGGCGCGGACGTCCACAGTACGTCCACTTCACGTGTCCGTTATCAGTCCGAAACGGTTAGAATGCATGAACACAAATCATGCCTTGCACACAGGCACACCAGACATGTCCGCCTTGCTCCTTGAAAATAGAACTCGAGTCTATTTTCCTGCGCGGACGTCCACGTTCAATGCGCAGCTCCCATTGAAAATGAATGGCTGCTGCCCGCGGATAGAACGTGGACGTTGACTGTGCAGTGTGAAAGGCAGCCCACAAACCTCTCAGACTCACACTGCTCACGGAGACGTTAAGGAAACGCGCCGTCTGTGCGTGTATGTACCGTAACACTGTTTACATTGTCTAGTCAGCGAGCCAAGACCCTAAAAAAACTTTTGATGCCATTTTTTGTTAAAAGTTTGCAAACCATGGCAGAAGTTATAAGCATGCACTAAGGATTCAGAATCACTTGGTTGCCAACATGGAACTTGACCTTTTAGGTCAAATTTGAAACTCAAAAGGAGGTTATCTCATATCTCAGCAATGTCTACTCTTATCACAACTAAACTTGGTACACATGATCTCCCCCATCCCTAAGGGGATATCAAATTTGGTGCATTTGACCCCACTCCTTAAGTAAGCAAATTAGTATCTTACAAATTAGTATCTATCTAGTAATCGCGCAACATGACCTCTAGGGTTGCTTCTTTACGAAATCTTGTTTTTAGCTTTTTTCCTGTAGTGTGTCTTTAGGCAATGTGTGACGGTGTGTGTGTGTTGCGTATGCAAGAAGGGCAACAAATGCAGGAGGGGCAACAAATGCATGAAGGGCAGTGAATGCATAAAGGGCAAGCATACTCCTGCATTTTATGTGAGGAAATGCAATCTATTTTATATTGGTGTAATATTATTGTATTGTATTTGTATATTTATTGTAATCCCTAATCATGATGGGTGAGTTGTCCACACAATTTCTCTCAGGCTCCTATTTTCCAGTTGCTTCAGCCAACCTGTGGAATTCAGTCCATCAGAGAACACTGTAGGCCAGGTGTCACCAATGTGGTGCCTGCGGGCACCGGGTAGCCCTCCAGGAGCTTCTGAGGTACCCACCAAGGATGTTAATACATAGTAATGACAACAAGGTTTTGGTCAAAGTCAGTGTCTTTCTTCACAGGTATTTCTTTAGAGCTGATAAGTATATTTCTAAATGATGAGCCTATAATCAGAATGATGTCAAGACACCAGTAGATGATTTTAAAATTAAAAAGTAGCCCTCGGGTAGTCCTTGGATAGCCCACATTAGCCCTCGGTAGCCGTCAGACCCTGAAAGGTTGGAGACCCCTGCTGTAAGCACAATCCTTGAACAGAATTACCATTATACAGTGGTGCTCATATGTTTACATACCCCAGCAAAATATACGCTTTCTCTGCGATTTCTCACAAAATATGAAGGATTACACAAAACCTTTTTTTTCACTCATTGCTAGTGACTGGCTTAAGACATTTATTAGCAATCTTCTGTGTTTACTCTTTCAAAAGCATGATCACAACCCAAACTACCCAAATGACCCTGTTCAAAAGTCTACATACCCTAGTTTCTGATGCTGAATATAGCCCTGTTTAACATCAAGGACCGCTCTAAATTGTTTGTGGTAGTTGTGGTTAAGGCTCTTAATGTTCTCAGATGACAAAACGGCACATTCTTCCTGGCTGAATGGTTGTTTCCTATAATATTTTTGGGTGTCTTGCTGGAACCTCATATTTGAGGTTTCCCCTGAGTGGCTCAATGATGTTGAGATCAGGAGAGTGAGATGGTCGCTCAAAAACCTTCATTTTATTCTTTCTGAAGCTAATGACGGGTTGATTTGGCTTTCTGTGTCGAAATATTGTCATGTTGACACTGTTGGAATTTCAATTCAGAAATGCAATATGAGGGGGTTTGGTTGGAATAAGCCATTGGGCAAGGGAATCATTGCATTGCAATGATCATTGCAAGGGAAATTGTTCAGGATGCATAGGACAACCAAAAAATAACTTTAGGTGAAATATAGGACAACATGAAAAAATGCTTTAAACTGTACAGCAAAGAGGCACTTGATGAAAGATGGGCTGTTGGGGGTTGCCAGGAGAAAGCCATTACTACAAAAATGCAAACATGTTATTTTGCATATGATACACCAAATAACATAGTGAGTCGCATCAGAATGCCTGTGACAAAGTCATTTGGAAAAATTAGATCAATATGGAACTTTTTTTCAGCCACTATTAACAGTACCATTTGGAGAACAGTCAACAGAGTCTATGATGAAAGTTACGCCATCCCTTCTGTGAAACATGGTCATGGACCACTGATGTCATGGGGGCATTTGAGTTACAAATGCACTATACTTTTGGTCCATACTCGCAGAATGATGAATACATTGCCCTGTGAAAAATACTGGAGGAAACTTGACACACATCACCCTTGAAACTGCACATGGTCCATTGTTTGGACATGCCAACATGACAATATTTCGACACAGGAAGCCAAATCAACCCGTCATTAGCTTCAGAAAGAATAAAAGGAAGTTTTTGAGTGACCGTCTCACTCTCCTGATCTCAACATCATTGAGTCACTCAGTGGAAACCTCAAATATGAGTTTCCAGCAAGACACCCAAAAATATTATAGGAAACAACCATTCAGTCAGGAAGAATGTGTTGTCTTGTCATCTGAGAACATTAAGAGCCTTATCCACAACTACCACAAACAATTTAGACCGGTCCTTGATGTTAAACAGGGCCATATTCAGCATCAGAAACTAGGGTATGTAAACTTTTGAACAGGGTCATTTGGGTAGTTTGGGTTGTGATCATGCTTTTGAAAGAGCAAACACAGACGATTGGTAATAAATATCTTAAGCCAGTCACTAGCAATGAGTGAAAACAAAGGTTTTGTGTAATCCTTCATATTTTGTGTGAAATTGCCAAGAAAGCGAATATTCTGCTGGGGTATGTAAACATATGAGCACCACTGTAATTCATATATTCATAATTCTGTCTTATGGTTTTCTGTGCCCACTTGCCAGTAACAATTTTCCATACTCACCATCCATCACATCACTCATGCTGTCACACTGTGTTTGAGGCAGAGAACATATTTGTGACTTTCTCCGGACATTATGCCTGAGGCTGTGACAATGTGACCTTTCTCGTTTTTATCGTCCTTGTGCCATACAAGTATTTTTCTGTGTGTGTGTGTGTGTGTGTGTGTGTGAGTGCGTGCGTGCGTGTGTGTGTGTGTGTGTGTGTATGTGCATGTGTGCATGCGTGCGTGCGTGCGTGCGTGCGTGTGTGTATGTACACATGTGTGTGTGCGTGTTTGTGTTTGTGTGTGCTGTTGCCTGCAGAGTGTACTGTGCGTTTACACCTTTGTGTGCCCATACTCTCCAGAGGAGGCAGACAGATTAAGGCCAAGCCACAATGAAGAAGCATCAGACCTCTCAACGAAGCAGAAACAGGAGGTCAGACCTCTCACAGACACCTGGCACATGAAGATGCCATGGTTTACTCCACTGTTTACATTTGGCACCGTTGTTGCTTCTGTGAGGCGAAACCAACAAACGCAAAATTAGCCACTAATGCTCATTTATTTTGTGTTGGTGGTTCCATTTGAGACAACCTTGTGGGACAAAAAGTGGACTTTGTTGGCCTTTTTTACTAACCGATGAAAAGAGTTGTTTGTGTACTTAAGTCATATACGAGGGATCTTCTCTTCAAGTAAGCGAGAATGTGAATGTAAGGATGCGATTTGACTGTGTGTGTATGTGCGTAAGAATTTCAATAAAGCTTTACAGACTGTATGCAGTTCTTGTCCCAGACAATGGCAGTCTGGGAGGTTATTTACTCATCTAAGCCTATTATCATAACCAAGTAGAGATCAGATGTAACAGAGATATACTAGACATACAACAGACACAATTTCACTATCACACCCAGCACAGATAAGCAAACAGTACAGAAATAGTGTAATATAATATTTCCACCAACACATGGCACACATGTATTCAATCTATGCAAGCCAGGACTTCTGCACTGGTCTGGGGGATCTCATACCACTACAGAGATGTTGTATGAGGCCATTAGCCACTCTCGCTCTCTCTCTCTCGCTCTTTCCTTCTGTGCCTCACCTCGTTCTGTTTGTACATTATCATCACACTAAGCTATAAGCCTCCCACTGGGATGCTCCCCCTCATGCCTATCAACCTTTAACGTTTGGACAGCTGACTCCGACGAACAACCATTACCTTTTTCACTCTGCACCTGGCTAAATATAGTCGGAGGAAAAGCCTCTTAAGAAAGAACCCTCTTACAAGTTCCTTTCCATGAATAGACTGTGCAAAGGTACTTACGTGTAAATCCCCTACAGGTATTTAATTCTAAATGAGTAATTACTGGGTGTGTCAGTGTGTCTTTGGTCTGCAGGTTGGTACGTCGAGGTGGCTCATTCGCACCTTGGTGTCGGAGCAAGGCATACTGTACTCTCACAACCACAGGGGAACACACAGTGGCAGGAGCATCGTTCACTTAGCTGACTAGCCTGTCCACACAGGGACTCCAAAGTTTTCACTTTCGTGGGGGGACAGACCGAACAAAGCCGCCAAGATGTGTGACATGGGAGGACTCGATAACCTGGTGCAAAACACCGCCTATCTAAAAGCCCAGGGCGGAGATGACAAGGAGATGAAAAAGCGGCGGCGAAGTCTGTCTCTGCCCAAGCCAGAGGCGTGTGCGGCCGCCCGGGCGTCGATCGAGAAGAACTACGAGAGCTTGTGTGAGCAGCAGCCCATTGGGAAGAAGTTCTTCCGTGACTACCTGAAGAGTGCTTCTCCTGAGTTTGTGGCTGCCGCAGAGTACCTGGATGACCTGAACGACTGGGAACTTTCGCTGCCCGGCCCTGCCAGAGAGAAGAGCAAAACAAACATCATCAACAAGTACTGCAAGGAGGGCTCCAAGAGTCACCTCAAGTTCTTGACGGGAGAGCCGCTTGACAAATGCAAAGCAGTCACAGACAAGGATTTCGATGAGGTGATGCCGAAAGTGAAAGATGGCACCAGAGAATTCCTCAAGGGAAAACCATTTACGGATTACCAAGGCAGTCCATTCTTTGACAAGTTCCTGCAGTGGAAAGAATTTGAGAAGCAACCAATCACTGACAAATACTTCTATGAGTTTAGGACATTGGGAAAGGGAGGATTCGGAGAGGTAAGTTCCCAACTCTTTTATTATTTATCCCGTTCAATAGATGCTAAACTGACATTGTGATTAAAATGTAGAGAAAGTGGGCATATAGCAAGAAATCTGGGTGTAAAGACCTCCCCTGCCAACATGCCAGTTGTTTATTTCGTAAAGATTCAGATGTCTATATCCCAAGACATCCTTGCACACTTGCTGAACCAATCCAATTTCTCATCTTCTCCAGGTATGTGCAGTGCAAGTGAAAAACACCGGACAGATGTATGCCTGCAAAAAGCTGGACAAGAAGCGACTGAAGAAGAAACACGGTGAGAAGATGGCTCTGCTGGAAAAGAAGATTCTGGAAAAAGTGAACAGCCTGTTCATCGTCTGCCTGTCATATGCCTATGACACCAAGGAGCATCTGTGTCTGGTCATGAGCTTGATGAACGGAGGAGACCTCAGGTATCACATCTACAACATGGGAGAGAAAGGTATCGAGATGGATCGCATTATCTACTACACTGCCCAGATCACCACCGGCATCCTGCACCTCCATGCGATGGACATTGTGTACCGTGACATGAAGCCAGAGAACGTGCTCCTTGATAGCGCGGGCCAGTGCCGCCTCTCTGATCTGGGGTTGGCTGTGGAGCTACCTGCTGGAAAGACCATTACCCAAAAGGTAGGTGCTACTCATTGGACACTGAACGTATCTCATTGTAGTCATGATGAAAGTGTCAGGAGAGAGGTGCAGGGGCATGTTTTATCATGAGCTTGCGTAGCCCCTTAAAGCATGGCAGTGGCACACTGTAATAGTCATTGGAAAGTTAACTACCATAGTACTACAATACTATGACATAACACAGGCCCTTTGGTAATGCACTACGACTGGGTCATTGCCATACTGGTAACAGCAAATTTATAAAGCCGTGTCTTAACGGGATAAGCCATTTTGAGAGTCAATTTGCTTAACAGTGCAGAATTGACGGCTCTCTTGTTCCTGCAAGTGCCATTTGTCTCAACAAATCAGGCTTCAGTTTTGCTGTACTGTGCAGGGCTTTTTCTGAACGGGGAAATAGGGGTGCTCCACCCTCATACCTCCGCGGGTGCGCCCTCATACTTTTTAAATATACAAATTACTTTTTTGAGCGCCCCTAGTAAATTTCTCAGTCACGGTGGCCCGCAACCTGCCATGATGCTCCCTCATGCCAAAAAATCCTAGAAAAAGCCCTGCTGTATAAGTCTGACAGCTGCAGTCCACGTATGCATTTACCATCCCTCTCCTATATACCTCCACCTTTTGGAGTGTATTGTCACACCGGTGTGACGGGAATGTTCGGGCAGTTCTATAGAATTCTGGATACCGCCATACAATACAATTTGGAATTTTAGAATCTTGCGTTGTTATATAACACATTCTTTTTTATAGAATGTTCAAAAACTCATACCACACTCTTAAAGGTTATATAACCTCCTTATCTCTGAGATTCTCAGCTCAGCCTTGACTATTACTGGCGCTGGCTCACCCTCACCCCCAGCTTCAAGCTAAAGGAAGACCTGTGGAGGAGTGTAACCAGGGACGCTGACAGGGGGGGGCATAGGAGTGAGTTGTCCCGGGCCCTGGGAGATAGGGGGCCCAAAAAAGGCGTCCTCATTACATTGAATGTATTGGGTGGTGGGCCCTTTCAGTTGACTTTGTCCAGGGCCCAGCCAAAGCTGTCAGCGGTCCTGAGTGTAACTGACCAAAATTCAAAATTAGACTGCCGTGATGCCACTTGTACATGCTGCAGACATACAGCATAGGCCTATGTACAGCACTTCCTGTGAACCCTGTAAAACAGTGAGCAACTTGTAGAAAAGTATACTAAAAAACACTGTGAAAGATCAGATACATAATAGAAGTCAAGATTATGAAGCAAATGTGAAGGTTGAGTTGCAGCTGCAGAGACTGAACAGCACATGTGATTCCAGTCTCACGTGTCACTTGTCACTGTTGCTGAGGACATAAAAGAACAGCTATGTGAGAAAAGAAGGCATGGCCGTTTTAGTGGGAAAGGTTGTCAGTAGTATGCATGCTTAGGTCATCTTTATTAAGTGGAAAAATGAGGGAGGAGAGAGTGTAATAGCATAGGTTCCGTGAAACTGGGGGTATTTGGAAAAACTATGCTATGTAAGACGAACGCTGTTGCTTTTAACTTCCCCAACAATTCCCTTAAACTTGGAATTTATTTTTGATTTTTGGGGGCAGGCATTTGGCAAATGGATTTCTGTCAGAAGTCATTTGGGTCCAGGTGAAGATGCTAGCCATAAGTCATTTTTTTAAATTTACTAAGCATGGACACACGACGATTGTTAGCTGATGGCAGACGGCTCAGGGCGATGTCATTTATTTGTGCCATGCACTTAACATTTCCCCACTCCTTCCAGTGTGTAATCCGGTGTGGCAAGGAGGGGAATTTCTCAAGTTTATGTGTCCCATACCGTCATGCCAGACACATTCACAAATGACAGCATCCTAAGTCAGACAACTTTCTCCTGTCAGCTGTCAGACTGATCGAGAAAGGTTCTGGTAGGGCAACACCGTTTGGGCATGCATAAAGCTTTGGCCAAATTAAACGCAGGGGCACACAGAGCAACACAGAGTTAAGCTCATTATCTTGTGCCCTTCTTGGGTCCATGGCTACGGGCTGAGACCCAAGCCTACCTGCAGCGGCTTGACTGGCTTTGCTGCCTTCATCCTCTTACTTAGGAGGCATTACACAAATCTGTCTCCAATCAGACTACCGAGAGCTCAAAGGAGAGGAGAGGGATCGGGAATGGCAGGACAAGAGCGAGGCATCGGCAGTTGGAGTTGTAGGACATACAACAAGTGTAGTCGTGCATGCATGTTAAACTCCAGCACAAGCAATACATCTGACTAAAAAAATGGAGATATTCTAAGGGGTTGTGGTTGCATCATTACAGACCCCAGACACATCAGAGGAGGGCAGCTGATGTTCCTCAAGCTGTTTGAGTGAATGCTCTGTGTATTGAAATGGATTCTGACTGCTTAGCTAATATGGTCTGACAGCAAATCACATGATCAGGCAGACAAAGATCAGAAATTGAGCATCATTAGCTTTGCACAGTTTACGAGCCGACAGATTGACATTGGGATAATGTTTGCATACCCTGCTTTAAAGATTATACATGAGATGGCTGATTTTGGTTTTAATATCTAGTTATATATGTTATTACAATATGTAGTTTATACAAGGTGTGTTTGTAAAGGAGAACATCTGTACAGGACATTGAGTTAAAAATGTAACATTTTGGCAGAAAGTTATACTTGAGCTATAACAGGGTATATGAGTGTTAGAACATTTTTTTACAGCATTCACAGTAGGCTTTAGGCCATATTGACCCCAACTAGTCGACTGCTTCAGACACATTTCTGTATACTGTTGATGTGGCCATGGCTGAGTCTGTTTTCCTACTGTGTACTTTTCATGTGCGGTACAGCTCTAAAAAGTTATGATTTCGTGAAAAGCACTGATTTCCTTCACAAGGTTAAAGCCATCACTCACACAGACTTAAGACTGTTGGTGGATGACTGGGAAAAGAAAAGTTAAACCGATGAAACACTCCATGCAACACAGCCAGTGTAACGTCACAACAGCAATGCGATAACAATCATCTAATATGCAAACAAATTCATATGTGTGTTATACATACACACACTTTTTGGTCACCACTGTGCACAGTTTAATAATTGATTGCTGTGTGTATCTATGCAACAGAATATGCACCAGTGCACATGTGTCTTCTCCCATTCTTATTTTGTGTGTGTAGGTATGAAAAGACTGCATTAAGTGTATAGGAATTCTGTATATGAGGTGTGCTCTGTGCACCTTTGTCTAGGTACTGACCATGATGTGCTCTTTATGTAATGACTCAGAGCATACATCACCATGGATACCTCCATGACTTCTGACAGGTAGCAACGGATTACACCTAAGCTTCTTCTCCCTTGCCATACGGTGAGGTCAACTCGGAACTAAGGACAGCGTTACATAAAATCCCCATGCGCAAAGACATCACTACTACACCAGCACAACCAGTTACTTTCCAGTCTCACTTCTCAGAAACACAATTTTTTGTCCTATTTTTGACAGATGACTGTCTATTCAGTCAGTTACAGTTGATTTAAATCTCTTTAGTTGTTTTAAACCTCAGTAGTTAAAACCACTGAGAAGATGAGGATGTGTAAGAAGGGGGAGATCTGTCTGTATGTGTCCTTGACACAGTTTAATGGCTATATCTCAGCGGTGTCTTGTGCATTGTGAGAAGTGCAATCATTGGACTCTCATTGGAAATGTCCATTCTCCTGTTTTGAATGTGGTGTTTTGCCGCACTTCTGATCAAACTAATATTTTTTACTCAAATGAATCAAATTTCACTCTAATGTGAAAGTACAGCAGCATTAGTTGCCTGAATACCATCAAAATGATACATTTAAAAATGAATATTTTAGGGGCTTTTTATGCCTTTACTTGCTGGGACAGTGTGAGATGGTGACAGGAACTAAGTGGGAGAGAGAGATGGGGAGGATTTACAATAGACCTCGGGCCCCGGAGTCAAACACAGGTCCCCAGCTTACCAGTCAAAGTCCTTACAGCTTACGTCACAGCCAGGGCCCAAGCTGATGCAGTTTTCATTTGCTCTTTCATTTTACCACTTGCAGTGTGGATACAGTAATAACATGTGATACTGCAAAGTATGTGAACGGTGCAGATGTATAGCCAGGAATTCACTATATGCATTATTGGCACTGTTACATGTGTCCAGATTCAGCTGCAGCGAATAACCAAATTAAAACACCCAACCCAACTTCTTTTAGTGCCATTGTTGATAATAATAATATGTACTTGGCTAGGCCTGAAACACTGAGCTATTTCAATGAATGGTGTCAGGACTGTGTAGATGGACTGTATTTATGAAATGGACAATTAACAGATGTTTGAGAGGCAACATTCTGCACTTGTCATTCTGCATTTGTCATTGGACTAAACAATAAACGTAAAATTACCTGGCAATGCCTTTTACCTGTATCTTTCTGTCATCCTTCTTTTACCCAGGCTGGTACCGGAGCATACATGGCCCCCGAGATTCTGACTGACATCCCCTACCGGACATCAGTGGACTGGTGGGCCCTTGGTGTCAGTATCTACGAGATGGTGGCTGGCTACACCACCTTTAAGGGCCCTGAAGACAAGAAGCAGAAGGTGGAGAAGGAGGAGGTGCAGAGGCGCATCATTAATGAGGACCCCAAGTATGAACACAAGAACTTCGACGCCCCCACCAAAGATGTCATCAATGCCTTCCTCGCGAAGAAGATTGACGACCGTCTTGGCTGCAAGTACGTCCACTTAGTAGCTTAGTAGCACCACATTATCCATGTTAAGACATTGAATAACGTCTGCATTAGGGCTCCTCTGCTATAGCCTGGGGCCCGCTCCAATACTTTCTCACTGGTCTGGCCGGTGTACTGCCGGGGCCAGGCTGACTATCTTGTGTAATTAAAATATGCTCCTGAATTGGAGTCCATTAAAGTCAAGCTTTCCCAAAGGCTTGATGGGGTGGGTTGAAATTGATTCATTGCAGCTTCTACCAGTAGCATACAGAGGCGTTTGTTAGATGCGAGTGAAGCACAACTTATTTTAACTCTGTTTATGAGACTACTTGACCAGACTACACTCTCGGAGCTTTGTAGTCACGATAGGCTAGGTCCACTGCCTGTCTCTATTTAAGCTGACTCCTAAACTCTGAGCTATGGGGCACTTGTCCTTATCTTGTCAGGGTCGCATCGGGATGATGAATTTCGTGCAGCACTCAGGATGTGAGGAACATTTGGAGATCTATACATACAGCGTACTTTTGAAAACGCATTGGTTTTGACTTTCCGTTTCCAAGTTAACAGAGTTTTAAAATCCACATATCAAGAATCTGGCTTTAATAATATCCCATTTAGGGGGCTAACATGCGCCTGTTACAATGGTGTTTTTTTTTATCCACATGTTGTGTTTATACCTAAACTGGAGAAAAAAAACATCCACATTTTTAAAAATCCAGTTACGTGGAAACAGCACCTTAGCTACGAACAAAGCATCCTTGCCACTACAAAAAAAAGAAAGCCTCTACACTTAGTTACTAGACACTAGTGGTTAAAGGAAACCAGAAAGAAAATCCCAACTAGTTTCACTAACGAGACAAAATATTAGTTTTCATGTTGTAGGGTCAAAATATATGGTGTTTGATAACATATGTATCATTACCCTTTGAGTTAGCAGGAGAAAATGCATCTGGTTTCAGCTTCATCTGTTGAGCTTACAACAGAAATGTAAGGTTAATAATATAGCTTAAAAATGATTTTGTGAAATGGAAATGAATACATACCTATGTTAAAATCCCACAGAGAGGATCTGCTTCAGTAGTCATGGTACATGTTCACATGCACGGTTCTTTGGTTGAAATTCAGCTTTCCAGTGTTAACAACATACGTATATGCTGCCAAAACCATACCAGTCCTATACTTCACTGTAAGCACGTTTATGTGTACAACTTACTTGGTTACCACCACACATGTCTGACACTGTAGAAAACAAACAAATCTTATGGTTCCAGCAATCCATATCCATGGTCTCTGATGAGACTATGATAAACACAGTTTCTTTTGATGGTGTCAAGCATGTGTGGTGGTAACCAAGTACAAAGTACAAAGAAAAGTGTCCCATGCTTTCAGTCGAGAATGGTAATGGGACTTCCTTGGTTTGGGGTTGGATACATGCCGTCAACATTGGGAGGCTGAATTTCACCAAAAGAAAAATGCATGTCAGCATGTACTGTGAATACTGAAGCAGATTGTGATCCTCTCTATGGAATTTTAACATAGGGGTGTACTCCATTTTGCACCACTATAACCTCACAAAAATGGAACGATAAGTCATTTAACTTATACTATTTACGTAACTTTTCTTTTGTAAGCTCTACAGATGTTGTGTTAAACTTACTCTACGCACATATTGTAAATAACATATGCTTATTGAAATATTGTTCAAAATCTTGTTACTTTTCAAAAGGGGTGTACTCGTTTTCGGTCTACACTGTATGTATGTATGCATGTATGCATGTATGCATGTATGTATGTATGTATGTATGTATGTATGTATGTATGTATGTATGTATGTATGTATGTATGTATGTATGTATGTATGTACCTATGTACCTATGTATGTATGAATGTATGTGTGTGTATGTATGTATGTATGTATGTATGTATGTATGTATGTATGTATGTATGTATGTATGTATGTATGTATGTATGTATGTATGTATGTAGGCTATGTCTATCAGTACTCATACCAAGGCTCTCTGCTCCCCACAGGAACAACAATGAGGACCCCAGGAAGCACGAGTTTTTCAAGTCCATCAACTTCCCACGTCTGGAGGCTGGCCTGACCACACCCCCCTGGGTGCCCAAGCCCAACGTTGTGTATGCCAAGGACACTGGTGACATTGCAGAGTTCTCTGATATCAAAGGCATCACGCTCGACGATAAGGATGACAAATTCTTCAAGGAGTTTTCCACAGGCGCCGTTCCCATCCCCTGGCAGACGGAGATGATTGAAACCAAACTATTCGACGAGCTCAACGATCCCAACAGGAAAGAGTCCGCAGCCGGTCTCGATGACGAGAAAAAGTCGGGCACTTGCATTCTCTTGTGAGGAGAGTCTCTGGCTGATATCTCTCCCTGCCAACAGCAGAAAAATATAAATTGTAAATGTAAACAACAAGGAAAGATCTAGCCAAAGCATGTGTCACTAAATGATATGAAGTGCGAGAGAGAGAGAGGTGGCACACCAGTGGTAGTTCCGGGGTACTTTAACACCAACAGATGGAAAACCACTGACTTTGGAGAACTTTCTAGCACAGTCAAGTTATGTTTGACATCAAAACAAGAGTTGAAACATCAATTTCTGGGCAGTACGGACTGCCTTGTAGATATAGAAGTTGCTATCTACTTACATACACAGGAACTAAGGTACAGTAAATCTTCTTACAAGTGTCTTGTAAGACGAGAGAAGTACAGTAGTACCCGACAATCTTGCCACAGAGAGTGTCAAACAAACTATAGCAGTATGCCATCTAAGCCTCCTGAGGATGGCCCTTGGAGAGCAGTGCAACCTTTGTAGTACAGTAAGCTATGCAGAGAGACATGCAGTGTCAATCATCAGGCACCGCATCCAGGACTTTGTACTACCTTTCATCTTGTACTTATTTTCAAACAATTAGTACTGTGGAACTGAAGACATAGCTATGTTCTACAGTTATTAAGCGTAATGTTACGTATATTGCACTGTTAACAACACATATCTAAATGGCAAAGTAGTTATTTATTAACAGGAGATTATTGCTAGGCCCGGCAATGCTATTTTGCAACATAAATGTTCTTCCAATGAAAGATGTACTTTGGAGGTGACAGCCATGTAACATAAGTATGTAAGCAGTAAAAAGAAGCACACAACTGTGATGTTCCAGTAAATTAGGTTGTAATAAGTGTCTGGATTTTGTCTGGAATACTTACAGTTTACAGTCATACTTTAGGTGTGTGTGTGCGTGTGTGCATGTGAGTTTGTGTGTGTGTGTGTGTGTGTGTGTGTGTGTGTGTGTGTGTGTGTGTGTGTGTGTGTGTGTGTGTGTGTGTGTGTGTGTGTGCACACGTGTGTGTGTCTGTGTCTGTGTGTGCAGAGTGCGTGTGTGTGCAGAGTGCGTGTGTGCACGTGCATGATGGGTGTGTTGGGAGTGATGGGGGTGGGTATCCAGGGTTTGGGGGCAAGTCTATTCAGTGTGGGTATGCCAGCAGACAGCTCAGACGATGCAGGCCAGATGAAGCTGGCTGCGGTTGCCATGACAGTGGTGGTCAGATGATCTGAGCAAGGTCACGTGACCCAGTCATACCTCAGATTGTGCAAGCATCACACATGTTACTGGCCAGGGAGCAATTCCAGCTATATAACTCATTGAGCAATACCAAAGAGGGAAAAATCAATCCCATTACAATCAATGTATCCCTTCCTTTCCCTGTTTTTTGTGTTGCAGGTGCTGTGATTTATTTGTGTCATATAATGAGTTAAAACCGCATGTCGTTGCCAGTATTCAGTTTTTACAGTGAAGATTTTAAGTACTATTGCTAAATATAACTGTAAATATAATTTATGAGGGAACGGTGTAAAGTGATAGAAATGTCAGACATTCAACTGGGACTTGCTTGAATCATGAATAATTTGAATGAATAAAATGTGTCTTTTACAGGCATTTTTGTTTACCTTCTCTTTTTTTACATCCATAATTTCTTTTTAAATGAGAGTACTGCAAGACACTGGTTTAAAGTTTGAAGAGTGTATAGGCTGTACAGAGACACTAGATGAGAAGGATTACTGTGCACATCCCGGGTTAAGATGCAGGGCAAAGGCTGATTCAAGGTTGAGTGAGGAGTTAAGGACACTTTGAAATCTTTGTGTGTGTTTTATTCCATGGCTGAACTACGATTTCCACCATTGAGGTCTCCTTCAGATTCTCTACCAAAGGTAGAAGGCAGGTAGAAGATAGAAGGAAGGAGACCTCAATGGTGGAAATCGTAATGCCTCTTGCTTGATAGTGTGCTCGGGACACGGGACACTCAACGGGTAAAAGTAGATTGCAGATTCCAAAATAGCACAGGTAATCAGCTAAAGCAATTGACTTCTATTGGCGACTATTGGCTCTCTTGTGCGTCAGTCCACAGCAACTGCTATTTCTCGTTTGCCTCACATAGTATCTGCATTCCACAACCGGCATACCATGTGCTTAAACAGTGCATGTTAGGTGGAGCCAAAATAGGGATCCTGTAAGATTTCATCCTGTGTCAAAGAAACACTTAGAATAAAGGTTGCCTAAAAAGCTTTATCATCCATTTATTGATATGTATGCACTACATATACATGCACTAATCATAAAGTACACATTTAAACGTTTGTAAATAGATAACAACTAACCTACGGCTGCAGTTGGAGTTGAAATTGGCTACTGGATGAGCTTTAAATGTCCAGTGGTTTTATCTCTTTGCCTCTTTAGAGGACAAACATCCAGGACTACTGCGACTGTGCTTGCTCATTTTTCTTACTCATTTACAGACATTTATAAATGTTTTTTTTATAATAGGTTCATTATCTACAAAGTGTTTATAACACTTTTACGGACACTCAAGTGTTACCTGTATGTCATGTTTTTAAAGCCAATAGGAAAACATTCTCCACCGTGATACATTTTTGGTAATCCAATGTTTTCCCTAAACCTGAAGGAATGCATTTTAGCTTGTATGTAGTCCTAGTTTATTGTCTATTATCTTATTACTTTGAAGAACATACCTGCAGTGAAGGGTAGTCCCTCAATGAGTCAGGTCACTTCATTCGTTTCTCTACATAGTTGGTACTTTTACATTTTTAACACATTCTTTGTAAAATATTGGAAATCATTTTAATATTAACAATTGTCTTATACTTATTATTTTAATATTAACACATTTATTGAAGCAACATCTAAACACCATGTCAGGGATGTCACTCAAACTGACAGAAGAAAATCTGTGATGAAGTCAGGGACAAGCTGAACTCAAGATCTGAAATTGAACTGTGCATGCATGCCCACACTTTATACTGAAAGCTGAGCAAAATTCACATAGCCTACCATACATTCAATTGTACCTATACACATCTGTTGCTGAGTGGGAGATAACACTCCGGATGCACGTGTAGGCTGTTACATTAGCCTTGGCCCACTCATAACTCCTGAGAGAGTGACACAGAAAAAAAATATGTGTTTAAATCATATAGCGCAAGGTATATGTAATATTGTTATATGTGGTTCAACTGTAAAGCACATTTGAATTGTTCTCGATGACGCCACAGTACAGATTTGGTAGTTTATTTGTCGAGTTTGCTAATCACTGAATTACATTATATTAACCTCTCACCAGCAGGTGGCAGAAACTGCTCAACTTGTACAAACGTAAGAAGAGATTGGAAGAGAAGTTATTATGAAACAATTTCAAACAAAAAAATCTTGACAAAAATATCTTTTTTTAAAATAATATCTCTTTTTTTATGGTAAATCACATCTTTAAAATGTTTTTATAATCTATAGAAGTAATTGACGCTGCAAAATTGCATGCATCCGTACAAAAAGGATTGGGCAGGGCTTATCACTACCACTACTACTACTACTACTAAACCCAACCCCAGGTGGGACACTAGGTAAATTGTAAATAATAACAAAATACTTTCATTTTCGAAACATCTGATTATTACATTATATGAACAACCGTACAATGAAAACATAGGCTATCATAGGCTATATCAGCCATCAAAACTAACAAAAAATTATTGTTTTAAGGGATATTCATGATTATGAAAAAATAAAACGTCTCAAAAGGGTTGGGATGAGGACAATAAAGGAATCAAAGTAGAGAAAAGTAAAAGAAAAGCAAAGGACAACTAAGGACAATTAATTACATTAACTTATGAGATGTTTTTTAATATATAAAAACAGTCTTAATTGATTTCTATCTTGGACATGATTTCAACAGATCAAATGGTAGGTGTATTCTTCATCTTGTTTCGTAATATTTTCCTTTCTATAGTGCTTACAATGTGACAGGACTTGACCACAAATTTGACATTTTATCACCTGGTTGTCCTGCTAAACTGTAAAGAATGCCACTTGGCCTTATTATTGGGCAAGGCAAGGCAATTTTATTTGTACAGCGCATTTCATACATGAATGCAATTCAATGTGCTATACAGTAAAATAGGATGTAAAATAAAATAACATGACATAAAAATTTAAAAAGCATAAGGCATGGCAGGCGAAATATAAGACCTGAGTGTCTTCTTGCTATTCAAAACCACATCATTCAGCACTATCTTTTTTTAAAGTAGTTTTTGGCTTTAAATGCCTTTAATGTGACAGGATTGTTACAGAGGGACAGGAAATGAGAGGAGAGAGAGACAGACGGGGAGGGTTCGGCAAATGACCTCGGGCCGGAGTTGAACCCAGGTTGCCGGTGTAGCAGTCGAGTGCCCAGCCGATTGAGCCACAGCTAGGGCCTTTTCAGCACTAGTTGTTTACACAAGTGAGAAGTCCTTAACCAATGACATACTGCACACTAGTGATACGCGGGTGGGTGTTATTTTAACACCTGCCCCAACCCAACCTACCCGACCCGCCCAATATGACCCGCAAAAAAATAAAAATAACATAAAATTTTATAAAAAACACGTTCTGTACTGAAGGCTAAACGAGAAGGGTTTGGACTTAACATTATGGTGAAGTGAGCCTTCGGAGCCCACAGAGAAGTTAGGCGGTGCAAACAAACGCTAAGGAGAGCGTGCATAAACAACTATTCGAAACATGAGCTGAAAAAAAAAAGTTTTAAAAGGTAACAGGTTTTACAGAATATAGCCTAGAGCAGAGGTGGGGAAACTGAGGCCCCGGGGCCACATGCGGCCCGTCCAGCCATTTCATCTGGCCCGCCACAGAGCTTTAACAGGAAGGACAACTTCAAAAATCCAGTATGATGCTCTCATTCAAACATTCTTAAAATGGCTACCAATACAGTCGTCTCTGAGCTTTGAGATTAAGCAAGACTACTGTATTCATCAATGAAATAGTCCAAAAGTTATGTCAACGTACATTATTTTGTAACTTCTGACACAAGTTGTATGTAATATGTGGCCCTTTGGCTAATATTGTAAACCCAATGCTGCCCTTGAGCTAAAATAATTGCCCACCCCTGGCCTAGAGTATAATCAAATGCGTGAACACCCAGGTTATGTAACCTAATTCAAACTGACAACAGCGCAAGTGAGAGCTTTGAGTGCAGTAGCTTTGTGACAACGGCAGGGCCATAGGAGAAATTATAAATAGGCCTTTTGCAAATTATTGTGGACAGTTTTACATTCATAAATAATATGGGGGCATACTAACGTTATAGGTAGTATGATACCTTACACCCAATTAAGCAGCACTAGACCATAATCACACACAAGCAGCACCTGTTCATTCTTGATACACATCATGATGACACATTCCACATGACGCATATGGCAGGAAATCATGAAGATAGAAACGGTACAATGGGTCGTAGATGGAAGCGACAGTGGCCAACACTCCTCTTCTGGTCATTGGATGTTCTTTCACCGTAACCCTGAACTGGAAGTCATCAGAGAATATGCACCACTGCACGCCTAGAACTCGTTCCATGTGTAGCTCTCCAAGGTTCATATCAACATTCTTAATGCTTTGGGCACAGTCCTCCTCTGGGATTGACTTCAAGACCTCCATACTGTTAGAGGTAAACTTGTGCAAGTGCAGCTTGCCAGTACTGCACAACTCCTTTGCTTCTTTGATGAGTTGGATGGCTTCAGTATCAGAGTTCACACTAGTAAGCCCATCATCTACATAAAAGTTTCTCTTGACGAACTTAATTGTGTTCTGGTCAAACTGACCCTGGGCCTTAAGAGCTAGGTGTTGAAGGCCAAAATTGGCACAACCAGGTGAGGAGGCTGCCCCAAAGAGGTGGACCTTCATTCGAAAGATTGATGGAGGGGACTGAAGATCGCCATTCTCCCACCAAAGAAATCTCAAGTAGTCTCTGTCGTCAGGTTTCACATGGAATTGATGGAACATTCGTTCTATATCACATGTGACGGCAACAGGGCCCTTGCGGAATCGGCAAAGAACTCCTAACAAAGTATTTGTTAATTCTGGCCCAGTGAGAAGATGGTCATTCAAGGATGTATCTTGGAATCTAGCCGAGCAATCAAAGACAACACGTATCTTTCCTGGTTTTTTAGGGTGATAGACACCATGGTGAGGAATGTACCAGGCTGTATCATTGTTGACTTCCTCCATTGGAACCTTCTCTGCGTCCCCATGGCGAATGAGATCTTCCATAAAGTTTATGTAGTCTGAGTAATATTGCTGATCCTTCCTCAGTCTTTTGCCTAAACATAACAGACGCTGGGCAGCACAGGGCATGTTGTTAGGCAACCTTGGCCTTTCTCGTTTGAAAGGAAGGGGCATTTCAAGATGTCCATCTGGCTTGTGGCTTATTCCATCTTTGAGCTTAGTCAGAAACAGTAAGTCTTCTTGGGAGACTGTCACATCTTCTACTTGTTCACAGAAATCAGATTCCAGCACTTTCATGACATCTTCAGGAGTGACCATTTCCTGGACTTGTGTCTTAAAAACAAAGTGAACTTTAGTTTTAAGATGGACTGGTGGCTGTAACTGTCCTCTAAGGTGTACTGATGGCTTGGTTTCAGATATTACTTGCTTTACTATGATGCGATGACTCACTCCAATTGCGTCACAGCCATGTTCAGGATGTTTGACATAGCTCACTATACTCCAACCTAGGTCTGTTTTTTGAGCAAAGGGTTGATCTCCATCTCCACATACTACTTCCCTTGGCATCAGGGCTTGCGGGCAGTTATACCCTATCAACAGGCCGATTTCACACTGAATTTGTGGAGAAATGAGTGGTGCAAGATGTTTCAGGTGTGGCCATGCTCTCGCAGTCTCTGGAGTTGGGATATGGGATCGATTAGCCGGGATGAACTCACGAGTGTACGCTGTTGGCACAGTTATCCTTTTGGACGAAGACAGTCCCCTTATTTGCAGTTCTCTGAGCCTCTTACAGGATATGATGGTTCCCCTTGATGACATTGTTGACAATTTAAGCTTTACTGGTTCTCCTTCCAACTCCAATGCATCGGCCACTTCGTCTAGGATAAAGGAAGAATCACTTTGTGAGTCTAGTAGTGCGTAAACAAGTAGTTCCTTATCCGAGCCACATGAAATATACACAGGTACTATTGCTGACGTCTGTATACTGTGATTATCCTGCACAACCCTATGAGATGTGGCTACTGCAATGCTCTCTTGTTGTGTTGAGGATGACTGTTCTTCATTGGAATTTACCACCTGAAACTGTCGTCTTTGTTGTGGGCGGTCTTCGTGTAAGGGAGTGGGGTGGCGTCTCGAACAAATGTCACAAAACATCCTTCTGGGACAGTACCTGGATTGATGTCCAGGATTTAAACAGCCGAAGCACAGCCTTTCACTCTGAACAAATTTGATTCTGTCAGCAAGTGGTTTCTCTAGGAATGTTGGGCACTTTTGTAGGCTATGGCCGGTTCTCTTACAGAGAATACATGTGGTGGAACCCCTTTCATTTGAACTGGTGTTAAAGGTCTTTGCACTGAAGATTTGAGTGCTAGGAATAGCTGTGCTTGAAGTCTTATTCCTAGCCTTATCTATCTCACAGGGTCGTAGAGCTTCATGAGAGGTTATCGGGTTGCAGGCTATAGCGGCCTCTAGTGAAAGGAAGGTGACAAAGTAACTTAAACTGGGAAAACGCCCATGCTCTAGCTGGTACTGTGTAGCGCTTCGATTCCATCTAAGGCTTAGCCAGTCAGGTAACTTGGCGGCAAGTTTTTGATTCTCCATTGCATCATTAAGAACATTGAGGTTCTCATTCTCTTCCATAGCACAATTACAGCTTCGTAAAAAGTCCACAAATCTTCTTAATTCACTACTGTCTTTATTGCCTACTTTCGGCCAGGTGTACAGCTTGTCTCTGAATGCTTTAGCAATGACAAATGGCTGGCCATATCGATCATTGAGCAGTTCCCAGGCTGAATTGTAAGAGTCCTTTGAGTTAAGCAGAAAGTTGCCCTCCAAGGCTTCACTGACAACGCCTCCGACGTATCTTTGAAGGAAGAACATTTTTTCACACGTTGGTATATTTTTTCGTTCTATTAATGTTTGAAATGAGGACTTCCAATGGCCGAACTTAAGTGGATCACCACAGAAGATGGTGGGCTCTGGGATGGGTAGCCTGTTCATAGAGATTGCTTCAGCAAAGAGAGTGACCAGATCTGAGCTATCGGTCTGAATGCTTGTGGAGGGCACATCACTCTCAGGCTGTTGCTGTAACTCTGATCTAGTGGTTTTGTGACTTTCGCATAAAACATCTCGAGACTCTGGTATAATGGCTTGTTCCATGTTCGCGTCACCTTCTTTATATACCTGGAGTCTTGCTTTGGCTGCGTTAAGAGATTTTAGACTTTCCAAACGTTCAATGTATCTTTTCAGATTCTCCACAGACTGCCTTCTGGCCGCTAACTCATCATCCTGTCTCTTTAAGAGCGCTTCCTCTCGTTTTTGTTTCTCAATCTTTCGTTCAAGTTCTTCTTTCTCTTCTTCAAGGCGACGGGACTTTGCTGCTGCTTCTTGTTCAGCTGCTATCTTCCTATTCTCTGAGTCAAGTTTTTGTAGCTTCTCTTGCAAGAGCTCTTGTTCAGCCATGATATTTAAAACTGCCCTAGTGTGAGCGTATTCAGCAGCTGCGTCTTGGCGCTTTGATACACAAGAACGAATTGAATTAACATCACAGCCCTTATGAGCAGGAAGTGAGAGGCTAGAGACTGTTGTAGCAAAGACAGAGTCAGCGTCAGGCCATACTATCTGCTCAGGAATTCCTTGCATTTGAGCTACGGCATTCTGTCTTACAGCCTGTGTAATTGCTGTGCTTCTGTCCAACTTGCACCGCATAGCTTGAGGTGGAATGTCAATGGCTCTGTATTTTTCATAGAGACTGAACAATTCTTCCTGCTCCTTCTCCATGCGAATCACTTTCTCTTGTAGAAGATCAAATGAATCATTCCTTGTGACAGAATTTTTAGCTACTTTAGCAAGAACTTTCCAGCAGTCATAGGCGTCCTCAAAGCTGGAGAGCAATGTCTTTAATTTTTCATTCTGCAATTCCCTACCTTTTTCTGTCAACTTACGAGTTCTATCGCTCCTGCGAGGCTCTTCAGAGTGGACGACTTCCTGGGCTTGAACACTCTTTTCCTCTTTGGGTAATTGAACTTCTTGTGGTGCTTGTAAAGTTTGCTCTTTGGATAGTTGAACTTCTTGTGGTGACTCTACAGTTTGCTCTTTGGGTATTTGAACTGTTTGTGGTGGCTCTAAAGTTTGCTCTCCTTTACTTGCTTCAGACATCCTTTTTTTTTTAAGTACCCTTGTTATAGAGTTAAGCAATAAGTAAAATAACCCAGTTTCCACCACTGCCCCTGCAAAATGTGTACATACACTGTGCAGAACTTAATTATGAGAAGTGCAATACACAAATGTTAGGCTATGAAATGATCGACCATTGGTTAAAGGGAGAGAGAGAGAATTAGTAGGCTGCTTCTTAAATGTGCAAATTCATAAATGTGCAATACTTTCATGTGCAAAATCGCTTTTCTGTGCAAATTAGGTGTCCACTAGGTGCACGGCAACTCGTGAGATCAGGCTGTATCAAACCCGCATTCCCTCCACAATAACAATGTACTTTCAACAATTTACTTTCAGAAAGGTTTCAGTGTGTAAATAGGCCTAGTCCTTCACACAATACTGTCCATGTACTTCAACCAAGAAAACATGCTTAAAATCATTCAAATGTCACATTTCAAGGAACTTTCAATTAAAAAGTGCAAGTCTTAAATCATTTGCTTATCTGTTTGCGTCCGCTGCACGCTCCGGTTGAGCAGTTCGGTAGTCCTTTATCTTTCGTCGTATCGGTCCTCCGAGCTCGTTTAAAAGGTCCGCGAAACCAATGTCCAGTTCAGTCCGCAAGTTTGTCCGTAGAAAGTTCCCAAACGAGCCCGGGTCGGGAGAGTGAACGTTTGCCCACACAACTGTGCAGGCCGTGCTTGAGTAAGGAAACGGCAGGCACAACTAGGCTGCAGCTCCGCTCGAACTTGACGCTTGAACTTGCTTGCAGGTTCGAGTTTGACTTTCACGCCCTCCAGGAACCACGCTTGAGTCGAGTTTTAGTTACTGATGGATGATCACTTTTATTTCTTTAATCCATGTTCATTTTCAGTGCTTCTTTCATCCACCGTCAAACTGACAGTACAAAACAAAACACAAAACAAAATCAGTAGGAAAATCATAAACCCAGACACCACACAACATAAATAAAACGCAGAATAATACAAAAGGAACAACATACCTCGCTGGCTGCATATTACGTCAAGAGGGCATGAGACTTCGTTAGACCATTTTCAGCATCAAATAATTCGAACTAGCCCGCGGCTTGTAGCGAGGCCGCGAGCATAGTCAAGTCCATTCACACCTAGCCAAGTGGTACAGCGCTTAATAGTGTCCGTGTGAAACATCACCCCATCAGCTGACATGCCCCAGTGACGTAAGCCAACGTACATAAACAAAAACATTCTTGGACATAAAAACAGGATATTTAATGGCAACACAAAATAACAAAAGGAAAATAACTATCACAGTTACACAAGCATTGAATACCCAGGTAGCAAAAACCGTTAAGAACAGTCGGCCTGATCTTGGCGGAATGTCGGCACAGTCGGCTGAGTGTCGGCTCGGCTGGAACACTGGTTACCGTGACTCAGCCAACACTTCATAGAACACTGAAAATAACTGTCACTTCATGCAGTAACCGAGCCAACACTCAGCCGACACAGAAAATAACGGTCAGTCTCATGCAGTAACTGAGCCAACACTGAGCCGACACTGTCGGCATACGGTAATAGGACCATTATTGGGCCGCGGACAAAGCCAGAATCGGACCGACTGTTTTCACTCGCGAAAAAAGGATCGGACCAACAATGGGCCAGATAAACTTTGCTACCTGGGTATACCCTTCACTATAATAATTGATAATTGATTACTTCACACATTTATTTTAAAGAACAGTTCAAGACTTTAAGAAAACGGCATGCGTGTGAGTGAGTGAGTGAGTGAGGGGGGGGAGAGCGAGACAATAAATGAGAGGGAGAGAGAGAGAGCTTTGTAATCGCCAGCAGAAGGATAGGTTAATGATAATAGACTGACTCCATCATTCATTTATTTTAAAGGACAGGTCTATGCTTTCAAGGCTTAAAGGATAACTTCAGTCAATTTCAACATGCAGTTGTTATGCTCACACTACCCTGGACTTGTCAGTACGTGATATTTGGTCATTGTAATGGGGGGCAGCTGTTTGTTTACATTTAAAAAAAAAAATCAGGATTTATTCCAAAAAACATCCAAAAGGTTATGCAACATCAGCATACAACTAGCAAACAGCGATACCTTTTGGGAAAATAATTGGAGTAGGCCTATGTCAAGAATTTTTAAAATGTCAACAAAAACTGCCCCCATTAGAATAGCTCATACCTCGGAAAGGGCTGTGCCGAAAAATGCAGCTTCACCGGGTACTGACAAGTCAAGGGTAGCGTGAGCAATACAACAGCTTACTGAAAATGGCTGAAGTGGTCCTTTAAGTTGAGGCAATGTGCAAAACATCAAAATCGAACGAAGCAACTCCTGAGTCAATTTCAATTGCCTGCCTGTGTGTGTGAGTGAGTGAGTGAGTGAGTGAGAGAGAGCGAGGGAGCGCGCAAGACGGAGAGAGCGCTTTAGCTAGTTGGGATGTGCGTGTGATTTTTTTGTGGCCAGTAGTGTTGAAACTCACAGGTCATCATGCCGGCTGTGTGCAATTGAGAAATTCTGTAACACAAAATTTTAATTTCACCAACATTTCCAAAAGTTCCGGGTTGCAGGTTTTCACTTTTTTGACTCAACCCACTCGAACCCGCGATACTTGGAAAAAACTGCTACCCAACCCACCCAGCCCGCAGTTGCCCCCGGGTCAATGGGTGACCCGCGTATCACTACTGCACACCCATGCCATCATTTATATGCTGGCTTTTGAACTGAGCGCTAAAACATAAGGTCCATTTTCATTGCAGCACAGGATTTGAAATAATGCAATTTTTTGCTTTCTCTAACCAAAGGACGGTTTCCCATGTCTTCTGGGTCTATTTCAAGTGAGCTCGGCTGCATAGAAGATATTAAACCTCTGCATCATTTGTTCACATGAAGGATTTCACATAGTGATTTCACTAGCTTTAATTGTTTGAGTGCCAGTGTAAGACTACTGACAATAATATACAGTATGTTTCATGATCTCACGATAATGATTTTAATGACAGAAATGTGTGTCACACATAATCATGGTGACTCAAAGGGAATTCAAAACGTAGGCCTATGTAATAACTACGGTAATTATTCCCTTTGCATCTTTAATTCTGAGTGGCTCAGCCTCTCTTTGATGGTTTGGTTTTATTCCTGGACAACCATGTGGTTGATGGATTGTCCCACTTTAGGGCATTCTACCCTATCACCCTTCTGGCTGCATATATGTTGCGATGTCGAAATAGCCTTCTAATGTCCGCCTAGCTGCACTAGTTGCGATGGCGAAATAACTTGTAGGCCTAATGTCTGCCTAGCTGCACTAGTTGCGATGGCGAAATAACTTGTAATGTCCGCCTAGCTGCACTAGTTGCGATGATCATCACTCGTAGCTCCGAATAAACAGCGGTTATCTCTCATGTCATAAAGAACAGCCAGTTTAAAAAGTTTAAATTAATGCTACCACTTTGTAATAGGCTATATTGAAATATAAACTAATCAATGTAGATTTTCAATAGGCCTACATTAAAACAATATGTCAAAAATTGGCAGGGACAATTTTATATCCCTAAAATATTGGTAGGGACATGTCACAATCACCCCCGCCCCTAAACCTACGCCCATGTACCGGCCACTACATTAGGAACACCTGTTACAACAGTTGCATTTGGCAACTCAATGCATTTTTGCATGTAGACATATTTGAGATGATCTGATGCAGTTCAAACCGAGCATCATAATGGGGAAGAAAGGTTATTGAAATGACTTTGAACATGGCATGGCTGTCAAGATGAAAGGGCTTGATTTCACTATTTCATAAAATACTGATCTACTGGGATATTCACACACAAACATCTAGGTTTACAAATAATGGTACGAAAAAGAAAAATGCAGTGAGCAGCGATTCTGTGGGCAAAAATGCCTTGTTGATGGTAGAGGTCAGAGGAAAATGACCAGACTGATTTGAGCTGATACAAAGGCAACATTAAGTCCAAAAAACACTCATTACAACTGAGGTATGCATAAGAGAATCCCTGATTACACAGGACATCAAATCTTGAGGCAAATGGGCTATAGCAGCAGAAAACCATATTTGGTGCCACTCCTGTCAGCTAAGAACAGGAAAATGAGGCAACAATTTGGACAGGCTCACCATAAACGACACTAGAAGATCGGTAAAATGTTGCCTGGTCTGATGAGTCTTGATATCAACTGCAACACTCACGTGGAATGGTCAGAATTTGGCGTCAACAACATGAAAACAACCCTGCCTTACATCAACGTTTCAGGTTGGGGATATAATGGCATAAAGACATTTTCTTAGCACAATTTGGGCCAATTAGTACCAATTTATCTTTGTTTATCTCAGCATTTTTGCCGCATATGTGAACTCTCCAAAGCGTACCAAGACCCCTCGGAAGCGAACCGTACTGAGATCTTGGTTGACGTATGGAGCGTTCACACATGCACAGAAAATGCTGAGCCACAGGTCTGAGTTCACTTTAATGACTGAAAGGGACCAGGTGTGAAAGCTCTATCAGCCTCTCTGTGATAGTTTTATACCAGGTTTTTCATGTTGTCAGTCAATATAATGCATTTTGAAATGTTCTTCCTTGTGTTGGTTTAGCTTATTCAGATGTTTACATTCCACTGGTACTGTGCCAACTTATTTGAGACATGTTGCAGTTAGAGTAGAGTAGTAGAGTAGAGTAGAGTAGAGTAACTTTATTGATCCCCAGGGGGAAATTCAGGTATCCAGTAGCTTACATAAATACACAAATACACAAAAGCCCACATGGACATTTCAAGACAAAAATAAACACAGGAATAGTCATCAGGGTGGGGAAAATAAAATAAAATAATAGAGATAATAAATGTAGAAAAGGTAATTGTGCAAAAAGACATTCTGTGAGTTGGGATAGACCAATGCAGAAAAACATACTCTGTCAGTTAAGGTAGATAACCAGTGTTGATGGATACATCTATGATATAGTATAGTATCTAGAAGTAGGCAGTGTACAGAGTATGATAGGGGTTAAAAATTCTTACAATGTCACAGTAAAGTACAGGTAAGTGTATTAGGCAAGCACACACACACACACACACACACACACACACACACACACACACACACACACACACACAAAGAGGTTCCCCAGTAACTGGGCCAGCTCCGACAGATCACAGTCTTTGCTTGTGGTAAGCAGGAAAAACAAGTATGTCCAGTGGTCAAGGGTCAAAAGTTCCTTAGTGCAGTTATTGCAGTTATTGGACACTACACACACACACACACACACACACACACACACACACACACACACACACACACACACACACACACACACACACACACACACACACACACACACCAAGAGGTTTCCCGGGCTGGGCCAGCTCTGGCATCTCAGGCAGTCAGGCAGTTGTCAGATTTGAAATGAGCTCATGCAGTATGTCCCCCAAAACAGTTTTTTTCCCCCCATATTCTCCATCTGAATGGATTGAATGTTTTGAAAATGACAGTATTTTAATTTTATTCACAGTTTACCAATGCCCCAACTTCATCTGACTTGGGGTTTGTACTAGGCCTACCACACACACACACACACACACACACACACACACACACACACACACACACAGAGGCACAGGCACACACACACACACACACACACACACACACACACACACACACACACACACACACACACAGCACACACACACACACACACACACACACACACACACAATGTGTGCTAGTCCAGTATGAACGATCCAATTGCAACGATCCATTGCATTCTGAAACTGTTATGGGCCAAATACATCTCTTCCAGTACTTAAACAAAAACAAAACATTTGATAGGGGGAATGGGTGGTGTCATCTGATTTCTATTTCCTTGTTTGAAGCACTTATCTGCTTGTCATGTTCTGTTTTTTGTTGTCCTTGGTTTTTTTTTGTCCTTTGTCATTAGTATTGTGTTGTCTGCGCAAGTTTTTATTGTGACTGATGTCAGTACTGTGTTGTTTGTGTGAGCTTTTGCTACTTTTTCCTGCAACCCAATCTACCTTCGGGTATCAATAAAGTCACCTTACCTTATCTTAAACATTCTAGTACAAAACATTCTTCAGCTCTGATCCCTTGTACTGTATGTCATTCCCTGAATATCCAACATATCCATCCAGCTATCGGTAAGTCATACATTCCATGTTATTTGCATTCTGAGATAGATGTGCCTGTGCACTAAAACGTGTAAACTTGATAATTGTGTGTGATATTCACAAGTGATGTTCACAACTGAAAACAGTATTCCACAATATAGCAGATTAACTGGAGGGCTTCCTGTATGCTCCAGGAAATCTGAAATGGTTTAACAAAGACGCGCTTGTGTTACAGTTAGACCATCAAAATGTTTTTAAAGTTTGGGAGAAGCCTAAGGACGGATAGATACCTTACCCTTCATCTGCCTTCACAGATATTTAATCCCTCCTGCTCATTCACCTGCCATGCATGAAGGCTTCTCGTATTGTCCCACCACTGCTCCTTACTCCCCGTATTTCAATAGTGGTCCTACTCTATCCCGCTACTCCAGGGGTGGGGAACCTTTTTCATTCGAGGGGCCACTTCAAATTCCTACAAGGGTCATAAAAGTCCTCCGAGGGCCGTACTATGAACACAAATCAGGATTTCCCCATGCAATTTAGGCCTATTTTGAAGGTAGACACATTTAAAACAGTCCCCACCTTCTCTAGGCCCCCTGAATATAACTTAATTGCATTGGAAATGTCATTTCTAAGATTCCTTTAGGCCTACAAAATATGTCATATTTCATGTGAAGTTGCATAACATTACAATGATATACCCCAAGCGGTCCTCGAGACATAGGTTCCCCACCCCTGCTCTACACACACAGGGGTGCAAGCGGATCTCACCCTGCGCGATCTCCGTTTAACCAGTTAACATTCACCAGCCGCCGGCGAGATAAAGCCCGGCCGGCGGTTACAAATCAATGAGCTTTCCTCACCACCATGTCCACACCACCATGACTGCTCGAGAGACACTTGCTATGGGTAATCAGGGCACAGACGAGACACCCCACTCTGCCAGGCCCCACTACCACTGCACAGGGCTGAGCTGATACCACCCAGCCCGCTCAGATACCACATTCCATGGGCACTAAGCATCAGTAGACACCCCCACAGTACCAGGCCCATGCAGCCGGGGTTTGCAGCTGCATGTGTAACACCCAGCTGCCGCTGCTAGCTGACGGCGAGTGATTACACCCGCCCGCGGATTTCAATTAACAATCAATCAACCCCGCCGGCGGGTTCAGGGCCAAAACATATCAAGGCGGAACGGAACGGTCGCAGGACGGACGCGGTCTTTCTGCTTAGTTTTGGCCGGCGTGCTTTTCTCTGCCTTGCACACTGACAGCGTCGGCGTGCGCGGACAGTCCTGTTCAAAACCCTCCCCACAGCTTAAGCTAGCGTGCTACTTTGCCATTCATTTGAATGAGACACCGCCGGTTGCCGGCGTGAAAAATACGCTGGAGTTCTATTTTCCAAATGCAGCGCGGCGCGGAGCAGGCTCCCGCACCGCTGACGCCCGACTACCGCCGGTTGGTGTGTAAGGACAGATAGGTTTCAATGTATTTTCACCGACGCCGGTAAAAAACGCGGCCGTTCCGCGACGCTTTACCGCGTTGGTGTGTAAGGGCCAAAACATACCAAGGCGGAACGGAACGGTCGCAGGACGGACGCGGTCTTTCTGCTTAGTTTTGGCCGGCGTGCTTTTCTCTGCCTTGCACACTGACAGCGTCGGCGTGCGCGGCCAGTCCTATTCAAAACCCTAGCCACAGCCAAAGCTAGCATGCTACTTTGCCATTCATTTGAATGAGACACCGCCGGTCGCCGGCGTGAAAAATACGCTCGAGTTCTATTTTCCAAATGCAGGGCGGCGCGGAGCCGGCTCCCGCGCCGCTGACGCTCGACTACCGCCGGTTGGTGTGTAAGGACAGATAGGTTTCAATGTATTTTCACAGACGCCGGTAAAAAACGGCAGCGTTTTTTACCGGCGTCGGTGAAAATACATTGAAACCTATCTGTCCTCACGGCCCGTTCCCACTTTGACGGCCATTTGACGCTCATAAACGCGACGCACCTTCCTTTTTTGACTGAATGCTTCTTGTCGGAGCACATACAGGGGCGTGACAGAGTACACTGAACAGGAATATCTCTTTCTGTCTTTCTACACGTGTATATCGATTAAGCAAGCTAACCAGCGATAGTAACATCAAAGTCTGCCCTTACCTTACTGTGGACATGTGTTTACTTCACACATTTCATAGCCATCACGTAGTTTTGAATGTCGTCAAAATGTACATAATCCTTTGAACATAAGCACAAAGACCTTGCACTTCATAGTTTCTTGTAGTGTATGAATCTTACATTAAAATGTATGATAACCAGTCATAAAACTACTTTTAAGCAGCAAAACATAGCCCTTGGTTTCATGGGAATTCCTCATGTACTGGACAATCATTGGATAACGCTCCGCGTTGGCCGCGAGTAATTAGCATAAAGTAGAAGCTCGCTCAACTTTTTTGACGCGCGTCAACTGTCAAAGTAGCCGCGCCGCGTATCCCAGAAGCCTTTGCGAGGGCGTCGCCGCTTTCCATTGAAAATGAATTGAAGGCGTCGGCGTCAACGCGCTCGCCGGCAAAGTGGGAACGGGCCGTTACACACCAACCGGCGGTAGTCGAGCGTCAGCGGCGCGGGTGCCGGCTCCGTGCCGCGCTGCATTTGGAAAATAGAACTCCAGCGTATTTTTCACGCCGGCGATCGGCGGTGTCTCATTCAAATGAATGGTAAAGTAGCATGCTAGCTTTGGCTGTGGGGAGGGTTTTGAATAGGACTGGCCGCGCACGCCGACGCTGTCAGTGTGAAAGGCAGAGAAAAACACGCCGGCCAAAACTGGCAGAAAGACCGCGTTCGTCCCGGTACCGTTCCGTTCCGCCTTGGTATGTTTTGGCCCTAAGACCCCTAACAAAAAATGAACCCCGCCGACGGTCAGACAGCCACGGGCGGGTTGGTGCAACATCCAATCAGCATGCAGTTCTTCACAGGTGCAGCTTGTTATTGAAGCTGAAGTGTAAAAGTGTAGCCTACATGCTGCCCAATATTCGCCATATTTTTTGCCGTTTTTCCACAGAAAAAAAGAGCTGTTCTTTAAGAGCTGTTCTTCAAGAGCTGTTCGGTGGGGATAACATGTTATTAAAATCTCTGTGCTTTATTTTCTATTACAGAGATGAATACATACCCCCAGCGAAGAAGATTGGGGGGAGAGGAGAGGCAGCGGGGTAGGCCTCCTGGACGTGGCAGGGGTAGAGGAAGCAAGGGCAGAGGCAGAGGCAGAGGCAGGGGACGAGGAGTAGGCCGCCCCAGAGTCATACAGAGGGAGAGTTACGCGAATGGAGGACCAGGATTTTTTTGCAGCCCTGCCTTTCAACGAGATTGAGGTTGTTTCTAAAGCGGCTGTCTTTCCATAGACTTAACAAAGAACCACCACATAAAATGCCAAAAATAAGGACTAACGAACAAATATGTACACTATCAACCACAAATATGTAAACTATCAACTGTCTCGGTAATGATAATCACAACAGGTTTACCATCTGTGATGTTTATATGAAGTTATTACTACGAACAGCAAGTCTTGTCATATTCCCTGCATTGCATTACATTGCATTTGCTGTGTGCTACGCCCACTTCTAGGAACTAACATTCGCAATGCTGAGCAGTTCTGAGACGCTAAACAGCTAATTTTGCTAATGCGAGATTGCCCGACTCTCCCTCTGTATGGCTCTGGGCCGCCCGCCTGGAAGGCCAGGAGGAAGGGGGAGAGACTTACCCCAAACTGAATATGGACGTGGATGGCAGTACACAGAGGTACAAGATATGCTTCCACAACAATCAGTGTTTAGACCAACTCGTACGCCTGGTCTGCAAGTTATTACTGGGGGAAATTATTCCATCTAGGATCTTTTTCGCCTATTCATCTCCGATGCAGTTTTAAAAAAGGTCCTCAGTAACACAAACAAATTTGGGAGACGGAGGTATGCACATCTTTGGGAAGAACTGACCATGGCAGACATGTTCAGCTATCTATCTCTGATAATTTACATGGGTCTTGTTCACGCACCAGCTCTTACAGACTACTGGCAAAAGTCAGAATTATATAGCTGTCCTTGGGCTGGGTCAACCATGTCTGGCCGTAAATTCAGACGAATCTCCACCAATATCCATCTGTCTGACCCTGATGATGATGAGCTCAATGCAGCTCGGTGAGGCACACTGAGTTTGACCGCCTTCAGAAGATTAAACCCCTGTACACTGATATCCGGCAAAACTGCATGGCCAACTTCCAGACAGGCCAGAACATTGCCATTGACGAACGAATGGTCGCCTCCCGTGCCAGGATAGGAATCCGCCAATACTGCAAAGATAAGCCATCGAAATGGGGGCACAAATTGTTTGTGCTAGCAGACTCACAATCTGGGTACACCTGGGACTTCATTGTTTATGAGGGGAAAAACAAAGCAGGATCTGGAAAAGGGCTGGGCTTTGACGTAGTCATGGAATTGGTGTCCTCCCCAGTTTTGGGGACTGGGTACAAGCTCTTTGTGGACAATTTTTTATACAAGCCCAATGCGGTTCCAGCAACTGCTGGGTGATAACAAGATATGGGCATGCGGTACCATTCGCAAACACAGGATCGGTTTCCCAAAAGACAGATCCAGGGCCATTAACAATCGCCACCCAAGGGGTACGATACGTTGGATACGGGAGGGAAGTCTGCTGTTTGTACAATGGAAAGACACTCGTCTGGTTCGGAAGTGTTCCAGCATTCATCAAGCCCACAGCGAAGGCAGCACGATACAGCGGAGGGTGAATACAGATGGCATATGGAATGTGGAACAAGTGCCGGTCCCTCCTGCAGTACAAGACTACAATTCTTGGATGGGTGGAGTTGATTTGAGTGATTCTCTGATCAGTTACTATTCCATTCTGCACAAGACGAGGAGGTGGTACAGATCTTTCTTTTACCACTTTATTGACATTGCCATAGTGAACACGTTCATCCTCCACAAAGACATGACGGAAAACAGGGGGGAAAAGGCCTTCCGTGAGAAGCTGGTTCTGGAGCTCCGGCGTGCTGGACAAGGTGAAATTGTCCCCTCTCCTCCACGAGCACCACCACCACCACCACCACCACCTGATGCCCTGCATATGCCCACACACTTTGGGGAAGATGGCACAGAAGGACGGCGACAGTGTGTGAATTGTAAACAGAAGACACCACTTCTATGCACCCCATGCAACGTTGCCCTGTGCATGGTACCCACGAGGAACTGCTACAAGTCCTGGCATATAAAAGGCCAGGCAAACGGGGAATAAGGTGAGTACATTGACCTCCATGAAAAAAAAAAGTTCCATACCTAATAATTCCCACACGTAGATTGGCCTTGTGATGTGACTGGTCTCGGTAGGAGGCAAGACATCCACATTTTTCCTGTTTTTACGTGTTTTCAGTGGATCCTTTGTCCTGGACTTTTAATAAGACTTAAAGCGATGGTTCGGAGTAGAATCGCCCTAATGCCATTTGAACCGTGACACCCATCCACCTTTACACCCGAAGTGTTTTCTGCCGCAGACTTACATCAACAGAGTTGCCGTGTTATTCGATGTTTATTCCGGTTAGCTTGACTCAAGCGCATATGGATACTGGGCACCGTCTCCAAACTTTCCCCACAAAAATAACATGTCATTACACCAAACTTCTGCAGTAGCACAAATATGGTCTGTACTCACGAAACGAAGCATTTGGAAGTTTGGAAATAGTTCAGGAGTTTAGTATCATCAACACAAGCTGAATAGCTTCTCTGCTGCTAAAGCTGTGCCAACGTTACTTCCGTCATATGAGACAAGCCCGTAAAAGTCTTCAACAAACTTCCAGACGAGAGTGTTAAAAAAGTTTTCATTGAATTGTGATTAAGGCTTATATTTTCAAGGCAATACTTAAAAGATATTTCAAATCGTACCTACTATCAATTAGACAAGGATTTTCGTTATCAATACTGATGCTGAATTCACTTTTCATTGTGCATATTATGAGCTTCGTTTAGGACTCTTACATGCTTGTCTTAGATGACGGAAGTAACGTTGGCGCAGCTTTAGCAGCAGAGAAGCTATTCGGCTTGTGTTGATAATAATAAACTCCTGGACTATTTCCAAACTTCCAAATGCTTCGTTTCGTGAGTACAGACCATATTTGTGCTACTGCAGAAGTTTGGTGTCATGACATGTTATTTTTGTGGGGAAAGTTTGGAGACGGTGCCCAGTATCCATATGCGCTTGAGTCAATTTAACCGGAATAAACATCGAATAACACGGCAACTCTGTTGATGTAAGCCTGCGGCAGAAAACACTTCGGGTGTAAAGGTGGATGGGTGTCACGGTTCAAATGGCATTAGGGTGATTCTACTCCGAACCATCGCTTTAAGGCAAGTTTTTTTTCCCTGTTTCATCGGGAGAACTGCTTTCAGAGTGACATTTATTTGGATTAACATTCATTTTCTCCTTTTTTTCTAGAAATGTTGTGTTTCAAAGTGGGATATGACTGCAATCCCTGGCGTAAAAGAAGCCAAAAATGTATAAAATGTGTGTGACCGTGAAGTGGTTAAACCAGTGGCTCTCAACCTTTTTAGAACAAACGACCCTTTGACTCCATCCTAAGCCTCCCCAACGCCTCCTTGACCTCTGTTACAAAGTGCAAACTAGAAGGGACGGAAAGCACAAGCCAAAGGCAAGGCAATAGGCAAAAATGTATAAAGGCCAGTCAGTGAGCTATGCAGCCAGCGGTCATCAAAAGGGAAGTGGCGAATCCGGATGTGCAGGAGGAGAGCGAGAAGTCTCCAGCTACCACTTAAATAGGCTCCACCCCCGGGCCACTTCAATAGGGCTCCACCCCCGGGCCGCAGGTGCCACCAATAACCACTGCTGCAGAGAGGAACAAATGAAAAAAAAATGAAGAGGCCAGCAAAATGAACTCCACCAGGTGGTAACAACCTTAAGCCTGCTATGCCCCCCTTACTATTAAAGAATCGAAATGAACTAATGCCCCCAATGACAACTAAGCACAGCCCTGTTTCAACTGGATCCTCCTCAACGCCCCCCTAGGGCTCCCCAACGCCCACCTGGGGGCTGTACCGCCCCGTTGAGAACCACTAGTTTAAAGCATCCAGGGACTGCATCCAAGGAGGCTAGCTATCATGCCAAACATGTTTTACTGTACACCAAGGCAAGGCAAGGAAAGTTTATTTGTATAGCGCATTTCATACACAGGTGCAACTCAATGTGCTTCACAAAATTTACAAATGCAAAAAGAAAGGAAACAGGGAAGAAAGAAGGAAATAAAGATAGAGATATTTTCCAAATGCAACGCGGAGCCGGCTCCCGTGCCGCTGACGCTCGACTACCGCCGGTTGGTGTGTAAGGACAGATATAAAGTTCGTGCTGGTAGCCTACAGGTTGTGATTAGGTTAATCGCATGATCCGCTGTTCCGAGGCTGTTTTATGGGTTGCATGAACTGGCGGTTGCTGAGGAAAAGAGTGGGCGCACAAGCGCTAGAAAACTACGGAGCTCGAGGGTGACAGGCAACTCGTATTTTCAAGGAACTTCAATTCTTGGTGGCATCTGGCATACAATCTTCTGACAGGTAGCTTGATAAGCAAGACCCTCTGTCTCTCTCTTCAAGAGGGGGTGTGGCTCGTCGGACAGGGCCGTGGGTAGGCTATACTGGACCGACGGTGTTTTTTGATAATGTGAAAAATCCGGGATATCCGGAAAATCCGGGATTTCCGGGAAAAATGTCAAATCGGGAAGTAATCGGGAAATGGGTCAAAATTAGAGAAGGGTCCAGCTGCAGTAAAACAGTTCCACCCTTAATGCAAGCACGCCCATGGGCGTTCCCGGCATTTGCCGTATTGGCCAATCGTGAAGGGATACGGCATGATGTCATTTTCAAGGCCATTTCCGGATGAAGGCTCCATGTTTGTTACAAAGATATCCCGTGCAAATTGTTATCTTCCAGAGAAACGTTTCACTGAACATTCCACTGACATAATATTCTCAACAATTTATGGAAGAAAGTGAGATAAATCACACGTTTTCTAATCCCAATATGTCTTTTGCTTTGTCTTCCCGTACCTCGGACATTGTAGCCTACTGTTTAGGAGTCGTGTCGCTATGCACAAATTTGTCATAGCAACGTATCAGGTCGCCAAAATGTCAACACGACGACGTTGACATTACCTTACCTAGCTGTGTGTATCGAGGTCACTGTTAACACTGTGTAGGCTATATGATTAAACATCCTTTCCAGGATATTAACACACCCGGAAAAATAATAATAATTTAAAAACCCCTTTTGTCGAGGTTGTTCACTTGGTAAGACATGATATAGGCTACTTAGAAAAGTTTGAAACGATGTAAAACATCAGCAACACATTCCCGACTTTTTAAAGTAATGAGTGTCACCTCACCACATTTATGTGGCAATGTGGTCAGCTTGGAAAGAGCAGATATTAATGAAAAAATATATGAAATAGTATTTGAAATAGCAATAGGCTATTTGTTTGTTTTATTGGAGAAAAACGATTTCTTCATTACCATAGGCCTACCATACTCCTAGCCTGGGAACTCCCACACTGCCTTTAGTTCTACACAATCGTTTCGATCTGAAAGACACTTCACTTGTGATTAGGTCTGGTGTTAACCAGGCAACCATACTCCATGTCTGTCTATGATTTAGGAGTGACCACACTATTGAAGCTTACCTCTTTATCCAGGAGAGGTTCCAGATTGGCCTGTCTTAATTCAAAGGCCATCAGAAAACAGAGAAAATGTTCCCTACCATTGTAACCAGTGTTTGTGCGTACATAATCAGGACCGCTGACAGCTTTGGCTGTGCCCAGGACAAAGTCATCTGAAAGGGCCCCCCACTCAATACATAGACTACATACAATGTAATGAGGACCCATTCCTGGACCCCTCGTCTCACTGGGCCCAGGTCAACGGACCCCTTTCCCCCCTGTCAGCTTCCCTGCATGTAGGCCACATACATTGCTGAAAGAAGTGAACGAGACAGGAATGAAATGTGAAAATTTATTTCTGTTTACTTTTACACTATGAAGTGTGAACGGTCACCTCCTTCTCCTCATATTCAGAGTGCATAAAACAGCACTCAACTGTGTGGTCTGTTGATAGCCTGAATAGTACAGTAGATTAGACTCCATTTTTTGACAAAAATCTATGGAGGGTTAACACAAAGTTTGAAATTGTGTTTGACCAGTCTCCAATGTGCAGTTTAACTAATAACTAAAAATAATGCATTGACATGAAATACAGACTGATACATTCAATAAATACAGTCACACAGAGACACAAACAGTGTGCAATAAGAAGAGTAACATACTGATGGACAATAAATACACAAACACAGTGGACACACACACACACACACACACACACATGGCAGGAGGAGATCATACAGGTGATGTGAAGATGCTGTATATAAGGTGCAATGAGTAAAGTGTAAGTGGCATGGTGAAAGAAGTGTTCATGGAATATTCTCCAGTGTCCTTGGAATATTCATGTGGTTTTCTTCAGAACGTTGAGGAGACTGATGGCTTGTGGAAAGAAGCCGTTTCCCAGTGTGCTTGTGCGGCACCGCATGCCGGGCTAGCGCTTCCCTGATGGTAGTAGGGAGAACAGTCTGTATGCTGGATGAGTTGTGTCTTTATGATGTTCATTGCCCTCTTGGAACAGTGTGAAGTGTACAGATCCTGAATGGCTGGTAGGGGTGATCTTATGAGCTTTTCTGCCGAGCTCACCACACTCTCTGTACTGCCTTCTAGTCTTCAGCTTGACGGCTGCAATGCCAGACAGAGAGGCTGCTGGTCAGGATGCTCTCAATGACACCCCTGTAGAAGGTGGTGAGTGCCGATGTGGGGCGGTCGGCTCTTCTTTCATCCTTCGCAGGAAGTGGAGTAGTGTCTGTGCCTTTTTGAGATGGTGGAGCCATGTGGTGCAGTTGGCAGAGGAGGAGCGGCACAGTGGTTGGTGCTGGGTTGATCAGGTTCAGAACCAAAGTTGCTGGTGTCATCAGCCCTCCCTCTGAAAACTGGCTCCGTGCCTGTCAAAAAAAAAGGCATGCTAATGTTATGAATGAAAATAAAGACAAAAACAAGCACCCGCTATCTACCTACAGAAAGACATGACCATGTGCATATGCTTGTGCACACGCCCCCCAACACTGCTACTGTTTTAAAGTGTGGCACGCAGGCACACACGCAGGCAGGCACGCACACAGGCACGCACGCAGGCCTATTCTCCCCCCTTTGCCTCAAGTCAAGTGTGCATTTTAGAGGTTGGCCTCACCTGCACATGTGTGAAGAGCAGGGAGATGGGAGGTTGAGGATGACGAGGCAGGGCAGGAGGTTCTCCTTGTGAGCTGCCCTGGTCCTGATGCTGATTGCCCATCACCATGCTGTGGCTCATCAAACCCATTACTGGCATATCGATGCTGAACAGGAACGACTGCTTCCATCTGCACACATGCATGCACACACACACACACACACACACACACACACACACACACACACACACACACACACACACACACACGAGAGGGTATACATAGAATACACTACATAAAAATCACACCCATCATTTTAATGCAGAACACCAGGCTGAAGAGATACAGAGCTTCTGGCCTGTACAGGGGTCACTACTACTGTGCCAGTGTTTTGTATTATCCTCTATACACAAGTTCTGCTATAAATAAACACAGCACATGAAGGAATTACTGTATTGGTCTAGTGCCGAACAAAACAGATTCAGTGATTTACTCACCACTGTGTGCAAGTTTCTGTGTTCAGCTCAGGTGGAAGCCTCCATCACAACATGTTGGTACTGACATCAACCATCTTTCAGAAAACTGGCTGCCTGTCAGAAATAGCAAAATTATGTTACCACAACAAGGTAGTATCTTAAAGATACCCTTAACCAAAGGCAGACGGACACACACTGCCACTGTCTTGGTTCTAGGACACACACACGCCCTTTAAGGGTCACATGTATAATGACCGGGTTCTCACTCACTCGCACACTTCTTTTCTCCTACTTTTGCCTCAGACAATGCAGTGAGTTTAAAAAAAATGGCCTTACCTGCACATGTGTGAAGGGCAGGAAGAGAGGTTGAGGATGGAGCTGCCAGTCAGGAGGTCCAGAGCTGTCCTGGTCCATCACCATCATGTGGATCATCAACCCCAACTTCTTATATCTGCGTGCACACATTCTCTCTCTCTCACACACACACACACACACACACACTTGGAGAGATACAGGTTATATGGCACATCAGGAGGCAGGGGTATTGTTGCGCTCTAGATGTTTAGAAATAAGTAGGTGCATGGACCCAAAAAGTAGACTTCAATGTGGGAGCACACTAAAGACACTAAGGTCAAGTCACTACTCTCTGATGGCAGCAACCTGAAACGTCTGCTCTAATCTGCTCTGAGAATTGTTTAAAAAAAAAAAAAAAATCTGCTTGTGCTTGACCTTAGTGTCTTATTTAGTGAGTGAACCTGCTCCCACATTGAACTATATGGCACATTTAAAATCAGACCCAATGACAAGTCAAGTCAAGTCGGTTTTATTTTCAATTTCTTTACATGCACTGGTCAAGAATTGAAATTACGTTTAACACCAGGTTGAACAAATATGACACCTCAGACTTTCAGTGCTATTCTATACATCTTTGCCTCAAAGAAACTGATAGCTCAGATGATGAAACAGACGTGCACAACACAGCACAGGAAGAAACTACTGTATAAACACCTTTTGGCACAGTGCTTACCGGTAATTTGTTTAAGGGTAAATACAGCATCATTTCCACGAAACTGTTATTAATACGGAGATCATTTCGTGATCACTTTGTGGCGAACTTTATGATATTTAAGCAAGCAAGCACACAATCCGATAACCACTCGAAAGACCGTCAAAACGTTTATGAATTAACTTTTCGTAGTAGGCCTAGTTAACTTTTATTCTAGTCTGGCTAGCCCTTATCCTTCATCTAACCCTTGTCATGTTAACGTCTTACCTTACACATAACAATGTAATCCATTTACATTTGCCTCGCTCGTATTGTCGTAACAAGATTCTGAGATGTGCTGCCTTTGTCCATTCTGGCCAGGCTGGCTAGCTAGCTAGCTACCAGGTTGGAAATACTGTAATAAACTAGCACAGATTTCCCAGGCAGTGAAGCCTGTAGTCGGGTATGAAGGGCAACAGATGTTCATATTTGGGAACCAAAGGCAGTTTCCTGCTTAACATATGCAGTGAAGTAGTCACAAGAATGGTAATTACACAGGAATAATAGTTGCTTTGTCTGCCCATAACTTAGTGCTGTACATTATGACCACTACACACACAACATCTGAAACAAACTTACGAAGGGCGGCCTGTTAGCTTGCCTTGAAGCTAAAAAACATTAGCCAAAACCGCTAGTTGGTGGGGGTCGTGGGCCGAGGTGGTTAAATGTTCGCCCTCCGACTGAAAGTCAACTAGTAAAGTAACCGTTATGTATATTCATGCATTTATACTGAAATCTTACCGACAGTTGAGTGATCGCTGCAGCGAAATCCATCCAGTGAGTCGTTTTAAAAAGTCCCGCGCGGAGCTTGTGTTGTCATTCGGTAGCATGTCACTGACTTCAGAAACTTGAACAGCCAAAGGGGCGTTACTGTGAGGGCGGTCTAGTAAGGGGGAATGGGCGTAGCGGTATTAGCTGGACAAGACGCAGCTGGACCATATTGCAAAATTAGGGAGTTTCCCGGGAAATTAGGGATGGTTGACAGGTATGCAAAAGTGCTGAGAACAGGGCGGTCGTTAGGCCTATTTTAGGGGGGCTTTAGCCCCCAATACATTTGTATTAGCCCCCCCTTTAACGATTTTGCACAATTTTTTTTTTTTTTTTTTTTTTTTTTACATTTTTCCAAAAACAAATGCAGTAAAGCACTGACTAGTTCCTGTTTGCTTATTTATTGTTTAATGCCACTTATAGGCTATCCTATTGCACAGCAATAAAAGCAGGGTGCACAGCAATAGGCCTATGTTATGCGGGGGGGGGAAACAGGTAGAGGATTGTGCTTTGTGACTAACACCTCGAGAAAAGTGTAATCACTTACACGGATGAAATCTTCCGACCCAAAGTACCATTTTTCACTCACAATACCCGTGTAATAAATCCATTTGACATTGTCTTGAAATTATAGTTGAGCTTTAATATTTGTCTTAACAGTTTGAAAACACACATGAACTAATTAAAATAGCTACTAATGGAGTAAAAATGACCTAATATCTGCCGGGGATGCATAGTTTTCCAAGTAAGGAATCTGTTTGAATGAATCGCTTCCTGACCACTGCTTCTCCTGGAGACGCACAGTTAGTAACTCCTTAAAGTTCCTAGTCCTTGTGTAAATTGTGCTCTCTGCATTTTCATCTAATAATTTTAACGTACATAATATTCATCAGTTGAAACATTTTGAAATGTTTTGTTTAGCTTACATATAAGGAATGTTCCTTAAAATGTGAATAAAAAAAAATTCACTGTAACTAGTGTTAAAATAATTGTTCAAGAAGACGCTTTTGCACACCTCTGTAGGTGGGCAGGTGCGTAGGATATTATCCCAGTGGGGTTGTCATTCAAGTGTAAAGAAATCCTGCACACCGTCCATTCCACTAACAAACTTTAATACAACATGAAGGTCGGATGACCGAAACAATGTATTAAAGTTTGTTGGTGGAATGGACAGTGTGCAGGATTTCTTTGCTCTTGAAATAATTAATTCTTAGACAAAACCTTAGCAGGTGAGCTGAAAAAAATTTGGTGCGCGCTGTGCGTGCAGATTTTCTTCCTCTGGGGCTAAGCCCCCCCTGTCTCTTAAACCTAGTGACGGGCCTGGCTGAGAAACTATTTCCAGCATCATTTTATCTTCCTCTGGTTATTCCTCCTGCGACTACAGGTTCCGGTTTCAGGAGCCTGAAAACCGCTTCGTCAGTGCTCCCTCCGTGTATGTGTGTGCGTTAGTGCGTGCATGTGTGTGCATCAACGCATGTATCTCTGTGCATAAAAACAAATAAAACTAGAACGGGCACTCGGTAGAGCGCAAACCTTCGCCTACGCCACTTATTTTTTTCTGGCCATCTTCAGAGTGTGGGGCATAACATTCTCCAAATTTTGGTGTTAGTTTCATTGAAATCGGACCGGAATATCGTAATATTACATTTTTGGCCCATTCTTGACCTCTTATTCAATTCAGCATGCACACGTTGTTCTGGCATATAGTGCTTGGCAAAGAAAAACGTTTTTGACCTTTTCATGACCTTGACCTTGACCTGTGACCCAATCACTCCCAAAAAGTAATCGATTGTTCCTTGGGTCATGACCAATCATCCCACTAAATTTCATAAAAATCGGCTCAATTTACGTGTTTGACCTTTTCGTGACCTTGACCTTGACCTTTGACCCAATCACTCCCAAAAAGTAATCGATTGTTCCTTGGGTCATGACCAATCATCCCACCAAATTTCATAAAAATCGGCTCAGTTATGTCTGAGTTATACGAAGTACAAACAAACAAACAAACATATTCACAAATAAAAAATAAATAAATACACAGCGGTCAAAACATAACCTTCGCGACAAAGTCGGCGAAGGTAACAACAGGCGCTACACCTGGTCACATAAACATAAAAAAAAGCTATCAATAGTGGGTGCATTTTTTACGTCATCTGGAAGCTGGTTCCAAAGCTTTGAAGCATAAAGGCTGCCTCTCCACACTTTGTTTTGACTTTTCAGGAATCACCAGCAAATTCTTCTCCGTTGACCTCCTTTGACCAAGCACTCAAAGGGTGAACTAGTGAAAACAGGTTAATCAAGAAACTTGATGGGTAATCTAGTTTCCAGGTTTAAGGTTTGAGCAGGTTTCAGGTAGAGCAGGTAGAGCAGGATGTGGAACGTGAATGTTGAGCCTGAAACGTCTGCTCTACCCTGCTCTAATAAAAAAACCTCCTTGAGCTTGACCTTTGTGTCTTGTTTAGTGTGCGAACCTGCTCCAACCTTATACCTTACTTCTTTTAGGTCCACGCACCTAGTTATTTTTCGGAACATCTATAGCGCAACAATACCCTTACCTCCTAACCTAGTTTCCAGCCTTAACCCTACTTGACTTTTGCACACCAGAAAACAGCTTCAAATTTTTGAGATTACTCATACCAAAGATCAATTCTTTTAAAAAAATCCTCAGGCATAACGGCAGCCAGGTATCAGAGTGCTGGCTTTTCTAATGACAGGAATATGGCCAGTCAAAACATGTAAGTGACTTGGGGGAAACAACTTATCTCCCCTGCACCATGCCTCACGCCATTCCACAGTCTGCTATCAGTGCAGTCTCAGAGCGTATGGTGCTAGTACCAACTCTTGATAACCGTTTCCGCTAAATCATATGGTGTATTATAGTGCGCAGCAGTGATGGCCCAAAGGAAAATCACACCAAGAATAAATTTAGGCCTACACATTCATACATAAAGCTCATTGCAGTGTAGCCCTCTTACTGCAGCTGGGGTCGCCGGTGACCCTATTCACTTGCTGAAAATGCCTAACTACATCATAACAACATTGCTATGACATTACAGAGAGCCATAGTGCTGCACTAAGGGGGTTTATAATGGTCAATTTCAGCAAGCTCTAATTGCTGATATCATAGCCTTCAAACCTTTATGTGAATGCTTAATTGTCATGTTGCACCCCATCGCTTTGTTATTGTATTGTGTGGTGTGTGTTGTGCTTTGTTTGTGCACACACTTTCTCAGTGGAAAGCAAAACCTCTTAACATTTTAGATTAGGCCTATCACTAATGTTTTAATGAATGCTTAGCGTAGTGCAATGAGTTGTTGTAGGTTGTTGTCAGGTCTTGAAAGGCTACATTATTAGGGTATTCTACGTTGAAGTCAATGTAGGCACAGTTGCGTGTAGCCTGATCTTTTGACAGTCTTGTCTTGGGGGACAGCACCGAACGCATTGTTCTGCACAATGACACATCCCACAAGCTGATACCGGGACATGTATCTAATAACATTTGAGCGAAACCTCTATTACGCACTGGAGAGGCGCGCGTTTTTACAGCTGCGTGTCCAACTCGGGAGTCGATTAGTGTTGAGCATGCAAAACTGCAATAGGCTACATGAAATAACTGAAAAAAACTTGGCCTACTTTTAAACAGAATCCATGAAACAACATTATTCCACACAGATGCCAAGCCTACCTTCTCTAAGACCATGACGTTACTTGCCCAACATAAAAATAAAAGTTGCCTATCCACAATCACATTTTACAAATACACCGCAAGGTAGTTACCAGCGACGTTTGAAATTAACCATGTTCATGGCTCGTGGCCACCGCCCCGAGGCAGCATTCTGTACTTAGGACCTCCCCTACAGTATTCGCATGTAAACCTGCTCGAAGAGCCAATCAGATCGACCCTGCCATTCAGCTGCTTGAGCATTTAAACGACAACAAAACAAATCATTATTGACACGAAGAAGAAGTATGCCTCGCATATGAGGACACTTAACAAAATAAGCTCTTCAAAACTAGTGGGTAACATCCTTCCATTGTCAGGGAACCCACGGAAAGATAGCCTATCGAAAGTAGGACTTATTCGAAAAGGACCTGTTACCTCTGACTTTTGCGAACAGATACGCACATCTCAAATGGTCAAAAAGGTTTGCAACAGCCTGAAGATGATGCACGTAGTTCTGTTTTACTTAATGTTCGGAGTGACACTTTGCGCCGAATTGCCCACAGGTAAGTCAATAGCCTACACATTTAACTGCTTAGAGATTGCTTAAAGTGAAAGGAGTCGCAGTGCTCAGATCCACATCCGCATCTTTTGTGTTTGTTTGCAGCAACAGTCATTAGATATGAGTACAAAAGTGTATTGGGCCCTGAGGAGACAACTGAGGAGAGAATTTTCGTAAACGGAGATCTTTTCACACCCGAGGGCAGCGAGAATGGTCTTGGAGTAGGGGGATTCATTCCCTCCAGTAATTTCAGTCCATCTCTTCAGGATGCGCTCAAGATGTTTGCAAAAACTTCAAACAGTACACAAGGTAATTACGCATAATGAGACAGTGCACTAGGCTATGTTGACATGTAGGCTGTTGTATATGCATGTTCATCCACTTAAATTGGCATGTTTGTTTACACAGAAGACAACACTTTCCAGCGTTTTCGCGAATGCAACTTGAAGGGATTCCAAGTGATGCGGGTAAACGAATGGATCGAGCACAACGGGGAAGATGTTTTGTTTCTAGATCAGTCGACAGACGCATGGGCGACCTTACATCCGCAAGCAATGCCACTGAAACAAGAATTGGATCGAGAAAGACAACGCACAGTGCGCGATAGGATGCGCTTTCAGCAGGCCTGTGCGGAGTTGGCAAAGATATTGAGGCGCACTGAAGCTACGTCTGGAGGGGGTAAGGGTGGTTCTTCTTATGTTGCTGGCGCATGCCCAAATCATGTGTTGTTTTTATCAAGTCTTTTATTGTCACTTTCTTCATATACACAAGTCATACAAGGAAAATTACGTTTGCTTATTATACCATACCAAGACATAGACATACACAGACTGACATTTCACAGACTGACATAAAGTGCAAGACAGGACAGGTAACAATAAGTGATACTAAGTACAGTTCAAATGAACATTTAACATTGAACATTTACCATGTAACATGTATTTATTCAACTTCATCATCACACGTGGAGTGTGTTAAGGTGCTCAGTGCAATATTCTTTGGACTCATGGGCCACAATGTCACGTAGGCACTAAGATAGACACTTAAGTGAACATGCCTGCTATAAAAGATGTTTATGCGTTTCGTTCCAGGTATGGCTGGGGTTTTGGCCCCACTCCTGGCGGTGGTCATATTCTTAGGGCTGATTCTGGTCAGTTTTATCATATCAAAACAAAGTAAGTAGGCCCCTACAATGACTCTACAATTGGTTTGATATATTTTCCTTCCAAATGTCTTGCAAATGCTAATTGTTAATTGTTGCCATTATGTTAATCCCCCCCCCTCTCTCTCTCTCTCTCTCTGCTTACCTGATGTGGTGTCAAAGGTTCTGCTCCTCCAGGTGGTAAGATATGTTTCACTTTAACCAGAATGATTAAATATTTACAGAAAATTATAAACATCTCTACTTTAGCGCAATTGAAAGTGAAATCATGTTTTCCATGGCCACTTTGAGTTGAATTAACTTGACTATTAGGTATATGTAAAACATAGGCCTATTTTTGTTTTTATGCATTTATTTCTAAGTCTATGTATGTTGTCTGCAGATCTATAACACACGCACGCGTGCACGCACACGCACACACACACACACACACACACCAGGGGTGGAACTTAAAAAAATTCCCCACTAGTCACTGTGGCAGGTAGATTCTAAAAATCTACCAGTCACTCACAATTTTTACCAGTCACCATTTTTACCAGTTCATAATCTCATATTCAACCGTTTCAAACATTGTAATGCTAGGTAAGATCATTTTCTGATCAATACTTTAGTGTCAGAGGTCATAAATTCAGTTATTGTGATGCCAATAACTCTTTTCATTACCAATTTGCTTAAACCGTTGATGTTGGATGCTGCGTATAAGTCAGCATTAATCCGGGCACCTGTAGAAAAATTGCACCCGTCAAGATGACAGGTGGGTTGACATATTTCACCCGCCAAAGGCCAAATTCACTCGTCATTGGCAGATGGACGGGTGCTTATTTCCTTTCCTGACACACACACACACACACACACACACACACACACACACACACACACACACACACACACACACACAGGCATGAAGGGCAAGGGTGCTGAAAGCAGCATAGATATCAGTTTTGGCTGTTAAGTTGTTTGAGATGCCACTTGAATCACAGTCTTGCCAACATAAAAAATACTCTCACTCAATTTTGGACACAAGGCGGAATATGTTTTCTGTGTATTTTTATGGTTACTATTTTGGTTATATTTTATTTCCTGTCTTGCTGATTGTCTGTCTCTCTTGCAGCTGTTTTGGGTTCCATAATCCATTATCCACCTCCGAACTCAGATGGAGAACAAGCCGTCCGTCAGCCGTCCGTCTCCATCAAAGCGCCATTACTTGACAATATGCCTTAATTAGTTACACTTTTGGCAGAATTTGTGGCAGAATGTTTTCCAGTCATTCAGAGGCTCTGCTGATCTATGATTCTTTACCTCTAAAAAAAGCAAAACATTATTTGTACTTCTTACTGCACTGAGGAGCTATAGACAATACACATACTATTATTCTGATATGATCCTATCTATCATAGTATTCTGTATGTACTTTGTTTTGTCCACTAGGTGCTGCAAGCAACATAGCCTAGGGCAGGGCTATTCAATTCAATTTGAATTTCATCAGGGCCACATTTTCAAACCAAGAGCTCATGTCGGGCTGCACATTTTCAGGCATCACTAACACGGAAATGACACCTCAAATCAGTAGTCTACAAACAATTTTTAAATATGTTCCTCAAACCTAAAACCTAACCACATTTAATGTAAATGTACAAAACAAGCTGGATATTCAGAAAAAAATCACGTGTTGTACTGCAGTATCAAAACCGAAATGTATACTGCTACAGTTGGGTGCCATGCCTGGGCCACATGTGGACTGTATCTGTGGCCCTCGGGCCGCCAATTGAATAGCCCTAGCCTAGAGTTTCACTGATGCCAGAACTACTTGACTTTGCTCGAAGGTTCGTAACATTGTGTTATTACATTATCATTATACACAGCAGACGTTGGCGTTCTGCCGGTCAGTTATCAGGACTTGCATAAGGACCACTAGTTGGCTTCAAGGACCACTAGTTGGCTTCAAGGACCACTAGTTGGCTTCAAGTTCACTCTCAGGGTCTGCCATCACTGTGTCCTATGAGCAAAGCTCAGAATATCAAGGTGCTTTGGAGGAGTATTGTTTGTTTCTGTTCTCTCATAAGTCACTCTGAATAAGACTATTATGGCTTGGTTTGAATGTAAAATATTGTAAACCGTGTGTAATGGCTTTCCTGCTGTATAATGTAATTCTGTTGGAGTGCACCTTTCGGAGCAAAGGGAAAAGATTTTTTAAATGTTTTTATACCTGCCTCTGACAAGGATCCTTTTATTTTTTGATAGGGTAATATATTTCAAAGATTTAGTTCAAATGTGTATGTTACATTTGTAAGATATGCCATATTTTAAATACATTTTGAAGTTTGATTTATAGACAATTAAATGTGGATTCTCTCTCTCTCTCTCTCTCTCTCTCTCTCTCTCTCTCTCTCTCTCTCTCTCTCTCTCTGTATTTGATAGCACTTTGAGTCAACTAAAAGTTGTGATATTGTGCTATATAAATAGGCCTACATATTGTATTGTATAATTGCATTGTATTCATTTGTTTTATATTTTTTTATTTTGAAATAAACATGCCGAATGGTCAACATCAGTGAAAGTGACTTAGTAGTATGGCCTAGTGTTGTTATAGCCTAGTGATATGGCCTATTGGTTTTCTTTATGTCAGATACATTTTAGCTCATACCTATATGTCTCATGGAACGGATGCCAATTAGAATGTTACACACACACACATACACACACACACACACACACACACACACACCATAGGCACCTGACAACTGACCCCCTCAGCTTACCTGCACCTGCCGATAAGAGAGGTTCCCCGGAGAGGGGTGCCCCCCCTTACAAGACAACACACAATTTAAAGCATTTAAACCATTGACTCTTCTGGGGATTATCTTAATGACTTCAATTATTAAACTTTGAAAGAGTAATGTCATTCACATTCACATTCTATTGACCACCTGTGTTCACCGATTCTGGTGCACGTAGGGCATAGGTTACTGCGGACAACTCAAATATTCCTGCATAGGCCCACCCCACTAAATGCCTGTTTTGAGAGTAGGCCAAAAAGTTTCCTTTGTCCGGTCGGACAATATTGTTGGTAGCACCACTAGTTTTGTAGTTCTGTATTTTGGTGAACAAATATTGTGGGCGTGTTGCTTCATGTGTGTCAAATGTGTGATCATATAAAACTTAGTTACAGTGTGTTGCAGTATGATTGTCTCAAATGTTGAGATAAAATGAATAGTTTCCCTTTCTTTTTCCCCTTTCAATTTCGTACCTATTCGTTATTGTTACGTCATCTTGTCCACCCGGACATAATATCATCCCGTACAGTCTTTAGCTCTTGTTAGCTTCATCAGACTGTGAGACGGTCCCTAGCTCTCACATGCAATATTCCCCTTCTTCTTCGCCTTCTCATTTTTTTTAATGAAGCGGAGTAGCTTCTTTATTTTTATCCTTGTATAAGTAAATATTTTTGGAAGTCAGGATGGGGGTACCGAAATTTTACCGGTGGATTTCGGAGCGGTATCCTTGCCTGAGTCAAGCTGTAAAGGAACATCAGGTACAAATGCCCAGCTAGTTTGCTAGCAAGACAGCTAGCTAGTCAAATTGAAGCAAAGCAGCAGTATTTTTAGTAACCAACCTTTTGTCTAAAATTACACCTTGTTTAGGGTTTCTAATTAATGCGCATACTCACAGGGCGACTCGGGTGTCGTGAATATGTTTTGATTTGGACCGTCTTGTGTGCGTGTCGGAGCCCACCAGCTAATGTTGACACAGTGTACACAACATTTAATGTCAATCTTAAACAGTTGCAGATTATAGTTGAATCGTGATTAATCTGACTATTTATTGTATATTGATTTGCCTATCATTTTATGCTATCTATAAACATGGTATTGTTTGAAGACGGTTGTAAGGCAAGACGGTGACAGACGATTCTGAAATGTCCAGAAATGTCCAGTTTGGATCATATGAAGTGTTTGGGGTCCTGAAGGAGCTGCAACCTTGGCATTAGTAAATCAACTGCTTTATTACGTGCACTGCCAAGTATGCATTGTCTTCTTCTTCTTCTTTTTCTTCTTCTTCCTCTTCCTCTTCTTCTTCTGTCCCACCTTGTGCTTTCTAATTACGATCAAGCATAAGTTATGCCTGGTTGTGAAGGATTTGCATTTTCTTTTTAAATCAGAAATGAATGGCTTCAGTATTCAAACAAAACGGCTCCTAATTCTTTATCAATATTGTAAAACAAGCGATGTCATTTTTGGCAAGGCTCCACTTTCTGTTCTCTGTAAGGAGGGGTTTCCAACTGGTTCTCCTTTACAAATGCACTCAAAACAGTTGATTTCTTTTCTTGAATATGAAATGCACTGTATGCTGTTATGGTGTTTTGAAGGGCTTGTTTTTTCACTGCTAAATGGAATAACATATCTTTCAACATCTTTCAACAACGTCAGTTGTAAACTCATAGTCCCATGACCCCAAAGTTAGGAGCGTGCAACACACAGAGTTGGAAAACTGAGCGCTATACTGTGTGGACCTGTGTAACAGTCTTGAATAAACTGACATTTTTCTTATAACTAACTAAAAGTTCGTAAGTGTCTTTCTGCTATGCACATTTATGTCTACTGTATGTAGACAACAGTATTGTCATCAGTGAAGTTTTCTGTCAAGAAAAGTCAAATGAAGAACTTATCTTCATGGTTTTGGTGTGTGTGTGTGTGTGTGTGTGTGTGTGTGTGTGTGTGTGTGTGTGTGTGTGTGTGTGTGTGTGTGTGTGTGTGTGTGTGTGTGTTGGCAGATTCCGGAATTTGACAACCTGTACCTGGACATGAATGGGATCATCCATCAATGTTCACACCCCAATGATGAAGATGTACATTTCCGTATCACGGAGGAGAAAATCTTTGCAGATATCTTCCACTACATCGAGGTTTTGTTCCGCATCATCAAGCCCAGGAAGGTGTTCTTCATGGCAGTGGATGGGGTGGCTCCAAGGGCTAAAATGAACCAGCAGCGTGGCAGGAGATTCAGGTATTGAGCATTACATTGCATTATAACAAAAGTGACTATCAAACGAGGACATAATCATAGCCAGTATCACTAGCAGATACAAAGTGCACAGGAAATATACAGGACAACAAGCAGCGTGGCAGGAGATTCAGGGTTTGAACAATACATTACATTTACATTACATTGCATTCGGCAGAGGCTTTATGACCAAATCGACTAACAAACAAGGACATAATCATAGCCAGCATCACGACTACACGTATTTATGCACAGGAAATATACAGGACAACAAGTGCAGATGCAAAGAAGGATTAGTTGGGTTTTTTTTGTAAAGTAGAGTACACAACATATACCTGTCCTTATACAGCACACAATGGCATATTATCCTTTCACTGAAATGATGACCTTGACACAGGATTCCTAATTAACTTTCTCCTATATGAACTTTTGATGGTTTATAGGTCAGCCAAAGAGGCAGAGGATAAGATCAAAAAAGCTCTCGAAAAAGGGGAGGTCTTGCCCACGGAAGCCAGGTTTGACTCAAACTGCATTACCCCAGGTAAGGCAACACTGAGCCACTGCTTTATTTATATTTTTGACTATAAATGGTCATGTTCAGTTTTAGGTGTGACAATTAGATGATATTGGAAAGGGGGCATTTGTTCATCCTCACATTTTTATTCTTCATGCAGCTGATAATCCCTTTTTCATTATCAACAGGGACTGACTTTATGGCCAGACTACAGGAGCAGCTCAAGTACTTTGTGAATAACAAGCTCTCCACCGACCCGCTGTGGCAGGGTGTGAATGTCTTCCTGTCTGGCCACGAGGTATGGCTTGCACCTTGTTATTATGCATATGTTTTACACTCCTGTGTTTCAATTGAAGAGTATATTTGCAAAATGGTGTACACCATTTTTGACTTTCATTTCATTATTGAAAATGACTGTTCAGAGGTCTTATCACATATGTGTGAATTCTTACCATTGAAATGTTTTGAGAACATACATTTCCAACCTATATAAAATGCATTTTGCAATGCAATGCAATGGAATGGAATGCCCTATACAAAAATGTCAATTTCTCCAATGTTCTACAAAATGGAGATACTCCATTTGCAAATAAACTCTACAATTCCTAATGTTTGTGTACCACTTCACAGACACCTGGGGAAGGAGAGCACAAAATTATGGAATTCATCCGTTCAGAGAATGCCAAGCCAGGACACAACCCCAACACGAGACACTGCCTGTATGGTTTAGACGCTGACTTGGTAGGTCTAGTACTTATGATGCGTGCGTGTCTGTCACGGCATGATACTTGTGACCTGGTGCGTTGAGTTTGATTTTAACTAAGCCATGTTTGTTGTGATGGCAGATCATGCTCGGCCTCACCAGCCATGAACCAAACTTCTCGCTGCTGAGAGAGGAGGTACGCTTTGGAGGGAAAAAGAACCAGAAGAGGTATGTGGTGACAAATCTCTGTACAGGTGTCCAACCATGCATTGTATAAGTGAAGAATAATCAGAGCTCGAGATATGGGGCCTGTACTACAAAGCTGGTTCAGGATAAGCCAAGGGTAAGTTAAGAGTAAATCATCTAATAAAAGAGCCTGGAATCCTCATTTTCTTAAGAAAAGCTTTTGTATTAGATGATCTACCTCTTAACTTAACCTTAACTTATCCTGAACCAGCTTTGTAGTATAGGCCCATGGTGTCTATTTTTTTTCAAAACAGAAAACCCTCAGCAGGTCTCTGCTGTTCAAAACCAACTTGTCTTCCCATAAAACAATGGCCGTATATTTACAGCTTATATTTATAGCTTTGTGAATCGTAGTTAAGATTTTTAAAAAGTGAGGAAGATGTGCTAGTGCTTCTGTATATCCAACTTGCAACCGCTTCATCCTCTTGTTGTGACAGTAGATATGCACCTTCAGTGATTAGATTTGAAAAGCTATTGGCTGGACTCTGTAGAAATCAGGACAGTATTGTTTTTTTTTCAGCTTGTGACCATAACATCTCCCATACATTAAAAACCTGACATTGACACAGTTGCTGTAATTAACGTTGGATTTTTTTCTCCCGGATTTTCCACAGGATCGCCACCCCAGAGGAGACTACCTTTTTTCTGCTGCACCTGTCTCTAATGCGAGAGTACATAGATTATGAGTTTTCAGAACTTAAGGTACTCCCACATCCACAAACTTTTCTGTATTTGCACATGAACTCGCACACATATGTTTCACACTGACTTCTGTTTCAAATGTGCTGTGCAGGGTTGTCATGCCCTTTCATGTTCTGTCAGGGACTACAGACAGAGAATAGTATATGAGAGAGAGATAAATCAGGCAGGTTCTTTTCCAGTATCCACTTTACGTCGGGTGAACGCCCCTTTAGGAGACCATCGATTAGGAGACCTTCGGAGTCTTGAGGTTTAGAATAAATGGAGTCCCCTTAGCGCTGTAGATGGCTGGCGGTAGCGCACGTTGTGCAAACACCACGGAAAGAGAAGAAGAAGGAGGGACAACGCCCCGTTAGGAGAACGAATTTTGAGCACTCTCCTTTGCATTGGATGGGCGGGTTTTAACATATCTTACTCTACTAGACGATTCTTTGCTACAGATGTAAATTGGCCTAAGGCTAACCCTGGTACAATGCATGGAACTGCAACATTTATGTTTTAATTGTTCATGGTCCCTGTAATAAACTGAATTGAAATGTCTGTAGACTGGCTGAAGCCAGTTTTACCAACAGCTTAAAAAAAATTATGCAATTTGTAGAAATATTTCACACACATTTAAAAACATTCATATTTATCTTTGTCACATTGTGTCTTATTTCATTATTTAATTGCAAACATTCATCATTGTGCTCCCCATCAGCATAAGATCCCTTTTGAGTATGACCTGGAGCGTATTATTGATGACTGGATTCTGATGGGCTTCCTGGTGGGCAATGACTTCATCCCTCACCTGCCTCACCTGCACATCAACCACGACGCCCTGCCACTGCTCTACCGCACCTACATCAGTGTGCTGCCCACTCTCCAGGGTAAGCAGAGCGCTTCTCAGGGGCCTGTTACTACAAAGCTGGTTCAGGAGTAAACCAGGTGAAGTAGAGGTAAATCATCTAAATGATGACTACAGGCTCTTCTTTTACATGATTTACCTCTTATCCTGGAGTAGTTTAGGCCCCAGCACTCATTCCTCACATATCCACTCACGCGCACACACACACAGACAGACAGATCTGACTGGCTTACACTGTGCCGTACACTATGCGTTGTTACCCAAACTTTCACACTCGACACTCCAGAGTTCCTCATCTCCATTATTTCACGTTCACCGTCATTCTCTTTCTCACACACACACGCGCACGCACGCACGCACGCACGCACGCACGCACGCACGCACGCACGCACACACACACACACACACACACACACACACACACACACACACACACACACACACACACACACACACGGGCGTGCGCGTGCACATTCACACACCTTTCTTACTACTGCAATTGTGTTGTTACGGAAACTATTCCACTCCACACACATTTTCCGTATACCCATCACACTGTGCTGAACGGCGAAGCTCAGGGGAGAGCTGAATCATCTGCACTTCTTTGATGAATTGGTTTGTGATTCCGCTGATTTTTTTACAAAATATTATTATTGTGGCATTTATTAGGTTACCTCAATGAGAATGGACATCTGAATCTCGGCAACTTTGAGAAGTACTTGGCGAAGCTAGCGGAGGTAAGCTGGAGAAGAGTTTTTCAGACTAGCTACTACTGTAGTTTGTAACTTGTTGTGAAACAAACAAGAAACACCTGTGCTGATGTTATCCATATGCTTTTATCCTACCTTTTTATTATACTGTGGAATGCCTTCTGTCTGTATCTCTTATGTGTTTTATTCTTGCTGTTTGAGCTTGTCTTGCTTTTAATCTCATTTTTATTATTGTTTAATTTTAGTCTTTTAGTTTGACACTGTGCAGCGCTTTGGACAGTTCTTACTGTTTAAATGTGATGTATAAATGTTACTTACTAACTCACTTACTTACTTACCGTACTTACTTACTTACTTGCTTACTTATGTTTCCCTCTAGTTTGATCGGGAGCACTTCAGCGAGGCATTTGTGGACCTGAAGTGGTTCGAGAGCAAAGTGGGGAACAAGTACCTGAATGAAGCTGCTGGTCTGGCTGCAGAGGAAGAAAACAGCAAGAAGGTCAAGAAAAGCAAGGTCAGCACTACACGTTCTGAAGCCCAGCACTAGACTAGGCCAAACTGTAATATTAAACAGGTCACCTATCTGTTTGGCTTAGAGTTTGATCAGTGGTCTTTATCTGTGTTTGTGTACTGTGTGTAGTAGAAACCAATACCACTAGTCATGGGTGATACACAAAACCTGATAGTCATTGATGCCAGATTGATTGATTGATTGATCAGATTTTGTGGTAAGCTTTCTCCTGTCTGTGACTTGGGAGATAAGGGTATTGTTGCGCTCTAGATGTTGCAAAAATTAATAGTCCCTTGTGGGGGACTATTCAATTGTTGCACAGTAGTTGGGCTCATTGCGAGCACAGAGAGCACTGATGATGGCAACAGCCTGAAACGTCTGCTCTACCCTGCTCTAATAAAAAAAACTCCTTGTGCTTGACCTTTGTGTCTTGTTTAGTGTGCGAACCTGCTCCTACCTTATATCTTCCTGTCTGTGACTTGAAAATACCACACATTCAGTCTCTTATTTTGGTTGTAAAACCATGTTCCTGTAGTATACCGACAAACCCACCACAGTGAAATTATTTTTGTCCTATTTATATGTTGTAATCTCTGCTTTGACTTTTCCCCCTGTTAGTCCCCGGAGGATTCGCTGTGTTTAGCTGCGCTTGACAGTGGAAAGGATGGCGGCGGTGGCCAGAGCAAAGGTACCTCTGTTTAACCCAGTGCACTTGGAATCTTCAGTTTACTGTAAGTGACCATGGTTACCTTACCAGTGTCTTTTGTTGTTCCATAGAAGGCGGGGAGGAGGATGGAGAGGAAGAAGAGATATTTGAGGTCGAGTTCCGTCAGTACAAGCGTGTTTACTACATGTCCAAGATGGGTGTGGAAGTTGTTTCCGAGTAAGTCAGATTCATTCTCACCAGATGGGTATACTAAGCAGCTGGTTCAGGAGTAATCCAGGTTATATCACGAGGTAGATCATCTAAATCTCTTCTTCTTAAAGATGGCCTCTCAACGTCATTTCATTAATATTGCTGTGTTCCCCATTGTTATTGAATGTGTTGCGCGTTGGTCCCGTTTTAAAAAACGTTCTGGTTGCTTTGCTTCAAACCGTTTTTGCAAGCTAGCAAGGTGGCTTGTGGAGAAACGAGAGGGTGTTCCGGTGTCCTGTCTATATGAGCGACCCGTCGAGATGTGATCCTTTTCGCTACTGAGCATGCGCACAAAACTGTTAATTGTGATATTAATTTGATGGTGGTGATGCTGATTCCTTGTGTAGTCACCACCGACTGTCATCGACTGAAACTTACGATAGGATCCCCTGAGACTGTCAACTTTATTGACTCAAACTGTATCTCCTGAGGTTACCACCAGTCATCCATAGTCTAGTTAGCCTATAGCGTATCCACCGACTGTCATCGACTGAAAGTTACGATCCCCTGGAGAAAAAACGGGAAATAGCGTGGATCATCCAGCAGATCATACACCTGTGTAGTGACTCAGACTTAACTTGGTTCTCCAACCCAGCAACGCTTTTTGTAGCCTAGGCCTACCCGTAATTATATCAGGCCTACTACATGCATTCTCAGTTTGGAAAATCTGCTAAATAGCTTGGCCTCGAACAGCCTAACTGTACGGTAATCGCTCACACACTCAGCCTCGAGCATTAACATAGACCAGAAAAGACTATTTATGTAGAGGAGGCGTTCTCATTGCAAAATGGAAAAAAATCGCCACCTCTGATTGAGCTGTCAAAATGCGCCCTCTTCCCTTTGCACTCAAGAATTTGAAACGAGTCGACTGCATTTTAAAATTCCTGAACATGGACTTACTGTGTGTGTGTGTGTGTGTGTGTGTGTGTGTGTGTGTGTGTGTGTGTGTGTGTGTGTGTGTGTGTGTGTGTGTGTGTGTGTGTGTGTGTGTGTGTCAAAATGGCAAAAATGGAGAGAGTGACGGAGGTGTACCACGTTCTTATTAAACTCCGCACGAACGATTGCACACCCATGTCCGTGAAATAAATAAAGTAATGGTTATTAAAACAGTCCTACGTGGACCATGGCCAATTGAAACGTCTTCCACGGAAAATCAAGGTCGCATTTAGATGAGGCAGCGCAAATCAATAGAACACCACTATCGAATAAGGCTGCCGGTCGCTCATCTCGACGAGACAACATATCTCGACAGAACACCGGGTTTCTCGTGGAAATGCGTCTCTGATTGGCTCACTCCTCCTGCTCTCGTGGAAATGCGTCTCTGATTGACTCAGTCCTCCTGTTCTCGGAGAGATTGTAATGGGAAACAGAGTCGCCACTTCCCCGGGTGGTACTGCACTATAGGGGCGCCAACGGAGGCGTGCAGGCTCCATTCAGGGCTGTGCTCTTTCGACAGCGACCCCTAGGCGAGCTGCAGGCACGGAGAAACCAGAGTGGGCATGCTGTATGTATGAGACTTTGTGCTGTGTGTGTATCTGATAGTAGCAACCAGCTGATAGCTAAGCTAAGCTAGGTTTCGGGCCACCAGACGTTGCTTGTTTTGAAAACAAGCAGAAAAAAATTACTCGACATGTTTTTAGAAAAATGGGTCGACATAAACCTTTGTGGGCAACGCCTTCTTTCGACGCGACGCAACACAGAAAGGCTTTCGTGATTCGCTCGTTTCTCTGCATTATTTATGTCAATTGGGAAACACCGGGAAACACAGCCAGGCGAGGTGACTCACCGCTACGAGAGCCTTGCAAGTGAGTTTAACTTGGGGTGACCGTCCGATTTTCAAAAGGAGTGAGTAAAACTGTGTTTTATCGGAAGTTGGCCTTTAAGAAAATGAGCACTCTAGGTTCTTCTATTAGATGATTTACCTCTTAACCTAACCTGGTGTACTGAACCAGTGATCTGCAGAAGAAAAGCTGTCTACTTTGAATTGTTATTTTTGTTGTTCTATTTATTTTTCCTTCTCTTCTTTTCTCCTTTCCTCACAGTGAATTTTTAGCCAGCCAAGCAAAGTGCTATGTTGAGGGAATACAGTGGATTCTTCATTACTACTACCATGGAGTTCAGTCATGGAGCTGGTAAGGGCACTATGTTAACAACGCTGTGCGTATACACATACTTCTGCCCTGTATTCTTGCAATGTTAAAAAGGTTGCTGACAGAAACTCATCTGTTAAGACTCAGTTTACAGTCTGTCTCTCTACAACAGAAAAATGCTTCACATAAAAGTGCAACACACAGTATGCTTAATCTCTTCTGTTTGCCTGGTGTTGGGCCTATGCCCTATTGTTGTCTCTGAGATGGTTAAAGCTTGTGTCCTGTTTCAGGTACTACCCGCACCACTATGCCCCCTTCCTGTCCGATGTGAGGAATATAAGGGACCTTAAACTCACCTTCGACCTAGCAAAGCCCTTCATGCCTTTTGAACAGCTGCTGGGAGTCCTGCCTGCAGCCAGCAAAGACCTCCTGCCTCAGTGCTACCGGGTAATAATAATAACACTAAAGCATTTCTGACGCTCCTTTCACGGCCAGGTATGTGTTGTAAATGATAATGTCGGCCCTGCCGTGGCCAAACGGTAGGGCACTCGTCCACCATGCGGCTGACCCGGGTTCGATTCCCAGCCCGGGTCCTTTGCCCCTTCCCCGTCTCTCTCTCACCACCTTCACTGTCCTATCATAAATAAAAAGACCAAAAAAAAAAATCATAAATGATAAATGTCCGCAACAGCGTCAATGCTCCCAGTTGTTTAATGGCACAATGTCTCGGACCTCAGTCCTTCTTCAAGGGCAACTGAGGACTGAGGTCCGAAACGCTGTGCCATTTAACAACTGGGAGCATTAACAGTGTTGCGGACATTTATCATTTATTTCAGTCATTTTGCTTTGTCCAGCACCTATGCCACTGATGTGCGTGTATTCTCTGCTTCCTATGTCCCTGTGTAACATGTCCCACTTCCTCTGGTAGCCACTTAGTGTCTGTTCACTTCAGCTTTTTTATTCCATAAGTTGATCAGCTTACGGTAAGATCAAAAGTTATGTGTATAATAAGGCACATGCAGAAATCACATGCGTACGGTACTTTTTTAACTTTTCATCATACCCCACTGACTGTCTCACTGCTGCCGTGTCCTCCTTATTGCTCTTTTGGTTCCGACTGACTGACGTTTGGCTGCTGTGTCATTTTCTGCCTGCAGCACCTGATGACGTCAGAGAACTCCCCCATCATTCAGTATTACCCGGAGGACTTCAGCACGGACCTCAATGGCAAGCAGCAGGAGTGGGAGGCTGTGGTCCTCATCCCCTTCATAGATGAGGTGAGCCTGGGCAGCGGTGGCCCCCTAGTGGTTAGGGAGGTGGGCTTAAATAAGATCTGAGGGTTGCAGGTTCAAATCCAACCATATTTTTGCAAAAAAGGTTCGCACACTTTGGATTTTTTCTTCTTTAAGTTATTTTTTCTTCTTTTTATTTATCCATTCATTGGCAATGACGTTTCGACCTCTCGGTCTTCCTCAGATTCAAATCCCACCATAACCTCTCCCTACACCTCTATCCATGGCTGTCCAAGTGCCCTTGAGCAAGGCACCTAACCCCACATTGCTCCAGGGACTTTAACCATTATACCCTGTACCTACGGCACCATCCTACACAGTGCACCTTTAAGCTGTCTTTTAATGGTGGGAACAGTAAAATGTGAGCATGTGTGCTTGTGCTTGTCACCCACTCAGAAACTGCTACTTGCTGCTATGACGCCTCTTAACGACCAGATGACAAGGGCAGAGAAGGCCAGGAACAGGCACACAGAGTGTGCGGTGTACACCTTCGAAAAGGACCTGGACTTCACCTACGAGTCCTCATGTCCAGGAGTGTTCCCAAACATCGTTCACTGCCATGTCAAGTGAGTAGGCAAACTCCTGGGCATCATCAGAATTCACCAGTATACGTGTATTTTTTTTAAATTACTATTTCCACTCCCAAATGTCATTATGCAACGGGTAATAGGCCAGTCAATCTAGCTCTAAAAAGGCCCAAACACGGGACGAATTGCAATAGTAATGGTTCCTACTTTTAAGTGATCCTTAAACCCCCTTGTATCACATATTAAAAATCTACAGATTTATATTTAGTGGAACATACTTTTTTTCGAGGTCAAAGTTTTCGCAGATTTCCCATTCATTTCTCCATAGGGAGAGAATATAGGAGATAAGAGGTGAATAGGGTAAAATTTTAAACTATAGCATATTCATTTGAAACGTTCACAGATGGTAACTCACATTCAGGCAAACAATTTTTGTATTGCAAGTTTTCTGAAATTGCAATAGTAATGGTTCATACATTACATTGATCCTTCAAACCCTCTGCATCACATATTAAAAATCTACTTTCATCAATTCAGTGGAACATACCTTCCCCAAGGGCAAAAGTATCCGATTTTACCCACTGAATGGCAAAATGCATTGGAAATCTGCTACTTCTGACCTTCAAAAAAGTGTGTTCCATTAAAGTGATGAAGGTAGATGTTTCATATGTGATGGGTGGATTAAGTATCAATCAAAAAAGTGTGAATCATTACTTTTGCAATTTGTTTTATGTTTTGCCCGTTGTTGCATAATTTATCACATATTTAAGTAGATGTGATCTCATTTGCATATTTAATCATCATATTTCAGACAACTTGCAATACAAAAAATCTTTGTCTTTGCTTGAGTAAATTACTGTGAAAGTTTCAAATTGATATGATATTGTTTAACATTTTAGCCTATTCCCCAAGTATCTCCTATATTGTCTCCCTATGGGAAAATGAATGGGAAAATCTCCAACTTTGACCTTGAAAAAAAGTATGTTCCACTAAATATAAAGCTGTAGATTTTTAATATGTTATTTAGACATACCTAGGGATTACAAAAAACATGGAATGATTACTATTGCAATTTGTCCCGGGTCAAACGCTAGATTGACTAGCCTATAAAGCAAGAAGTGCAAGTATGAATCTTGGAAGTCTACAGGATTGTATTTGTATTTTTCTCCCCACTGTGTGAACAGGGGGTTGTACTAAGAAGCTGATTCAGGAGTCATCCAGGTTAAGTTAAGAGGTAAGTCATCTAATAGAAGAGCCTGGTGGGACTGTCAGGCTCCCCACCAGGCTCTTCTTTTAGATGACTTACCTCTTCACTTGACCTGGTTTACTCCTGAACCAGTTTCTTAGTACCGGTATATGCCCCAGGACTTCTTCTGCATGTATATTGAGTTACCTTACAGGGCAGTGTGTTCCTTACAGGAAGAAGGTGTGTGATTATTGAGGTTTGTTTGTGCCTCCTCAGAGCTACCCCAGTGCCCATGGACGCCTGGCACGTATCCCTGAGCCACAAGGCACACAGAGTGGACCGGGGGGCGCTGTATTTCTGTGGGTTCCCCACCCTGCAACACATTCGGCACAAGGTGAGTGAGTAGTGCTGGAGGTTGCTTCGACTCTAACCCTAACATTAAAGCAGGGCAGCCGTGGCCTGGTGGTTAGAGAGTTGGTCTTTCAATCTAGGGGTTGCCGGTTCGAATCCCCCCCTGACCTCTCTGTACATCTCCATCCATGGCTGAGATGCCCCTGAGGCACCTAACCCCAAGGCACCTAACCCCACATTGCTCCAGGGACTGTAACCAATACCCTGAAAAATAATAACTAAGTCGCTTTTAATAAATGAAAGCGTCAGCTAAGTGCAATGTAATGTAATAATGTAATGTAAAGCAAGGAGCTAAGCTTGGCTTGGAATAAAGTTGATGAGTCACCACACACTGGTGGGCCTAGATTTGTTTTCTTTAACATTGACCTACTTCCCAAAGGTTAAACGTGAAATGCTCGCTGGACTTTTTTTTTTTTCTGTAAACGACACATTCCAAAGCACATGTTTTGTCGTGCTCACATTAACATTTAACATATGCCCCAACGCAGGGGTGTCAAACTCACACCGGGCCAAAATCAAAATCTGGAATTAAGTTGCGAGTCGAATATTAATCAATATTTATTTAAATAAAATGCCCATATTCCTATCATAAATATTTATGCTCGGCTATCATATACTCTTATGTGCTGTCACACTAACCTGGACCCACTCATAATTCTTGTGCCCATAATTCTTTTGCCTCCAAGTCATATCTGGTGCATTAGGGCCAACTGTAATACACATTTGAAATGATATCGTGGGCCAAATAAAATGTATCCGTGGGCCACATTTGCCCCCCTGGCCTGAGTTTGACGTCCCTGCCCCATATAATAAAAAATAGCAAATCTAAGTCCACCAGTGTGTGGTGATTCATCAACTTTGTGCCTGGATTACTTATGAACTCAATGCCTATAATGAGCTGAACTTGTCTGTAGCAAGTGTTCCACCCTCTGTCACCCTCTACTCTATTGTCATTTCCAAATGTAACAAACATTATACTGCCTTACAAAGGCAAAGTGCAGTAATTACGCCAACATTGTAACTAAGAAAAATGCCTTCAAACCCTTGGTATTATGTTGGACATTGTAGTTATTGCAAATGTGACATCACAAGACACATTTTGGGCGAAAGGTTTTGTCACAAGATAAAAGAGGTGTAATGAAGAACATTTGTACCAGTAGTCTAAATTGAACAAAATATGTAGTTACTGCACTTTGCCTTTGTAGGTCAGAATACAGTCGTTCATTTGGCATTGCGTTTTAGTTCAGTCCTATAACTCCTCTTACGTTGTTTTTCTGTTTTAGTTCTACAAGAAGAAGGCCGGGGTTGTGGTGTTCCAGTCCGCCAGTCGAAGCGAGAACATGATCCTAGACATTTTGGACAGCCAAGAGGGACAGCTGGTAAGCCACCATCTGAAAGTGAAAGTGAAGTGAAAGCCCAACTGCAAAACTCCAACTCCCATTGTCATTTTGACCGGGGCCGCTGACAGCTTTTGCTGGGCCCAGGACAAAACCATCTGAAAGGGCCCACTATCCAATACATACAATGTAATGGGGACCCAATACTGGGCCCCCTATCTCCCTGGGCCCGGGACAACATACCCCTTTGTCCCCCTTGTCGGCAGGCCTGATTGTGAGACAGCACGCCACAACACACAAGTGTACACTGCACACAACAAAATTATGCCTCACCCGTGCAAGGGGGCAGCCCCCAATGGCACCCCAAGGGAGGAGTGCCGCGGAACGGTACCATGCTCAGGGTACCTCTGTCATGGAGGAGGATGGGGGAGCACTGGTTAATTACTCCCCTCACCAACCTGATGGGTAGGGAGTCGAACCAGCAACCTTCGGGATACACCCTAACCACTTACCCATGACTGCCCTTTTAGAAACATAGTTAACGGGCCCTGCCGTGGCCATCCGGTAGGGCACTCACGTGCCATGCGGCTGACCAGGGTTCGGTTCCCCGCCCGGGTACTTTGCCGGCCCCTCCCCGTCTCCCAGTTCACTTCCTGTCCACCTCTCACATTGTGTCCTATCAAATTAAGTTGGAAAGCACCAAAAAAACAAACGTTAACAAACGTTCCCTTGACCTCATCATAAGCCTGCCAAATCTTCCTTGACCTCATCATAAAGACCAGATACGACCCATGTGACCCAGGCAGCTGACGTCGCTGAAGAAATTTCGCCATGAATTTGTTTTTTTCGCTCTGGAAGAGACATTGACATGTTTGAGTTAGCTAATCAGTCAAGTAGTCAAGTAAGTCAAGTCAAGTAGGTTTTATTGTCAATTTCTTTACATGCACTGGTCATACAAAGAATTTGAAATTACATTTCTTGCTTTCCCATACAGACATAGACTAATCTAGGTAAGGACATAGACAGTATAGACATAGACAGTACTTATACATGGACTTAAGACAGTATGGACATAGACAGTGCTCATACAGACATTTAAAGTGCAAGACTGGACAACAGAAGACTTGTAGAGGACATACATTAAGAGGTATTTGTTGTGCTTTTGTGCTTTTCCTAAAAAAAGTCCTTTATAGCGTTCTGACATGGTAATAGTAGCATTTTGAAGAAAAATAAATATTAAAAAGGTCTGTCAAGTACACCAGCAGCAGTGTGTGTGTGTGTGTGTGTGTGTGTGTGTGTGTGTGTGTGTGTGTGTGTGTGTGTGTGTGTGTGTATGTGTGTATGTGTGTGTATGTGTTTAGTGCAGGTAGAAGGTGCGGTGTGCGTCTTGTGTGTGTGTTCGTGTGTCTGTGTGTGTGTGTGTGTGTGTGTGTGTGTGTCAGTGTGTGTATGTTTGGGTTTGGTGCAGAAAGTGCAGTGTGCTTGTGTGTGTGTGTGTGTGTGTGTGTGTGTGTGTGTGTGTGTGTGTGTGTGTGTGTGTGTGTGTGTGTGTGTGTGTGTGTGTGTGTGTGTGTGTGTGTGTGTGCGTGCATGTTTTGAGTTAGTGCAGGTTGAAAGTTCAGTCACAAGTATAGTAGTGCAGGTGGAATGTTCAGTCGCAGATGTGGTGGTGGGGGATGGGGGGGGTGGGGGTGTTGTCAGTGGCCTTGCTGGCTAGAGGCTGACAGTGGAGGGAGAGTGGGTTGAGTGTTCAGCATCTTGATCGCTTGGTGCATTGTGCTGCTCGCCAGCCTGGTGGTACGGGAACGGAGGCGCCTGTACCTCTTTCCAGTGGTGTAAATGTCCTGCAGGGAGGGGAGTGGTACTCCAATGATCTTCTTCGCTGTGTTCACAACACGCTGGAGTGTCTTCCTGTTTTTCTCCGTGCAGCTTCCTCCCCACACTGTGATGCAGTTGGACACGACGCTCTCTATGGTTCCTCTGTAGAATGTTGTCATGATGGAGGGTGTAGCACTTGCCTTCTTTAGTTTGCGCAGGAAGTAGAGACGCTGATGGGCCTTCTTCGCCAGTGATGTAGTGTTGGTGGTCCAAGAGAGGACGTCGCTGATGTGCACTCCAAGGAACTTGGTGCTGCTCACTCTCTCCACAGCATCGCCGTCGATGGTCAGTGGTGGCAGTTGTTTTTGGACCCTTTGGAAGTTGACAACAATCTCCTTGGTCTTGTTGACATTCAGCAGGAGGTTGTTGTCTTTGCACCATCTGGCCAGCAGGTCTACTTCTTCTCTGTAGTGAGTCTCATCGCCCTTGGTGATGAGGCCCACCAGTGTTGTATCATCCGCAAACTTCACTAGATGGTTAGTGCTGTGGGTCGTTGTGCAGTCGTGTGTCAGCAGCGTGAACAGCAGGGGGCTGAGAACACAACCTTGCGGAGCCCCCGTGCTCAGGGTCAGGGTGCTCGAGGTGTTGTTCCCTACCCGTACTGCTTGTGGTCTTTGCATCAGGAAGTCCAGCAGCCAGTTGCAGAGGGAGGTGCTGAAACCTAGTCACATAACGGCTCTGGCTTGACAGCCTGGGACATTCAGAGATATGAACATTCCAATTAGTTTTCGCTTAACCGTGTCATAGCTCATAATTTTAGCTTGACTTTAATGTGGTCGCTCAGGTCGCTTCGCTCCTGGCGAATTCACTATCGTCGCTTTATTCGCTTACCCTCCATAGATGGATAATGGATAAATTTCCTTCGCTCAGGTAGGTCGCGCTTGGTATACACATAGCTTGAGCCTCCCTTAGTATTAACATGGGCTAATGCCCCCCAATGGTAACTGAGCACTCAGCTATATCCTTTTCAACGCCTCCCTAACGCTCCCTGGGGGACTGTAGAGCCCCTGTTGAGAAATCTGAGATAGTGTTTCTCAATGGGGGCAGTAGGGGGAGCCCAAGGGGGGCCGTTGAGGAGGATACAGTTGAAAGGGGGCTGTGCTTAGTTGTCATTGGGGGCATTAGTCCATTTTGATTCTTTAATACTAAGGGGGGCTTGGCAGGCATGATGAGGTCTAGGAGGCGTTGGGAGGCTTAGGATGAGGTCCAGGGGGTGTTTGTTCAAAAAAAGGTTGAGAACCACTGATCTAAGAGGAGCACTGTGTTGTGTTCTGCTTACAGGTGTGTGATGACTTGGCGGTGGAGGTCCTGGGGAAGCCGGTGTTTGTGAACTGGCCGCATCTGGAAGAGGCTCGTGTGGTGGCTGTGTCTGATGGGGACAGCAAGTAAGACACCCGTTTGTTTCTTCATATGACCTGGATCTTCACTTGTTATTTTACATCCGATCCTTTATAAGAAATTCCCTTCACATTTAAAAAAAAATAATAATAAATTATATATATATATATTTCCAACCATTTCACTATTTTGTCTCATTTTTTTTTTTGACCGCATAACACATTGCTCTATTTTTTTATTTTTTTTTTGTATTCTTTTTTTATTGAACAATGAGTAGCAAACAAAAAACAAACACAAAGGGGAAAAAAAAATACTGTTTTTTTTCCCCACATGTCCACCTATCTCACTCTTATCTCACTTTGATCACTGGTAGGTTTTTCCTGGAGGAACCTCATGGTGTTAACAAGCTGTACCTGGACAAGACTCCCCCTCCTACCAGAGTGACCTCCCTCAGTGACAAGGAGCAGAAGGATTGGCAGAGGGAGGTGTACGGCATCACAGAGCAGTAAGAGCCTCATCTCTACACTTTAGATTTGGTTTTACTTAAGACATGTAAAGACATTTGTCTTTTACTTGACATGTTCAGACGGTATTACTTCTGTCTTCATCAAAGGGTCACTGGGATGTTGATGTGTGACGTGCTTTAAAATCAGCTGATGTTGTAGAGGTGTGACCTCCCTGCCAGTAATGACGTAATGCATATAAGCCTCATCTCTTTTCAGCCTCATTTATCCTTAGTTACAGTTTTTGCGTTTAGATGTTTACTGCATCTACAAAGTGCCACTACTACAGTACCACATGCATTGAAGGGAAATGAATCTCCCTCATGCTGACATGATCACTTATTTCATTAAGTCCAGCTGATTTTCGTTAAGTTGACTATCTATTTTCTTTTGTCCAGGTTCAGTAAGAGTAAGGGTGTGATGATCAATGAGACGGAGGTGGTGCTGTACACCCAGCTGTTGACGGGCAGGAAGTACACGCCGACCCCGGACGGGAAGGTGCACCTGGAGAAACAGTGGTCCAAGCAGATCCTGCCCCATGCCTACCAGACCGTCGTCAAGGTACAGTAAGCTGTCTCTCCCTACCGTGGCGCTAACGGCTAGGGCACTCGTCTGCTTCACGGCTGACATGATCCGGGTTCGATTCCGGCCCGGGTCCTTTGTCGACCCTTCCCCCGTCTCTCTCTCTCCCAACTCCCTTCCTGTCTCTCCTCCACTATCCTGTCTCGTCAAAACTAGTAAAAGGCTTGAAAGCCGCTAGGGCTTTGGGCAGGGCCAGCGATTTGATTATTTTCATTGCTTAAGAATGCCCCACGATGCGATGCAATTTGATTAAATCGTCGGCCGTAGGATCGATGCATCGATACATTTTGATTATTATTTACACCCCTACTGCCAATGGTTGTTCTTTTTGCCTCATGTTCCGCTTCCCTACTGCACTGCTCTTGTGTTGTCTCCTGTTGACCGGTGTGGTCTTCTCTCTCCAGGACATCAAGGCCTTTGACTCCTCCACCACTCGGTTTAAGACCTTGGAGGAACTCTACCCCCCTGGCATTACTGTGTTCATGGTGGGGAACCCATACTATGGAGCAATGGGGGAGGTATGTTCAGTCTATTCCTAATATGTTTAGTTGGTATAATACTTGTTGGATGTTGCCATCTTTCTGACAGTTGTCTGTGTGGCTAATACTGCAAATTGTGTGACTTCGGAAGGTGCAAGACTCAAGTGATGTCATCAACGAGGGACGAGTGCGAGTGGTTTTCACTATCCCTTGTGAGCCACAGCTTGATGCCTTAATACAAAACCAGCATGTAAGTGCAGTTTTTTTCTAAATAACAAAGTCATTATAAGATCACTTACACCTGTTACGAGTTTCTGCCGTGATCTCAGTTCAGCTATCCTGTAGGCAATTTCCATTGCTTTCATTCAAGTACTGCATTCATTTGATTTGTGCATTTTGTGCCCCATGACAGAAATACTCTGTGAAGTACAGTCCTGGCTACGTCTTGGCCTCTCGTCTAGGCATCACCACCTACCTCGTTTCCAGGTTCTCTGGAAGCATCTTCCTCGGAAGGGGCTCAAAGAGGAAGTAAGTGAAATGTCTCTGAAATTGAATTCTGAATCAACCAGTGTGCTTGCTTCCGATCAGTGGCGATCTTACTGGTGCCTCAGATGACTCTCCCTCCGGTGCCCAGCGAAGTCAGCGCTTATAACTGAATGAATGAATAGGCTGCTCTTTAAAATAAAAACAGTTTTTAATATTTTATTTTAAAAGCCCTTCTAGGGACGGGCATTGGAAATTAGCCAAAGCTATGATGCTATTCTGTTGGGCTTGCATAGTCTACATGATGTGTATCGGTCCCTATCAAATAAACCAAACTGAACTGCTGATTTTTTATATATATAATCAAATTTCATGTTATTGCTGCTATTATTGCATTAGTGTGCTAATACCACAGGAATGTTAATTGCGCTAATTGATGATTTTCACAATGTCATCGGATGCGAAGTTTCGGCAATGGTGTGTTCCCCTATAGGGTGCCGACCCGAGCAATTCCCCGTCCCTAAGACTACCCATGCCTCCGATGCTGCTGCTTGAGTAGTGTGGACCCGTTGGCTGTTGTTATTTATAGGCTGTCCCCTGTCTCCACAGTCCCCATGGGGAACAGAAGGCTAACGTGGGCCTGAACCTCAAGTTCAACAAGAAGAACGAGGAGGTGCCGGGCTACACTAAGAGGACGGAGAAGGAGTGGCTGTACTCCCCTGCTGTGGAGGAGCTGCTAGCAGAGTACCTAGAGAGGTTTGGGATGATTCTCGTTATGTTTCTTGTCATCAGGGTTCTAAATTAATGATGTCATTTCAGTTCGGATGGTTGAAAAGTCCAACTTACTAGCTACTTTGACCCATTAATGAGTGCATGTTTGGCTTGTAAGATTAAGATCTACTAGCAAATTTGGCTGGTCATGAAAAAAGTCAATTTAGAACCCTGCTTGTCATATATATGAATATTGACCCCAGTAGCCTACAATGCATGCACTGTTAACAATGTCAACTGTTTCCCTTCCCAGGTTCTCTGAAGTGTTCAACCTTGTGTCTAGGAACAGTCATGACGATGTCTTCTACGAGGACGACATCTGGCCCGGAGAGGATGAAAATGGGTACGCCGGGGAGGGGGCGCCTAAGGATGCTCAGACATCTCACAGACATGGCACTCACAGACCTAACTTGTCTTAAAATGTCGTATGAGAAGAAGGATGAAGTAGGCCTGCAACGATTAGTCAACTAATCGTGACTAAACGACTAGAATTTTCATTGTCGACTAATTGTTGAATTTAATTCAATGTTTTTTTTACTTGCTTTACTAATAATGCTTTATTACTTTATTGAAATCTAAAATTGCCCAGCACGTATTAATTGGATGCTGTATCTCTGAGTAAATAAGCTACTGTGATGATTTAAAGCTCATTGTGAGCTGGGAGAATTTTGTCACTTTCCTGTGCTAGAGGCCAGGAAGGTTTGTCGGATATTGGAGCAAGTCTCTTTTTTTTTAGGCGACTAATCGTGACTAGATCTATCTATTAGTCGACTGTTAAAATAATCGTTATTTGCAGCCCTAGGATGAATAAATACTTTTTGTTCTGTGTACAGCGCGGAAAAGGTGCAGGAGATCACGGCTTGGTTGAAGGCTCACCCCGTCAGCTCCACTTCCAGGGCGTCATGTGACCTCCAGATCCTAGACAACGGCATTGTGGAGAAGATCGAGGAGGAATTGGAGAAGACTAAGGTGAGCACAGTGTGGAAGATTTGCATGATGCGTGATTTACCTTGAAGACTATGGGCCCTTCTCAAAACCTAGGACAGTGCACTTCCAAGTGTATCAGCCTAATTAGTCACACCCAGTGATTGGATACTCTTTATTAGTCACACCCAGTGATTGGATATTCCGTAGAGTTCACCAAAGAGTATCCAATCACTTGGCGTGACTAATTAGGCTGATACACTTGGAAGTGCACTGAACTAGGTTTTGAGAAGGGCCCGATGACTCTGGCTATGTCTCAAATGACGCACTTTTGTCAGTGCACTGACAGTCAGTGCACAGTGCGCACAGTGCGCACAGAGGTCTTTACTGCATAGTGTTGTGGAAAAATATGAGCACTATGCACTGTGCCCTCACTGGAAGTGACGGCTGAGCATGGCATTAGCTCACCAAAATATGAGTTGGCTACTGTTTACAATGCACAGCGTCTGGTGCTTCAATTTCCATGTCCTTCACCCCAAAGGATAACAATCACACATACAATACTTTGGTTGGCATGAAAAGTTGGTGTCCCATCAACATTACTTACAGAATTAGGAGACTGTGAACCAAACTCTTCTACTGAACTGAATGCCACATTTCCTCCGTGTCATTGTCAACATGGCCGCCATTTAGTGCGTGCAGTGTCCATCATTCAAGCACTGCATTTTTCCGCCATTGTTAGGGGATCATCCTGGCATTTTCAGTGCACTGGCTCAACTGACATTTTCAGCGTGAGCGCCCTAGGCACTGAAAAACAGTGCCCGAAGTGCACAAGTGCGGCATTTGAGACACGGCCTCTGTGTGCGTGTAAACCTCAGGCCCTTCAGTGGTTGCCTCGCCTTTATAAGGGTACTAGTGAAAGTAAACTTGCGCTTCCCCCTAGTGGATGTGTTGTGTCAATCCGTGTGGTACTGTCTACCTGTCATCCTAGCCACAACAACATTTGGGGGACTATTCTTCATTCACCATCCCGTTTGCAAATGAGAAAATTACATTAGAAGTTCAGTTCAGTTCAGTTCAGTTCAACTTTATTGGTACCCGAAGGTAAACTGGGTTTGCAGTATAAAAGAGAAGATGGCTGTCCTTACATCAGAACCACAAGACACATGACACATAAACATGGAGTCTAAAAAACACATGTAGGCTTCACAAGGAAATAAATAAAAATGTTTGACATTTGACTGAAAATACACATACAACATATACACTAGGGGGGGGGGGCATGGCAGAAGTGACACCACACTCCTGGTGCAGCTAAAGTGCAAAGAGCATTTTTACAAATACATTTTTTTTATTTTATTTTACATCTTGTTTAGCAAAGTAATTGCAGCTGGGACAAAACTGCTTTTGAACCTATTGGTTCTGCAACCAGGAACTACCAGCCTCCGTCCAGAGGGGAGGTACTGGAACTCACTATGCAAAGGGTGTCGGCTATCATCTAGGATAGCCATTGCTATCCGCTGTAGTTGCTTTGCATACAGGGAAGAAGGGTGCAGCTGTGGTTCACCGATCAGTTTACTTGACCACTTAACAATTTGGTATAGGCGGTTCTTGTGTGTAAGGGGGACATTGCCAAACCATGAAGCTAAAGAAAAAGACAAAATTGATTCAATAAAGGAACGATAAAACAAAATCATCATGGACTTATCAACATTAAACTGGCAAAGCTTCCTCAAGCAGTGTAAACGCTGTTGACCTTTTTTGCATACAGCTTCACAATTGTCCTGGAAATTTAATTTGGAGTCAATGATGGTCCCTAAATATTTGTAGGATTTAACTTGTTCCACTAGTTGACCTTTCATATTAGTGGCCACACACCTTGATTTTTTCCCAAAATCAAGGTGCATATCCTTAGTTTTGGATATATTCAGGATATATTTGGAATTGATCTTTTGCGAGATATTGAGATATTGTGATGAGATATTGAAAATTCTGTTGTCGGTGACGTCATCACGAGGCCGCAAGTGAGCCAGGGAGGACGGGAGTCCGCATATTGGAATCCACCCTGTGTGACTGTGTGTGCATGTATTCCGCTGCCCATTGTTAGGAATGGGGCTCGTCTGCCGCACACACAACTACTTGGCTCCTTTCGTTGTCTAGGGGGGATTATGTCGACTACTCTCGCTCACACCCTCGCGTACAAAGGAGTGTGTTGTAGATATTTTAGGATGGCATTGGTGTGCGTGAGAACAGGCCAAAATCCAAAAATGGGTTTACCAGGGAGATGAGGGCCTACCCACCTCTGTGACCCAACCCCAGGCCCTTCAGTAGTGGCGTCTTACCTTTATAAGTAAACCAACTCTTCCAACGGCCTAGTGGATGTGTTGTGTCGGTCCGTGTGGTACTGTTTACCAACTGTCATGTATTCTTTGCCTTTACATCTTTCGTTTGCTTCTGCCATTTGCAGGTGAGGAAGAGCAGCAAGAAAGTGCGGGTCACTGTGAAGCCACATCTGCTCTACAGGGTGAGTTCTAGCCGCTGAGACGATCCTATAATAAATAAAAAAAAACGTGTGTATTTTGTACTTAATGTAGTGTGTGTGTGCGTGTGTGCGTGTGCGTGTGCGCGTGCGCGTGCGCGTGCGTGTGTGTGTGTGTGTGTGTGTGTGTAGCCTCTAGAGCAGCAGCATGGCGTTGTGCCCGATCCCGATGTGGAGTACAAGCTGTTTGACCGCGTTGTGAACGTGAGGGAGGGATTCTCAGTGCCGCTTGGTCTCAGGGGAACTGTCATTGGCATTAAAGGAGGTAAAGTACAATCGCCATGTGTCCTCTCTTGTCACTAAGGAAAAAATTCTAATATCGTTGAGAAGACCACACTTGTTTTGGTTTCTAGAAGTTGGTTAAGTGTATGTTAAGTATGGTCTTCTCTTACACCTGATGATGCCATATTTGTATTGAATTGAATTGAATTGAATTGAAAACTTAATTACAGACTCAAAAAGTTCCATATAAGATACATAAAAAGACATAAAAACACACAAAAAACAGACAGGTACATCACAAAGCACCTGTTCATTTGAAAACATATAAACATCTATACCAGTGATGCCACAATTCAGAGAAGTACCTTGTATCACTCTGCCTGGTATCACAAAGAGTAGATATTATACCATTGCTTGATCCAGCAAGTCTACCCATAAATCTATGCATAAAATTTCTCAGCAGTGCATGAAAAGTGGGGACACTACAATTGACAAATAAAGTGCTTGCGCTCGTCCATCTTGTCTCTCTGAGTTGCTTTATGTCTGCACTCTTCCAGCTGAGCGTGAGGCGGAGGTCCTGTACGAGGTCATGTTTGATGAGGAGTTTGCTGGTGGACTCGCCCTCAGGTGAGTGTGGCCAGGCTGTTTGTGCTTGTACCCACAGTATCCCCAGAGAATCGTATATGAGAGGGAGAGATAAATCAGGGTGGTTCTTTTCCGGTATCCATGTGATGTCGGGTGAACGCCTCTTTAGGAGACCTTCGATTAGGAGATCTTGGATTGTTCTTTTCTTTTTGTGGTGTTTGGTGGCGTCTTGCACAAGATCTACAGCGGCAAGGGAACTTCATTTATTTTCAACCTAAGCTCTCCAAAGGTCTCCTAACCGAAGGTCTCCGAAAGGGGTGTTCACCTGACATCACATGGATACAGGAAATGCACAGGCTTGTAGTATCTTACTCTACTAGATGATTCTTTGCTTCTATATTGAGACGTGTGTGTGTGTGTGTGTGTGTGTGTGTGTGTGTGTGTGTGTGTGTGTGTGTGTGTACTGCAGGTGTTCAGCAGGTCGTGGCTACCGGCTGCCTCCCAGTGCCTTAATCAACCTGAGCCACGGCGGTCGTCTGGAGCAGGGCTCCTCCCGTAAGCTCACTGCCGTCATCAAGCCGCAGCTCTCCTCCGCCTCCCAGCATCAGCATAAGGGCCAGCTGGCTGGCCTCAACCACTCCCCCCGCTCCCCCTTCATTCCCACACAGGTACGACCACTGAGTTTGTTCCCCTAAATGTAAATGTAGGGCAGTCATGGGTAAGCAGTTAGGGCGTCAGACTTTTAGCCCAAAGGTTGCTTGTTCGACTCCCGACCGGCCGGGTTGTTTGGGGGGAGGGGTACTCTGAGCATGGTACAGTCCCTTGGGCCGCCATTGGGGGCTGCCCCCTTGCATGGGTCAGGCATAAATCTTCATCTTCAGAAATACAGCCGTACATTGGGCGGGCATAAGCCCAAGTGGGTAGTGCCTTTTCAGTGTGACCTAGAAGGTACACAGGCTTTTCCTGATTCACTCCTTGCTATGTATTGTTTCTGTGAATGGGAAACGCAGCCTGTGGAGGTGACTTGCCACTTGCAACCGCAGCATGTGTATGTAACTAGGTGACCCTCTGTATTTCAAAAGGAGTGAGTAAAACTGGATTACAGTGGAAGTAGATCTTTAAATAAAGATAATTGTTTTAGACCTCATTTGATAGTATGCAGTGAGTCAGACCTACTTTTTTTAAACTTTTGCGCTAAATATTGCAGAGAAATGTTGAAATATTGCCCCGTATTGCATACTGAGTTTGGTGGTCAAGAGTGAAGCCTGATGCCGTGTTCTTTTTGTTCTGCAGCAACAAAATGGTAAAGGCTTTAACCTCAAGGCTGACACTCAGGGCAACAGACACTCGCCTCACAAAGCCCTCAATCAGAAGAACCAGCAGAAAGTAAAGGTGCATATCCATCTTTTGTGTTCTGATTTGATATTGCCTGCATTTGATGTATTTTGCGCATGTGATTCATTTTTGTTTGGTGTGTGTGACTCATTTGATTCATTTTTGTTTTGTGTGTGCGTGTGTGCGTGTTTGTAATTATTGTCAATGTCTTATCAATATGTTTAGTTTAACTACCGGTAAACACATTGGAGTCACAAGTTCAGTCTTCTGTACCTGCAGTTGTTACCTAGATGTTTGATGATAAAGTATACTCTGACTTGACTTTGGCATGCATTTTATCTCAATCTGTTAAAAGGTGGCAAAGGTCCTTATCCTTTCTCTCTCCCTGGTGTGTGTGTGTGTGTGTGTGTGTGTGTGTGTGTGTGTGTGTGTGTGTGTGTGTGTGTGTGTGTGTGTGTGTGTGTGTGTGTGTGTGTGTGTGTGTGTGTGTGTGTGTGTGTGTGTGTGTGTGTGTGTGCGTGTGCACGTGCACGTGCACGTGCGTGCGTGCGTGCATATGTTTGTGTGTGCATCCACAGGGCTCTGGTAAGGATGAGGAGTACAGCAATGTATGGCAGTCCCTTCAAGGCTCAGCAATGCCCCAGAACCCACCAGCTCACTGGCACAATAATGTGAGTTCAATGACTATTTCTATTGTGCTGGATATTGTACTTCTCCCCTTTCTTCTTTTCTACACGACTGAGGGAGGCGTTGGGGAGCCCTCGGGGATAGTTTTCAATACTAAGGGGGGCATTGGGAAACTTATGATGAGGTAAAGGGGGCGTTTGTTCAAAAAAAAGGTTGAGAACCACTGGTGTAGTACAAGGTAACATATTTCTACTGGTTGAGAACCACTGATGTAGTACAAGGTAACATATTTCTCGGGTTGCACAGCTCGTGTTGTAGGTGTGATGGGGCGTCATCAACTGTGTATGGGTGCCTATGAAGCAGCGGTAACCCAGCCTAAACAATGGCACAAAGAAGCAATGTGTATAGCACATCTGTATTTGGGCCTTGATCACCCCAGCGGAAACAACTAATCAGAGAGAAAAAAAAGCTCTTCTGGTGTATCTGGGTAGCTATATTGTCTGTGAGGAGGCACAAGTCATTTACTGTAATTGTCAGATCATTTGCAATGGCATTATTGAAATAGTTTTGCTGTGGTTGGAACATTTGATTTGCGCTTCACCCAGTCTCTGTGCAGTTCTCTTATTTTTAGCCTATGGTGGTGCATATCTTTCTACCTAGTTGTATGATTGTGTGTCAGAGTGACCACTAACTGTTCTCACCTACTCTGGTTCTCAGCTTGGAAAGGGCAGCTTGCCTATGGTGGTAGCCAGTCCACTCAGCCAGGGTATGATTCAGAACAGCCCATCCCAGGGATTCCAACCTGCCAATAAACCAGTACGTTCTTCAAACATGTTTCTGGCCCTAAAGCAGTGAAGATGTCATTTTAAAAAACAAAACAATCACCTGGCACATTATCTACAGTGAAAGTAATGATGTTGAGACAAGAGTAGTGAGTGCACTGTTGTTTCAGTATGTGACAAGTTGGAGGTGGTATTTTTCAGAGATTTCTTGGAGAGGCCGAGCTTGACGCAGGACAGGGACTTGATCTGGCACCAGGCAGCGATGTAGAACCAGTCATGGGCCCTTCAACTTCTCAGTGACAGGGCCACAAGCATTAATTAAATAACATCATTAACAAGCAAAATTACATGAATTTATAAACAAAATACAATAGAATTGGCTAAATGGTTCTTTTTTAAACTTTTTTTCAAATGTTTTTTTCTTAAATGGGTAGATGAAATATGTAATGAATGATCTTATAGTTCAAGAAACTACATGAATTCAGTAAACACTGATTTTAGATACATTATTATGTGTACTAAATACAGATGGAGTATTTATGTATTAATATGTGCTTATTTAATCATATCTATTTATAATGATGTAGTTGTTTTAATATTAAGTAATAATAAAGAAATAAGCTTGACCACAAATGTTTAATGCCTTATTCTTTTGTAAGAAACAGTTCAATAAAATATAAGCAATATTTCATGTTCTATGAACTCCCACTCATTGTTAGGTCTTTAGGACCCTTTTGCTCGGTTACGGTTAACCTTTTACTTATATTCTCTGTCCTACATAACAACAGAATTGGATTCAGTTTCATGTGTAATGCTTGTGTTTTACACCCTACAACATAGAATTCACAAGGTGGCATCAGGCTTTTGAAGAGAAACGAAGATTTAAATGTAATAGCCCCCCAGCACCAGCCAAATAAGGTGAGAAGAATGTTGTGGAATGTGTGGGGCCATACAATGTCCTACTTAGTCAGAACTGCAACATGCAAATACTAATAATGCTGTGAATTTGTTCAACTATTTCAGGCTTCCACTGAGTTTGAAGACCTGATTGCAAATCTAAAGATCACCAAAGGAAATGAGCCTGTTCCTCCACTTCCTTCCAAAGAGTCGGCAGAACAATTAGGGGAGCCCCTCTCTCCTCAGTCCTTTGCCATGGTATGCACTCCAAGCTATTGTACTGCTTGCTATAGCTCATGATGAAAAGGAAAAACCTCACACTCTCTTATTGGTTGCAAACCAAACCATTACTGATATTTGCCTTGACAGAAATAATTTCCTCCTACTAAGCCTGTTGTGCATTTGACCTAGTAGTTTGAGCTACCGTTGAGATGATTCTATGATGCACGTTGTCGTCATTAAAAGTGCTTTTGTTTGTGTTGGGTGTGTCACAGAAGGGAACTCTAATGCTGAAGGAAATGCTGAAGATTGATGGTGGCTCCCCTGGCCCCGCCTCTGCTGACGCGCCCAACGCAACTCACCCCAACACTCAGCAGCACCAGCAGCGGAGACGAACCTCCAAAAAACTAGGTACACTATTCTTAACACAATCGTCATTTTCTGGGAAGCACATACACAAGGCTGGAAAGACCAAAAAAAACAAAACCATTTAAATGTAGTGCGTACAGGAAATAAGTAAGCATGAAGTGGGGCGTGCAACTACATGTAAGAATGGGCCAGTCGGCTCACGTTAATGGTTCACATAAAGTTAGAGACTTCAATAATCGGCACATTGTCATCCTTTTGTATCATCTTTTTTTTACCTTTCCACAGCCGCAAGCATGAACTCCCCCCAGGCTGAGTCCTCTGCTTCCCCCCTGGCCCCAGCAGCTATGCCACTGCTGCCCAGCCCCGTGGCTGCAGAGCTGGGTCGCCTCTGTATGGGCTGTGGCATGGGCCCACCTGAATTCACCTACCTGCGCACCGCACAGGTCAGCACCGACCACAGCTTGTTGTTGTACCCCTCATACAAAACTGGCTCTTTTTAACATTTTTTAAATTGTTATTATTATTTAAGCAGTGTTCAGAAGATCATATTTTTGACTCCACCTCTAGGTCATTTTGTCCAAACAACAACTGATTGTCATCCTTATTCTAAAGACCTTATTCTAAAGACCTAAAGATCTTACTGAGGCCGATACTTGTGGTTTTCCCCCAATTTAAAGTACTCTCGTGAGTTGTGAAGGTTCAATGCTCAAAATCTACGGGAAAAAAACCCAGAAAGGAGTGGCTCCCAGCTGTGATTCTGTTCCCATCGTTCACATAGTCGTTCAAAACAATCAATTTGTTCACGAACGTCACAGCACTATTTTATACTCTCTCTCTCTTACTCTTTTTCTCTCTTTCTTTCTCTTTCTCTCTCTCTCACTCTCACTCTCACTCACTCACATACTCATATACTCACACACAAACTGCATTCATTTTTTAACAGATGAAAAGTTCTGCCTGTACACCTACCTCCAAAAACATCTGTACCTTTTTCTTGGCCCTGCCGTGGCCATCCGGTAGGGCCCTCGCCTGCCATGCGGCTAACCCGGGTTCGATTCCCGGCCCGGGTCCTTTGCCAACCCATACCTGTCTCTCTCCCCGTTCGCTTCCTGTCTACCTCTCGTACTGTCCTGTCCATAATAAAATCTAAGACAAAAAAAAAAATCTGTGCCTTTTTCTGGGTGTAGGGTCTGGTGTTCTCTCAATAAAATCTGCTCAGTAATCCCTTAATCCCGATGCCAAAGTGACATCCATTATATGCCAGCTCCAAAATCACGTTACGTATGTTTTGTCTGCTAAGCAACATATGGTAGCAACTTTTATCTTTCATATAAATATCTTTACTATCTTCTTTCCTGGTTGTAGGGTCTGGTGGTGTGCCAGGTGAAGCTGTCCAATGGTGCCCTGGTGCATGGCCCTCAGTGCCAGTCAGAGAGCGAGGCCAAAGACAAGGCAGCTTTGTTAGCTCTGCAACGCTTGGTGAGCATGATCATCACATTCTGGATCAGCTCCTGTATCGACAAAAACCTGCCGCAATCAAGGTTTTTAAAAAAAAGAAAGAAAGAAAATAAAGTCCACACACCAGGCTCCTGTTTCTTTTCATTTAATGTGACGTTTTGAGCAGCATGCCCTTCCTCAGACATCGGGAGCCTGGTGTGCGGACTTAATTTTCTATTTTCATGTGACTTTGCTGGTCCTGCACCCAGAATATTTTTAGATGGATGTGTGTGTGTTTTTTTCTTTAATGATTGCTTCTGTCTGTTTCTGTTGGTTGGCTCCAGCAGAACTCTGTGGGCCCAGGGTTCCCCCTTCCCCCGGCTCTTTTCGCAGGAGTGCCGCCAATGAGGCCGTTGGCTCCCCATCCCTCCATGTTTGCTCAGCCACCCGGTGAGTGGACTCGTTAGTTGGGTCTTGGTGAACAAACACAATTGAAATTGAGTGTGTGTGTCCGTCACTGATGCACTTTTGTTTTCCTGCACAGCCCTCCTCATGCCCCCCCAGGCTTATGGTCCTCATCCGTGGGGCCTGCCTGTCCCCCACCAGGGTCATCCCTTCTACGGTGGCACCTTCCCTGGGGCCAGGGCCCCACCGCCCTCCATGCCCATTGGCACCCACAACATGTTTGTGCCTCCTCAGGTCAGTAGAGTCACAGCCAAAGTCTACAAACTAGCCGCTCCACTCGCTATTCGACCCATGCCTGCAGTTCACCAAGGGGCGCTGTCGAGCGGCGAGCGCAGCCCAGTCATTCTGAATGGAGTTTGCGCTCCTCCATTGGTGCCCCTAGAGTGCAGTACCACCCGGAAAAGTTGACAGTGAATTCTCTCGCCATATCCATAGAACCTCTCTGGTAGAGTCGTGTTCACATCACCAGTGTGCTGTGCAGCTGTGGCAGCAGTGGTATACATTGATAAGGAACTGAACTTTTATTTGTAAACTCTCACTGCAGACATAAAGTGTGCATTCCAATATGCACTCTCCTGTCCTCCACTTGTGCTTGTGGCCTCTCCCCGCCTCCTGGCTCCTCCTCTGAACAGTAGAATTGTGCTTTTGTAAGATATTGAATTTATTTCTGTCGTCAGTGACATCATCATGAGGTCACAAGCAGGCAAGTGAGCAAGGGAGGACGGAAGTCTGCAGATTGGAATCCACCCAATAATGCCATTTTTGTCGTTCAAAGCGACTCAAAGTTGTGTGGCATTATAGTGCCATTTTATGCTCAACTGTAAAATATTGAAGGATGCTAATGCTGGTAGAGGACGGAAACTGCCCTTTCCTCCAACTAAACCATGCAAAAAAATTAAACTGCAAACTAAAACTTTTTTTTTTTTTTTGCATTACACAGGTGACAAAGAACAGAGTGTCCGGTCGCAAGATGCAGCAGGAGTCTCGAGAGCGAGCTGCCTCCTTTCCTCATGCAGCACCTGATAACCCCGGCACCGACCCAACTCCATCGTATCCACCACCCCCGGCAGTCTCCCCACAGACTCCCCCTGCTAGCCTACAGGACAGTGCCGAGAGGGCCACGCCGGCCACCCCCAAAACTCCAAAACAGAACCCCAACCCTCACACACCAGGCTCGGCTTCCAAACGGAAACACAGGAAGCTGGCAGTGAATTTTGAGGCTGCTAAAATTACAGAATGAAATCTTTGAACTGTCATTACTTTAAAATGAGTTTCTGCTTTTGGTTTTTGTAGAGTGTTTTTGGTCCCTCTCTGTCAATTACGTGAGAATGGAGGTTTTAATTCTGGGATACTTCCTGCCCTTTACAGAAAGCTAATCATGGAATCTCCCATCTGGATCATTTAGTACAATTTGTACTATAATGAAATGTTGCTTTTGAAATTGTTTTAAATTGTGCTACAATTGAATTTTTCACAGGTTTTTAAAATGAAGGCCAGAAAGTATGAATTAAATTATCAAATTGGAGGCATCCTCCCCCCCTGACCAAGCACCTTTTTATATGGTGCTAGCAATGAATCCGTTTATGTCTACATCTGTATACTTTACTGTATTTTAAAAGCTCTGATCTGGAACTAAATTTTCCCACTTGCCATATTTCTTACACCATGTTGAAGTTAAATTTACCTTGTTGTACTACTTTGCTTGTATATTAAAGCAGTTTTAATTAAAGCTTTATATCAGTACAATTATATCTGAAAATTGATTTCTGTTAAATCTGTCTGGTAACACGACTGTTGTTGGAGCCTGTCAGCTGTTAAAGCAAAACTACATCTTTCCAATTTGGTTACCAAGTAGGGGAGAACAGGGGTTGGTTGTCACAAGTTATGGTTGTCACACTCGTCATATCTCGGCCTCTAAAGGTTATTTTTCAAAACCACAGAAATGTTTGCAATTAGTGACAGGACATCCATGTTAATAGTTGAGTTAAAAAAAAAAAAAAAAACGTCAAAATCAGTATACAAAAGGGAATAGCTACAATTTTGGTAGGCCTACTTTTTTTCTAAGCTAGGGCAATCCATGTGGAAGCTAACCTCCAAAAGAGTTAAACATGTAAGTTGGGGTTGGTTGTCACAATACTTTTCATTAGGCCTACCTGGTAGCCATAGCATGAGGTGAGGTGCACATTCAGTTTAAAATACATTACATTTTTAAAATTCTAAAGAGAATAAAATGTAGCACATGGACCTTATTTGTTGACCCTGTATGCATGAGCTATGAAATTATACATCAATTTGTATTTAACCCATCATAAAAGACACCGCCACTGTTCTAAAGCTGTTACTAGAATGGCAATGGCCAAGCTGTGATGTATTACTAAAGGCCCTGTGCACACTGTCATAGTGGTACAGTAGGCCAATGGTAGTTTTCCAGATGTCATATACAGCGTTCCAGTGGTGAAACGTCGTGATCGGCTACATCTAAGTTGAAAGAAGTGAATCTTCAGAGGCCCTTTTCTTCTCTATGTGGAAAAGCACACTTTCCTCTACGTGTCATTGATATTGGACTGTACAGGGCAGCAGAATTATATGCATACTGGAAGGAAGGGGATAATCAAGTTCTAAGCAATAATTGTTACCCAACATGCAATAATTCACTACTACATTGAAACGCGCGAGTGATGGGCTACTTTGTTTCACGCGCAAAAGCGCAACTGACGGAGAGGCAAAAAGGGCAGGGGTTCAAGGCCGCCTACGTGTGCGCGCGTCTGTCATATTTATGGCATGATTAATTTGGGAGAATGTCTCTTTAAGACGCCCATGTTAGGGAACTCCCACTTATCGACTGATATGTGACGTCGACTTCTTGTTGTGGGTGTGTGGTAGTGCACCCAAGTAACCTTCGGCAAAGTTTGGTTCTGAATGTAATCGTTAGCCTATATTACATTCGATTTAATGGTTACCGGATGGTTTCCTTTAAACCACTATTCAAAACACCGCGAGGGAGAGCTTCCCGTTTGTTTCGGGGAGGCTATTCTAGTTCAGCAGTGGGGTATCTACTCAACTCGAACTACTTCCCATCACCAACATCTTGAACTGTACAGGAACCCCATCCATGGGCAGGTTGCTGATAGTCGAAGGCAGGAGGCTGGCACACTGAATCCAGCTGCTCAGAATCCACTTGGCTACTAGGGCAGGGGCACCGCATGGCTTATCATTCATATCAAAGGTCCATTGGCCGAAGTTGAAACGGGGTGAACAGTGAGTGTGGCGCAATGTGTATGGTTCCGTAAAACTTCACCCAGCTATCGGATTTGGTGGGCAGATGTTTAGATAGTTTTGAATTAGTAGCAATGGGGAGTGCGCACAGGAATGGATACAGAAAGGAAACTTTTGTTTTGTCCGTGGACGTTGGGACAACTTCAATCAGGTGTCATGTCTATGACAAAGAAGCGAAAATTAGGGGGACATGTACCACGAAGGTAATGACTATATTTATTTTGTTTGTTAGTTTATTTTTTGTTTTTTTGTTTTTTTTTCCCCTGCACTCAGGTCTACTTTCTCTATTGCTTGGGAGCCCATGCCCTACTCTGTGATTCTAGATGTGATTAACATTAGGGATTATATTACGTCACTTGTTGTTACATTCTGTTTTTCTCCCCTCTGTGATACAGGTCTCGTTATTGTATCCAGAACCAGGACGCGTGGAAATGGACCCAGAAGAACTTTGGCAAAGTTTTGTCACAGTTGTGAAAGGCGCAGTATTGGGTTTGTGTGCTTTTCACTGAGTTTGTGTGGCGTCAGATTACTTTGCTTATTGCATCTTTGTGGCAGCAGTCTGAGTAACTCTTCTTCTCCCATTCAGATTCAGGCTGTCAGATCTGGCAAATGGAGGCCATAGGCATCTCAACACAGAGGGCTACCTTTACCACCTGGGAACGGTGAGCTGAAAAAAAAAGAAGGACTGCACACTGATCTGGGCAGTCATGGGTTAGCGGTTAGGGCGTCAGACTTGTAGCCCAAAGGTTACCGGTTTGACTCCCGACCCGCCAGGTTGGTGGTGGGAGTAATTTGTGCTCTCCATCACCCTCCTCCATGACTGTGGTACCCTGAGCAATGGTACCGTCCCGCCAAACTGCTCCCTATTAGGCGCCATTGGGAGCTGCCCCCCTTGCACGGGTGAGGCATAAATGCAGTTTTGGTGTGCGCAGTGTGCACTTGTGTGCTGTGGAGGAGTGCTGTGTCGCAATGGCAATGGGAGTTCAAATTTCCCAGTTGGGCTTTCACTTTATCTTGTCGAGCATGATGTAAACAATGGCAGGATCATGAGCTGTGTACTACTATTACTTCTAGACAAATGAATGAAGGCCAGTGAAGTTAGCCTCATCAGACGCACGGCTGCAGAGGTAAGGCGCCGCATGCTTTCCGTCTTGACCGTGTCTGTCGTTCACAGGAAGACTGGGCGCCCATTTCACAACTTCATCAGTTGGCAAGACTTGAGAGCAGCTGAGCTGGTCAAATCATGGAACCAGTCTTGTACAATGAAGGTGAGACCGCATCCCTCCCAACCACTCTTATGTGGCTCCTGCTTCTTTTATGCAGGTATCTTTTTTGTGACATTCACTTGCACAGCTGCTTCTAGTTTTTGTCCTGTTGTTTGTAATTAAGTGTAAAGCGGCAAACAAGCATCTTGATTTTTGACATCACTGCTCAATCTCTGCATCTGCCTTAACCAGTCCATCCAAGGGGTGATGAAAGTGCTGCATTTCCTTACCAGACAGAAGAGGTTCCTAGCAGCCAGCCTTGTAGTGTTCTCTACCCAGCACGTCTCTCTGCGGCTGGCTTGGATGTTGCGCAACTGCTCAGAGGCAAGTGAGATTTCAGGGATGACCTGTTCCTTTGAAAGGATACAGGGGCTACAAAGCTGGTTCAGGAATACTGTGGATGATTTCCTTCTTAACTCAACCTGGTTTACATTGCATTATACTTAGCTGGCGCTTTTTAGCTAAAGCGACTTACAATTATGTAGGTACAGGTTATTGGTTTACAGACCCTGGAGCAATGTGGGGTTAGGTGCCTTACTCAAGGGAACTTCAGCCATGGATGAGGATGCTGGTAAGGGTGGGATTTGAAACTACATCCTTCTGATTTAGAGGCCGGCGCTCTAAGCATTGAGCCATGGTTACCCCTGAACCAGCTTTGGAGTATAGGCCCGATATGGCATGATGACTTTATGTTAGTGAGTCAACACGTGGTTGGTGCCACTGATTTAGCAGTTGACAACTTTGATTCCTTTTCCATGTAACTTACAGCTGCGGAAAGCTGTAGATGAGAATAATTGCTGCTTTGGAACCATCGACACCTGGTTGCTCTACAAACTCACAAAAGGTAATAACCGTGATTGTCTTGTTGTTATCTGTATAAAAGGTGCACTGTGTAGAATGTGGCCAGAATGGGTATTGCAACTATGCTGCTCTTTGACACTGTGCTGCCTATTACCAAATTTTATCTTTTCATGAAAATGTATGAAATAGTTAACCAATATTTACTAGTATAACCAAAGTACAGTAAGTTTTGCAGCTAAAAATGTATATTTCTAACAATGGGGAAGATCCCCCTTCTCATGTATGTAAAGTAATTTTCCCAGTCATAATGAAAACTTAAAATTTGGTGGTGGTAAGTATTCATTAAAGAGGTAACATTTTTGAATGGGCAGCATGAATTATGGAAATAAACTACAAAAAAATATTGCACGGTGCACCTTTAAGAAATGTGTATCACTCCTGTTCCAGGCACCTGTTACAAAAATGAGGTGGGTTCTATCAAAGAGTGAGCTGTGAGTTGTTCAACCTGTTCAACCTGAGTTGTTTCGCACATCATACATTATTTTACCAGGAAATAAAACATGGCATTCTGAACTCTTGTCTCATAATCATATATCACTCATAAACCCAAAAGTTTGACTTTTGAGTGTGAACAAAAACAAGTTATTCAGTAAGTGATGCAATGAAGACAATCGCATGACACATTCGTGTCCACTGAAAGTCACCAAAAGTACATGTGCACTTGAATCTAAATGTGGTGTATTCGTCTGCCCCTGCACCACAGGCTCAGTTCATGCAA
>NC_085872.1:14397837-14430337 GCF_034702125.1 Engraulis encrasicolus | reverse complement strand
CAAAAGATGGAGGAAGGTGTTACACACAGGACATATCAATCACAAGGCCCACGGGTCCAGCCATCACATGCTACATTTCATCGCTAATGGAATCTAAAACACTGGACAGGCTAGGCAACCGAGCTGGTTAGCTTGCTGTGGCAATGGTATGATTAAAATGATTAACTCAATAAATCACTGTGCGGTAGAGGAGGGGGAGGGGAATCAAAGAGTCTGAGGTAGAGAGCTGATGCTACGGAGGTGTGAGTTGTGCACAAGACCATGGCACAATAGGAAAGCACTGTCACTGTGATGGATTGGCCCATTGCATATACAGCTGAGGCCAGAGACATTTCTCATCTGGTTTCCACCTTTATTGTCCTCTCTCATATTTCTCTTTAAGTTTGTGGTGAAATGCCTCTGGGTTCCTCAAGTCTTTTGGATATGCAGCGTTTCTCTCCTGTGGTTAGTTTCTTTGGGTAATAATAATCATGGGATTAATTCTTGCATAGGCCTATATGAGTATTTTTTGTTGCTGTTTTCATTTTGATATTTCAGGGGGGAAAATGTCCCCTAGAATGACTACACTGCTCATTTCACAAACTTGTAATGAGTGTGTGATTTAGTATTTTAGGTACAATCACTGCAATACACTGTAGGCTACTGTATCTCAGGGTCACACCGTTTGTGTGTAAACAGGAACATAGCAGTGTGAGGAGGGAGGGGTGAACATGTTGAAGGTGTAATTTCACTCCACTCTGTGCTGAAAGTCATCCATCCCAAATTTGTAATGGTGTATGAGCAATACAATTGGCCTACTTATTAGAGATAATATAACTCCAAAAGAGCGGACCAAGATCATCCATTATAACCCACAATGCAATGGTGCACTGTTGACGAAAGTGTTTGCAAAATCTGGCAATTGACAGGATCTATATGCACGGGAAAGTTTGGAAGACCATTACACCTAACTGTACATTACCTTTCTCTTACACTTAAAGACGTTACAACGGAACACTTTGCTCTGGCCATCTCGTGCAATATAGCTGAAGATTTTCAGATCTTGAGAGTCGTGGGACACATAAAAAATCCTGAGTGAAAGGAAAATGCAGTAGAGTAAGTAACAGATCATTATCGCCATGGCAACAACCAGTATGAATACTCTACTACAGTGGTTCTCAACCTTTTTTGAACAAATGCCCCCTTGAGGTTATCATAAGCCTCCCAACACCCCCTTTACCTCATCATAAGTCTGCCAACGCCCCCCTTAGTATTGAAAAATAAAGAAGACTATTGCTCCCCAATGGGAACTACGCCTTCCACTCAGCTGTATCCTTCTCAACACCCCCCCCCCCGGCCTCTCAAACGCCCCCTGGAGGGCTGTAGCGTCCCCGTTGAGAAACACTACTCCACTATCTGTGTTCAGTCTCTCTCTCTCTCTCTCTCTCTCTCTCTCTCTCTCTCTCTCTCTCTCTCTCTCTCTCTCTCTCTCTCTCTCTCTCTCTCTCTCTCTCTCTCTCTCTCTCTCTCTCTCTCTCTCTCTCTCTCTCTCTCTCTCTCTCTCTCTCTCTCTCTCTCTCTCTCTCTCTCCATAATGGTCAGTTGATAGGAAGATGATAAAGGTCATCCTATAGTTAACTCATAGGCAAATGTCAACCTGCCGTGTAAAATCTTTGAGATTTCTGGAAACAATTACTGACACTGTTGTCAAATGGAGTACTGGCATTTAACATTTAAATGGATGTCACACTTACAGATGTCATATGCATGAACTGATACTACATGGTTTTATGTGTCATGTGCTGTTGCCTGCAGTAGAGTACCTGTATATAGGATCCTGGATAAGAGTGATCTGGTAACAGTCATCAGGTGACTTCTCTTTGACCTGTAAAACGCCACCCAGTCATTAGTCATTTTACAGAACTGGTAGAAGTACATATAACATACAATACATAATACATGAAGTATCCAAGCTAGTGTTTACTACTAATGTTAAAAAGATGACCTTCGTTGTAATAAGAGGTTAGCCGGAGGTTGGCCAACTCTTTTGTCCAGTTTCAGACCTAAACAAATAAAGACAAACAATTGCTTACCTTTTTCTTTGCCTGCAACACGACCTTGACTCCATCCACAGCCACCATGAGACTGACTTTCTTCTTTTTAATGTTCTTTGCTTTAAATTCGTACTGTGTGAAGAACAGATGTTTTAATTGGGTCAGATCAGACATGACTGTATTTCATGTACATATAGCCTACACCTACAGTATAGGAGTATAATGTAGGCCTACAATGTTCAATGTTGACATTGTAACTTTTCTGCTTACAATACTTTAATAACAGATCTACTTGGATTTGGTTCGGAATAAGCCTCATATCTCTAGCAGTTGGATGCTCCATACTTAGGCCTTTAAGTCTCTACAGCAGCACAGATCAAACATTTGTGATCATTTTAAGACCATGTTGGATCAAACTTAACACGGACAGATGCTTCTGTGGGCTGTCACTGCCTTTGCTTGCAGCAAAACTGTAAACATAAATAAGAGAATTCACAGGGGAGACCCTGATCGCTTATGAGATTTAGCAGGAGCAAATACACAGTATAAAGTGGGCCTGCTCACAGATTAAAGAGGTTTTCCTGACTCTTGTATGGAGACAGCCCCACCAGCTTCCAGCTACATCAGAACAAACACAATACTCTCATTCCGTGCTATTAATATTCCTAAAAAACGTATATTAAGTGACTGCAAACTTGACCAAGCTGCCCAGCACTTTATAAACAATGGCAGAAGCATGTCATGCTCTCACAGCCACAACCAGGGAATATTCTATTACAGTAAGTAGGCTATACAGGTACACCTCTGCAGCAGCTGGGCCACCAAGCCGGTCAACGTTATGTGATGGAGAGCTCTCTCTCTCTCTCTCTCTCTCTCTCTCTCTCTCTCTCTCTCTCTCTCTCTCTCTCTCTCTCTCTCTCTCTCTCTCTCTCACACACACACACACACACACACACACACACACACACACACACACACACACACACACACGCACACACACACACACACTTTGAAATGTAACTTAACTTCATAGGAACACTTCATTTTGGAATGCTTGATGTTTCATTGTACATTAATAAGAAAAAAAATCAAGATACCCTAAATCTTACAAGCTGTTCATCCTGTCACCCCCTGTATATAGGCATCGTACAGTCTTTCAGAGACAAGTTGAGTAAGAGCATGCATGTTAATCAGAAAATGTAAAACGCCTTACTCTTATTCTCCTCATGGCTGCCAGTATGTCCATCCTGTTATTGGGTCGCACAATATCCAGGCTGCCAATGTACTTAAAAGATACATGGAAATGGAGAGGCAAATGGACCCACGTGGAACAAATTAGTGATAGTGTAACCAGAACTATGTGAATCAATACTTGCAACACACCACATGTCAGGTTAATAGCCTAAAGTTTTAATATATCTACAGGGTACGTGCAGAATAGCCTATAGACTTTACCTTCACTTCAAACATAACCCCATGTTTGAATGCGTCCTCGTCGTGCATCGGAATCCTGAGGTCGTTCACATCATCCACCAAATTGTATCTTGTTTTCTCTGGCATTATGTATAGGCTACTGAAAAGTTTTTTTTTACTAAAGCATGGATACCTTTATGCACAACCACGCAGAGAATGCACTTGCCCACAAGCTACCGTCATCGTTCAGCAAAAACAAGGTTGAAATAGGCTATAAAATACTACTGCCGCGGAAATAAAAGATATATCTAATTCACATACAGTCAAGTCTATTCATTCACTTGACATAGAGAAATCACAATGTCTGTCACCGGACAAATTTTGCGCTAGGCTATTTATTGCCTAACCCTAAAATCCGTATGCCAGAACCTAAACACTGCGTCCTGCAGCATCGCTTCGTGCGTAAAGTAATATTTCAGCGCCTACGTTCATCCGAAAGGAATTCCACCTGTTCCTATTGGAGTATGGCGGATTTAAGGAGGGCTGATGGAGACGCACGGTGACGGTCATTGTTCGTGGTTGTGGAAGTAAATGAGCCAAGGTGAGCAGCACTGCCATCTAGAGGTGTGAATCTCGAAGATAATAAAATGTTTATCTGAAATGAAAATAGAAATGGAAACTTGCCTCCCATTGGACTATATGGCTTGGCCTACTCTTAATCAATATTCATAATGTAGGCTTACACCCAGCAGAACATACATAAACAGAAACAATTTTCAATTTTCAAGCTCACAAAAAAGGAGGATGCACTGTGCAGTAGCCTGTTTCTTGTGATTTCTTGAATAATAATAATAATAATAATAATAATAATAATATATATATATATCTATATATATATATATATATATACATGTATATATATATATATATATATATATATATATACCGGTATATATATTATAATAATAATAGTAATAATAATAATAATTACATGTAGGCCTTAACATGTAGACCCCCACACCTGAAACAGCTGCTGCCAATAAAGCTATTGTGTGGTGCAGTGTTTTACCAGGTGAGGCTCTGGTGCCTTTGCCACCTGCCAGAAAATGCCAGACTGATACCTCATTTTTGGCAGCGCTTGCCACTTACTTTACCAGGGCCCCCATTTTGTTACATGTCAAGAAGGCATAATCTGCGTCAGCAATTTGAAAATAGGTTTGTCCACTATAAATAGCAGCACTTCACTGTGCAAGACGGAAAAAGTACACCTTGACCCACAACAGCTTCACATTTTAAAACAGGACGATACACTGGAGGTTGCTCGCCAACCACACATTGAAGGTGCAGACTGGGCTTAGCAAATAGCAGAGCCATTTTGTTACTTTGCACTGCTTCATGTCACTCCAACCTCTCTTCAGGCACTATGGTAACCTAGCAGAAGTCAACACGGGCGCAGGCCTTTGAAACACCACCTCACGTGTAAGGCAGGGCATTTGAGTGCCGAGCTGCAATAGATACTGAATATTTAGCTCAGCCCTCACCTGTTCAGCCCTCTTCAGTTTCTCCCTTGCACAATACTAGTCTTATGGTCACTGAAACATTTCTTACAATGCTGCTATCATCATCATCATCATCATCATCATCATGTATTGTTTTTTATTATTATTATTATTATTATTATTATTATTATTATTATTATTATTATTATTATCATGGGATGCTCTGTGCAGTCTCATTTCTGACCTAGCACTGTACAGAGTTTAAAGAGTGCAAGTTGTCAACTTGTATTAACAGCCCATGTTTTCAAGGAGTATGAGTGTGATAAGTCGACTCAAAATATGTATGGAATTGTAGCCTATATCGTATGTATGGAATTGTTATGCTATTATCAGTGCTATTATTATTATCATTACTACTACTACTACTACTACTACTACTACTACTACTTAACTACTAATACTAATGCTATTAATACTGTACTACTAATACCACTACTACAGTGGTTCTCAAAGTGTGGTCCGGGGACCACTGGTGGTCCGCGACAGAGCTCAGGTGGTCCGCACAGGGAATTCTACTTTTCCAGGACAAACTAACAGAAGGCTAAATTTGTAACATAATTACAAAGCCAAACATGTCTGAAGTCATTTTTTCACCACAATAAGACTTGTAAATGTGAATAAAAAGTATGTATAAAAATTAAACAGTGTCGAAATAGTACCCGTCAACTGTAAATTCAGTTGACAGGTGGTTCTTGAAAATTTTAGTGGGGACAAAGTGGTCCTCGGTCTGAAAAAGTTTGAGAACCACTACACTACTACATTGATCACATCACTGCTGGGCTGTTCTCAGCGGGCTCAAGATTCAGGATTCAAGATTTAAGATTCAAGGAGTTTATTGTCATTGTCATTGAAGCCAACACATTTGTGGGTGGAGGAACAACACTGCGTAGTTTCAAGTATAGGCCTAGTAGTAGTAGCCAAAAGTAGTAGTGAAATATAAATCCATATAAATATAAATCCATATACATCCAAATAAAAGTATATTGTAAAGTATACTAGGTATGAATAAATGAAGTGAAGGACAGCACTCTTCAGATTTCTTCTTTGTTTATTCGCCCACAAACGTTTCGGGCAGAGCCCTTCTTCAGCGTGTAAACAAAGAAGAAATCTGAAGAGTGCTGTTCTTCGCTTCCTTTATTCATTCAAGTTTTTTTGTGGGATTCAGCACCCAGTTAAGAATTGTTAAGTAGCCTATTTAGGCGATAGTGTGAGCGCGTCTTCTCCACTTTTTAAAGTATACTAGGTAAACATTTATAGTAATACGTAATAAAGTAGTAATATGAGTCATGATGATAAATTAATAAAGTAAACCAATCAATAAAAAAGCTCCCCCTCACCACAATTCAAGGTTAATTGACTTGAATATGTGTAAATAGCAGGATCATCTCACTGTACTGCAATGTAAATTAAATTATAAATATATATAAAAAAGACGAACATTTTTAATTTTTCAAACCAGTATGTCATTATGTTGTCGGGATATGGAGTACATGCAGCTCTAACTATTGTATGGATGTTTGGTCAGAATCCTTGCTCTTCACTGTTTCTTTCTTCAGGAACACTCCGTTATATTTGGAAATAACCCTGTGTGCTCCTTTAAACCAGCCCTAAGATGCACTGTAACCTTAATCTTTAAATATTGTGTGTGTGTGTGTGTGTGTGTGTGTGTGTGTGTGTGTGTGTGTGTGTGTGTGTGTGTGTGTGTGTGTGTGTGTGTGTGTGTGTGTGTGTGTGTGTGTGATTCCCCTCAAAAGAAGAAAAGGCATGGCTAGAACATTATGGAAAGCACACAATAGAATAAAATCCACGAAGAGGCCGAAGGCAGATAGCCTGCTGTTTTCTGAGAAAGCATACTGACAAATGCAAAACATAATCCAAGGAGATTCAGTCACCTTGGAGGACTGTATTTTCAGGTGATAACCTAAGATGGCCAATGGTACCCTTCATGTAGTATGGCCAATGTAGTCAAGTCAAGTACAAACCCCAACTCCGATGAAGTTGGGACGTTTGGTAAACAGTGAATAAAATCAAAATGGTATCATTTTCAAAACATTCAATATATTCATTAGATGGAGAATAGTGAAAAGACAACATATTAAGCGTTAAAACCGAGAAAAAATATTGTCTTGGGGGACATATGTACTCATTTCTAATTTGATAAATCCAACACGTCTCAAAAGAGTTGGGACGGGGATCAGTGAAATTTAGTAAACATCCAAATAAGATAAAACAACAAAGAAGAACATTTCAAAATGAATTGTACTGACGGAAAATATAGGTGTCCAGGTATAAGATCATCACAGAGAGGCTGAGTCTCTCAGAATTAAAGATGCAAAGGGAATAATTACCATAGTTATTACATAAATGTTTGAATTCCCTTTGATTTACCACGATTGAGTGTATATAAGACATATTTTTGTTACAAAAATCATTGTATAGGTTCATGACATTATGAAATATATATTGGCTGTAGTCTCACTCTAATTCCTGGAGTGCTAGAGCTATTGAAAATTGACCATATTAAGAATGCTTAATGCGTGCAAATGATACAGGGGTGTAACATTCTCCTAAGCACCTGAGCTCACTTGAAATAGACCCAGAAGACATGGGAAACTGTCCTTTGCTTACAGAAGTCAGCAGAAGTTGTAGAGGTCCATTCTTTTTGACAATAATAGAGCATTGCACATCCTGTGTTACAGTGAAAATGGACCATCCAACTTGTGTTAGTGCTAACTTCAAAAGTCAGCCTCCATGATGGCATGCGGGTGCAGTAGTGCATTGGTTAAGATGTTCTCACTCATCTGTAGAGTGAAATACAGTGCTGAATGGTATAAATGGGTTTTAAACAGCATGAAAAGCCACTCATGCATTATATTTTGAAGGGAGATCTTCGATTACTGCCACATAGTAAGGTCAAATTGCATTCTCTACTATGTTTTAACAGTTTGGCTCCATCATAAGGAACAGCAGGTGATAAAATGGTGGGTTTTTGGTCAAGACCTGTCACACTGTAAGCACTACAGAAAGGAAAACATTGCAAAACATGACAAGGAATACACCCACCATTTAAGCTGGTGAAAACATGTCCAAGATAGGAATCAACACTGTTTTTTATATAAAATCATCTCATCGGTTAATGTATTTAACTGTTAAGTGTTGTCTTTTGTTTTGTTTTTAGTCTTCCTCGACATTTGCTGCCATTTATTGTCCCCGTCCCAACACTTTTGAGACGTGTTGGATTTATCAAATTAGAAATGAGTACATATGTCCCCCAAAAACAATATTTTTTCTCGGTTTTAACACTTAATATGTTGTCTTTTCACTATTCTCCATCTAATGAATAGATTGAATGTTTTGAAAATGATAGCATTTTGATTTTATTCACTGTTTACCAAACGTCCCAACTTCATCGGAGTTGGGGTTTGTAGGTTTATTGTCAATTTCTTTACATGCACTGGTCATACAAAGAATTTGAAATTACATTTCTTGCTTTCCCATACAGACATAGACTAATCTAGGTAAGGACATAGACAGTATAGACATAGACAGTACTTATACATGGACTTAAGACAGTATGGACATAGACAGTGCTCATACAGACCTTTAAAGTGCAAGACTGGACAACAGAAGACTTGTAGAGGACATACATTAAGAGGTATTTGTTGTGCTTTTGTGCTTTTCCTAAAAAAGTCCTTTATAGCGTTCTGACATGGTAATAGTAGCATTTTGAAGAAAAAATAAATATTAAAAGGTCTGTCAAGTACACCAGCAGCAGTGTGTGTGTGTGTGGTGTGTGTCGTGTGTGTGTGGTGTGTGTGTGTTGTGTGTGTGTGTGTGTGTGTGTGTGTGTGTGTGTGTGTGTGTGTGTGTGTGTGTGTGTGTGTGTGTGTGTGTGTGTGTGTGTGTGCATGTTGTGAGTTAGTGCAGGTTGAAAGTTCAGTCACAAGTATAGTACTGCAGGTGGAATGTTCAGTCGCAGATATGGTGGTGGGGGATGNGGGGGGGGGGTATCAGTGGCCTTGCTGGCTAGAGGCTGACATTGGAGGGAGAGTGGGTTGAGTGTTCAGCATCTTGATCGCTTGGTGCATTGTGCTGCTCGCCAGCCTGGTGGTACGGGAACGGAGGCGCCTGTACCTCTTTCCAGAGGGCAGGAGGCTGAACAGTTTGTGTGCAGGGTGGCTTGTGTCTTTGATGATCATCAGTGCTTTCCGGGTGAGGCGTGTGGTGTAAATGTCCTGCAGGGAGGGGAGTGGTACTCCAATGATCTTCTCGCTGTGTTCACAACACGCTGGAGTGTCTTCCTGTTTTTCTCCGTGCAGCTTCCTCCCCACACTGTGATGCAGTTGGACACGACGCTCTCTATGGTTCCTCTGTAGAATGTTGTCATGATGGAGGGTGTAGCACTTGCCTTCTTTAGTTTGCGCAGGAAGTAGAGACGCTGATGGGCCTTCTTCGCCAGTGATGTAGTGTTGGTGGTCCAAGAGAGGTCGTCGCTGATGTGCACTCCAAGGAACTTGGTGCTGCTCACTCTCTCCACAGCATCGCCGTCGATGGTCAGTGGTGGCAGTTGTTTTTTACCCTTTGGAAGTTGACAACAATCTCCTTGGTCTTGTTGACATTCAGCAGGAGGTTGTTGTCTTTGCACCATCTGGCCAGCAGGTCTACTTCTTCTCTGTAGTGAGTCTCATCGCCCTTGGTGATGAGGCCCACCAGTGTTGTATCATCCGCAAACTTCACTAGATGGTTAGTGCTGTGGGTCGTTGTGCAGTCGTGTGTCAGCAGCGTGAACAGCAGGGGGCTGAGAACACAACCTTGCGGAGCCCCCGTGCTCAGGGTCAGGGTGCTCGAGGTGTTGTTCCCCTACCCGTACTGCTTGTGGTCTTTGCATCAGGAAGTCCAGCAGCCAGTTGCAGAGGGAGGTGCTGAAACCTAGTTTGTCCAGTTTTCTGATGAGTTGTTGTGGTATTATGGTATTGAATGCTGAACTGAAGTCAATGAACAGCATTCTCACATATGAGTCTTTATTGTCCAAGTGGGTGAGGGCTGGATGGAGGGCAGAGCAAATTGCATCCTCCGTGGATCGCTTGGCTCGGTATGCGAACTGGTAGGGGTCTAGGGTGGGGGGTAGGGTGGCTTTGATGTGTGACAGGACTAGCCGTTCGAAGCACTTCATGATTATGGGCGTCAGTGCTACAGGACGGTAGTCATTGAAGCATGATGGTGATGATTTCTTCGGCACAGGTATGATGGTAGCAGCTTTGAAAAGTGATGGGATGACTGCTTGCTCCAGAGAGATGTTAAAGATGTCTGTGAAGACATCCTTCAGCTCTTCTGCACAATCCTTCAACACTCGGCCTGGTATGTTGTCTGGGCCAGCTGCTTTGCGTGGGTTGATGGTGGCCAGTGTCCTCTTAACACTGGCAGTGGACAGGTAAAGGGGTTGATCATGGGGGGGAGGGGGAGTTTTCTGTGGGTGAGTGTCATTTTGTGCTTCAAAGCACATGTAGGCAGATATGAGAAGACCAAGCTGAAATGTTGCGCTTACTCATACTGGAGAGACAAATTGACTGAAAACAAATTATCTTAACACATTTTTCTCCTAATGCAACCCATTATGACAGTGATTATTTCTCTATTATGTTAAAATCCCTAGTCACATGTTCAGGATGTTATTTTCTCAGCCAGCTCTCAGATAATATGTTTACATTGTTTTTGCTTGGTTCAAAGTCCTGGTGAGAGAAATAGTTTGTTGTGCATGTCCTTATTGTCCAGAAACAGAATAGAACACAACCATTGTCCTCTGATAAAGCAAAGTCCTGTGCCATTCACAGAAGAACCCCTGGAAACGAGGTCTCTTCATTTCATCCGCTATCTCATGGAGAGCGTCCCAGCCTCTTCTTCATTTCTCTAGGCCGTTCCAAAAGACACTTCACATCTACAATGAATGAAATTCATCATAGAGCAGTGCGGGGGAGGCCATGGGGTTGTATACAGACATGCAGCCTGGTTAAAGACAATTCTCCACCTGATGAGTCACTGTAGCGACCTTCTCTCTCTCTCTCTCTCTCTCTCTCTCTCTCTCTCTCTCTCTCTCTCTCTCTCTCTCTCTCTCTCTCTCTCTCTCTCTCTCTCTCTCTCTCTCTCTCTCTCTCCCTCTCTCTCTCTCTTTCTCTTTCTCTCTCGCTCTCTCTGGAGAGGTAAATAAGGACCAGAGAGGCGTTGAGTGGGTGGTGAGTCTCCATGGAGACCTGCCTCCGCTCCACTTTAGTGTACCCCCACACACACCAACACCTTCATCTCATCTAATATGCCAGTAAAAGCTGTTTGCTTGCTGCATCTGCTGATTGCTCTCATCTGTGTGTGTGTGTGTGTGTGTGTGTGTGTGTGTGTGTGTGTGTGTGTGTGTGTGTGTGTGTGTGTGTGTGTGTGTGTGTGTGTGTGTGTGTGTGTGTGTGTGTGTGTGTGTGTGTGTGTGTGTGTGTGTGTGTGTGCGTGCGTGCGTGCGTGTGTGTGTGTGACTTAGCCATGCTTGGTTGATATTATCCCCCACCACACCCTCCCTACTGATTCACTGGACCCAGGGTAAAGGCCAGCCAAAGGCAGTGTCTAAATAATAAAATAGTATATTAGTTTGGAGCAGTGCTTAATTTGAGGGGGAGCAAGGGGGAGCTAGCTCCAGAACCTCAGACGAGAGCTCCGGAACCTTGGATGGAACCTCGTGGAAAGACATCACAGATCCAGGTCGGGGGGGAGCCACCCATCCTCTGCGCTCCAGGACCTCCCGCTTGACAAATTAAGCACTGGTTTGGAGATATTGACAAAATCCGAAATAGAACTATTGCTATTCTTTACTTAATTTAACTTAAAAATGGGATTAGACAGTGTGGAAGTAATTACAGGTAGCCTAAGATAAAAAATAAATAAAAATAAGTTTGTATAATTACAATAAGCACAGCTTAAATTTTGTTACAGTGAAAGTTTATTTCTCACAGGCAAAAGAGTTTCATAAAAAAAGTTGAGAAAAACAGAAGTAGGCCTACATTTTGAGGCCCATAAATAGTCACAATAAATACCACATTCTATCAAAGATCAATAATAAATAGTCATTTCATGTACAGCAAGTCAATAAATAGACGAGGTGCAGCTGTTCCATTCTTCAGGTTAGTTCAAGAGTCCCTCACTCTGTCCAGGAGGCCACCGCTCTGTTGCCCACATGGTTATGATCATAACCACCATCACCACCATCATCATCATCACCATCATCCTCCTCATCACCATCTCCATCATCATCACCATCACCATCATCATCACCATCAGCGGCACTAGTACTCAGTTTATTTTTCCAGGTGCTTTTCCAGTGCCTCCAGGTGTGCAGTTCCTCCCTCCCTCAACTAGTGCTGAACTGATCTCCTACATCAAACTCAGCTCTAGTGATCTCCTGATTTCTGAGGTTTACAGTGTGTGCCTCCCTCTCAGCAGCATCACAGGCTGGTGAGATTGCCCCATCCTGATCGGGTTCCAGTTAAGAAGGTAGCTTTTGCTTATATCACATTTACCAATGTGTTGTGCTTCTCTGATTCCTTATGCCACAGTGCCTAATGCAGGCAGAACTAGCCAGCCAGCTGGCGGCTAAGATCCTGGCAGGCTGCAGACTTGAGGAAACGTGGGTAGCAGTCTTTCTCCATCAGGGCATAGATCTTGCTCCTGGCCAGGTCGAAGCAGCAGGTGGTGGGATTTTCTATGTTCTTCACAGTGATGATTTTAGTCTCGTGGTCGAGGTTAACCTGAGAGAGAGAGAGAAACATTTAGGTGACTTTTTGTTCATGTTGACATTTTTGTCCGATACAGGATGTCATTTGGTTTCAGTAATAAAAAAGAAAGGAGAAGACAGTTACCTCTCTTGGGGCATCGCAGACAATGAATTCATCGTAAATCTTCTTAGCTTTTGCATCCAGCATGTTGGAGGATGTCGTGTTGGTGTAGTCCTCGCAGGCCAGGTAGAAAGCCAGGTTCTCCTCACTGTACTCTGATTTCAGGAATGCCCGGAAGGCACACAGACTTTCTGTGAAAAGGCAAAATGTGGGTATAGTCAGTGCAATGTGAGTGGCTTGTGCAAGGTATTTCTCCAATCGCTACAAAACAGACAGAACTGTTCACTAGTTACAGACATACATTTTTTTGTTACTAACAGTTTTTATGCATAACTTGTATGTGATTTTTATTTTCTTCTTAACATTTAGCCTGCCTATTTTGGACAACAGATGGAAATTAGCATTTGTGCTATAATCTGGTGCATTTACATTTATGGTTCTATGCATAGGCTATGTTCATTAATGTGCAATGTCCTGAAAAATAAAAGTAAGTAAAGTAAGTAAAGTAAAGTAAAGCGAAACTCACGTTTGTTTTGTAGAAGCTCTTGGAAAGATTCCCTCCACCTTAATGAGGCAGCAGACACCTGTCTAAAAAACAACAATAGTGCACATTAGTAACAACAAAGACAAAAATAAAAATGCAAACAAATAAAAATGTTTCTGATGTCTTATGTTATGATGTGATATAGTGTCCTCCAACATTAATGGCTTGTGTTTGTTTGAAACGAAGAAACATATTTTCTTACCTTGGCATCTCGGTCTTCTGTCCAACTTGACCCGTGTGCTTTTTATGGAGAAGACTTCCCAAACGAGCCTTCAGTAGTTTAGCTCTGCAAAACGAACAAACACATAATCTTAGTCATGTAATTATCATATTCAGTAAAAACTCATGTGACTCAACATCTAATGGCACAATGGATAGTAACACCATCTCGTCCTGTGTTTTATGAATCTGAATATGTCATTATCATATTCAGTACAATAGCATTCAGCATTCACATTCAGTAAAACAGCATTCATTTTTGAGAACGTGGGATGGGTTTCAAATACTGAGCTAAGATTTTAAGTGTTAAAAAGTATTAAAAACAGGACATACCTCTCCAGACATGCTGATGGCAGGGATTCCAGTCCTCGGCACATTTTGTTAGAATGAGATGCTCTGTAGTGTCTCGTGTGAATATGAGCTGCTGTCCTGTCACCGTGGAGATGTGATGTTTAGAGTGTTCAGACGTGTCTGTGCAAACGGAGATATTGCATTCTGCCTGAAGCCTGAGAAGCCTCCTCCTTTTATACTAGAGAACTACTTCTGACATCACAACCCACAGCCAATGAGAAGTGGCCACTGGAGGACGGATAGGGGTCCCTTAGAGAAGTGGCTTGCTGTGATTTACCCTTAAACAACTTGGGAATGTTTGGGAATGTTTCCTTGTGCCTTTAGGTTTAGGCTTCACAATTTTGTTTGAAATTGTGGAAATCCTAAGATTGTGGAAATGTGGACTGCTGGTCAAATGTACAACTGTTTGTTTTGAATAGAATACATAATAGAATGACATAATAGAATACAGTTGGTAAATGCAAAATTGCACTTCAGTATAATGCACAGTAAAAAACACCAGTGCTAAAATAATTCTGAGAGAGTTTATAGGACTTTTGGTTTCACGCGCAAATACTGTTAATGTTACACTTAGGTCAGTGTAAGATTTCCAGAGATAATTCTACTCAATATTGTGTAAATGTTAGTAAGAACTGTATTGAGTTGAAATTACACTGGCTACCAAGACTTTTACACTGACTTTCGACTTGGCTGCACTCTAAATTATCTGAATGTATACTCTGGAATATGCACACCCCATTTTCACTGTGTGATCATGGAATATTAAATAGATGAGCTACAAAAACCTATGCTTGTATGCATGTATGTATGTATGTATATTATGTATGTATGTATGTATGCATGTATAGCCTGCGTATGTGTGCATTTTAATAATGCCACTATGCCATGATGATGGTGTTGATCAAAGATGAGCCTTACAAAGTAAACAGTGTTAATTCAACATTTAGACTAGATGCTCCACACAGACAGTCAGTGATCAGGCTGAACCAAGGGAACTGATATGATCACCACGTATCAGAGTCAATTGACCAATTCACCCTCAGCCTACCTGAAGTTGTGAGAACTTGTGATAGTGCAGTAAGAGACGTGTGTCTATTTATGATGATACATAGGCCTATGCTATTCACCCACACCACTTTAGTAGAACGATATATTAATTTAATTTCATTGTCAATTAATGCCATGTTTATTTTAAACAGCCTACATAACAGACATTACGGTGTCCCTGATTGTGGTGATGATGTCACTTCACTATTGTTACATTCATTTTATTCGTCATGCATCATTTTATGGAATGGTTATATTGATTAAAATGTGTCAGTATAGCACCTCATGGGTTTAATCTACTCCACCCCTATGGCTATATGAGCTATTTTTGAGTCATTTTCCACTGTCTAACAGACACCCAATCAATGTTAAATAATTTGAGACGCTGATTTGACAGAGAAAATCATTTCTTTACTGTGTGGCCTGTAGTTTTTGACCTCAATATTGTGTTTTCAACATTTTGGGGGGAGAATGGGGACACATTCTGGATCATGTTGTGCTGTTTTAAGGACTTCAGTTCAAGTGTGCTTACATGATACCGGATGTAGACTGACTTTCCACTCTACTCCACTACACTCTGTTCCCTTCCCACAACATGTTTTCCTTGCCATTAGAACACTTACACAGAAATCACAGTTAGGTGAGGAAGGCACACTTTGCTCCACTGGACACTTTGGTTAGCTTGTGTACAGAGCACACAATTACAACAATGTGTAGAATGAATCAATAATAAGTTGTATTATATACTTCAATGTTGTGCAGACCAGACCGCTTTGGTGCAGACATAAAACTATGGCCTTGTGGCATCATCGGTGCTTAGTAATCGTTCTAACAGTAGTTCCAGTAAATGGCGACAGAGACAGTGACAGTGACAGATAGTCATTATACAAGTAGACAATTCACATCTTCTTGGAAAGCTTTAAGTTCATTAAGTTCATTCCCTGCTTTGCACAATGTGTACGGTAAAGCCGTAGACATTGTAGCCTCGGTCTTGCTTTGCTTTCAAGTTATGAATATAACCTCAGAGGTAAGATAAGGTTTAATGCCAATGTCAACATTGCTTCATGTGATAATGTCCTGTTTGCAGGAGTGATAGGCTACCTGTTCAGCATGTATCTCATGAATATAATGTGGATATTTTATAACTGAAACATCAGGTCAGGAGAAAAAAGGAGTTAGCTATATTTACGTATCTGATGAGGGACTTTACAGACATTATGTTGAATGTATTACTACCTCTGTGGCATCACGGTGGCTACTTTTGATAACAGTATCAAGGCTGTTGTAACCTTCAAGAGGACATCACACTTCAAAGGGTTGAATGGAATCTAAATGGAATAGGTCCATATACATGTGTGAGAGCACAGTATGCATGACATGATCTTGATCTTGACACAGTTTTGAAGCTCCATTGACCTAGATTAGAGTATTTACCTCTACAGGAGATGAGAGAAACCTATCATTTTCATCATGTCTCAATTTAGAAGGAGATTCGAGTTATGTAAAATCAAAGGGCCATTCTTATTGCATCTGCTCGAAATTGGGTCATATTCAGTGGATAAGAATCTAATAACCATAAGAGCTTCATATTGGCACAACCCAGTCATGTCGTGTCTGTGCAAAGGTAATTTGTAATCCATCGTTGTCTGACACATATCCGCTGCATGGCAATCTATGAGGAGAAAGTAGGACTATTTATGGAAAGCAAATCATGAATTCATTTATCAGCTATCTCACTAATGATGGGCAATCATTTTTTTCCGTGGGATGACGTGTAATACGCTACCCAGCCTTTCAAAAATGCAGTTGATAGATTTTATTACAATGCTGTATTCATCCATCCAGACATTCATGTTTTGGTTTTATTACCTCCGCCAAGGAGGTAATGTTTTCGGTCGCGTTGGTTTGTCTGTTTTTCTGTCTGTCTGTCTGTCTGTCTGTCTGTCTGTCTGTCTGTCTGTCTGTCTGTCTGTTTGTTTGTTTGTTTGTCTCTGTTTGTTTGTTTGTCAGCAGCATAACTCAAAAACTAACCAACGGATTTGGACGAAAGTTTGTGGAGTTGTTGATAATGACCCAAGGAACAAGTGATTAAATTCTGGTGATGATCCAGAACCAGGACCTTTTTGAAAGATTCTTCACTATTGCTGGCCTATAAATCTAGACGACCATCTAGTGACCACAAATTGAATTGCGGGACAGGGCAAAACATTCCAGTTTCTAACTCCACGGAAACACTGCAGAAAGACTTAAAATGAAAATGGGGTGTAACATAGTCAATGTTCTATCAAGCAGCATTCTTGGTGTTGGTTTGCACTCTCGGAGTGCTTGTAGTTGACAATGTGATGATATTGTGATGATAGTACCTCTATGTTATCACTACTCACCGCTGTTCGTTGCTGTTTCTTAACAGTGCAGTCATTTCCAACTATGGCCAGGGAGAGGATCAGGGCTGGACTGGCCATCTGGCAAAGCTGGCCTTTCTCGGTGGGCCCTGCACCCTTGTGGGCCCTTATTTTCAGAAATATAAAAAAATCAAAAGGTAACACTTTATAATAATGGATGCAAAAAAGCATTATAAAGACTTAGTAAATAATTAATTATTTATGAACAAAATGTTAACAAATGTTTGCAAATGAGTAGTAAATGTTATGCTAATATACTTATTTATCAAAGATTTACTTTTTTGTTGTAAATGAATAAAAAAAAATACTCTGTTGAAAGGGTTGTAAAATCTTGAACATATCATTTGTAGATACTTCATAAAGCATTATTGTAATTTTGTAAATAATAAAGACATTTGTTAATTAAAAATGAAATATACAAAATATAAAATGTAAATATACAGTATATATAGGCTATATATAATGTATATATTTTTACATTTCTGAAAATAGGGGCCCATGAAGATGCGGGGCCCACCGGTGAGTCAGTTCTGCGTCGCTGATTACGAGGGGCCCCTTTAAGCCAAAAGTGCCTGAGCCCTATTTCTCCTCCAGTCCAGCCCTGGCCATAATGTACTAATTTAATAGATATACTGTATACATGACTGTGCTCATGCATGTCATAAGCTTTATTCAAACAGAGTGGCACAATGTATTTAGTAATAAACCATTTTCTTTAGGCCTACTGCTGGTTGTGAATGCAAATCTCCATGATAGATACATTTTACACAGGTAGTGAAGTTGTCTGATAACTACAGAAGAAACTTCGTAGAAGGTGTTAGTATGCCTGCACTTTTTGATGAAAAATACATTCAGCAACATTATCATAAACCGTAATGCATGCTTCACAACACACAACCACACAGTGCTTAAACAGTTGTGTACAAAATTCACCTGCAACCCTACTAGTCAAACCAGTACCAAATGTTGGGATCTATGGACCATCTCTGTTCTGTTTCTGTGACCTCTCTGTTTCTGTGATACTACTTATGGTTATGTGAAAAAAAAACAATTGCACTCCCTGTGAGCCCTTGGTGATACATCGAGGCCTGGTGATTCAGCACCACTTTATCCCCTTTCTTCATGTGAAATAAAATCAACGCATATAAGTGATGACCGAGCTGCTGCAACATTGAAAATCCCAATATTGGTGACGCGGCTGGGGATGACCGTCAGAGACTGGGGCTGGGGGTGACTGTGTGGTCACTGTGGGAAAAGCCTGTCACTTTCCCATAATCCTCTGGTGGAGGGAAAGTGGAGGAAGTGGCATCCATGTTGCTTACTGTAGACCGCACTCCTCGCTGATGTGGACCAGCTGCTCCCCAGTGTTGCCAGATGTGGATAATTATCGTATTTGTACCATTATTTTGTCCAATTTGTCCTCTGTACGATAAAAGAGGTGTCATTCAGTTCATTTAGATGCTTTGAAACAACAATTTTGGTCTTGAATGATAATTTCCACCCAAAAAGCCCCCCCTCCCAAAAAACGATAAATTTGAGGTTTTGGTACAATAAGGCCACACCAATTTAATTTGTTGGTTCTCGGATTCGCCGCTTGTATTTTGTATCAAAATGAAAAAAAAAAAAAAAACGGTTTCAATACCCAAAAAAATGAAATCGCTTAAAAAAACCCGAAGACTGCATTTTTTCATGAACGGAGAGGTGTCTCTTTAGTAGTTGGAGGTCATGTGACGTAGAGAACCAATAAAACCACTCCTTTCAACAAGCCGATTACGACTAGCGAATCAGGAAACGCGTTACATTCAAATGGTTTTACAGACAAACAATGGCAAGTTGAAGCCCCTGTGGGTAGTAGCAGCGGTGAAACACAGTATGGCTCTTAGTGGAATTAGTGGAGTGGGATAGCAGTTTAAAAAAAGTAAAACAACAACTATGGTCCCGCTTGGAGGAAGCAACCCCCCTGGTTACCCGTAGCTTAATTTCTCCCCCTTCCTCGTTCACAGGCAGCCCGACGTTTCAGAATAGAATGTTCGACTTCGCTCAACTATCCGAGTTCACATGTGCCAGCGAGTTTTGTGTTCTCAACCAGGCGAGTTTTGCAACGGAGGAGAGAGTTACTATCACGGTAAAAACAGCAAAATGACTTGAGGATATTTTAAACACGAGAGAGTCACAATCACGGGGAAAAACTAAATGGCTTGAGCGGATATTAAACATTGCCACACAAAAACGCAGACGGGTGCAGAGCTGGCCAAACAACAGGTGACGCGCTAGTCTGTCGGGACTTCTGTGAGAGTTTTTAGATAGCGATAGGGCAAGGCATCGTTCATGCACCTCGAGACAGCACGAGCGAGAGAGTTGGAGAGAGAGAGAGACTGAGCGAGCGAGCGCACTAGTGCTGTCGTGTCTGTTTCGTAGCGCTTGCTAAGAAACCACACTCATTATGCAGAGGGAGAGCGCTCAAAAACGGGGAAATAGACAAAACCCAATTCACCTCAGATTCCACTGTAAACATAGGCTAGGCTATTTGTGCCTAATGATTTTAAAAATTATGACATTTTTAGCAGGGTTTGTTAAAAAAAAATCCATCCATCCATCCATCCATCCATCTATCTTCATATTGTAACTCTGTACTTATGCTGTGTGCGTAGCCTTATTGCAGAAAAGGCTGGTATGTTGATCTTACTAGTCAAACACATACTGCCTAAAAGGCTACTAATTTGGTCTTTTCTACCAGCCAAACTGCTTGTAGTCAAGATGTGTTAGTTAGGTAGCCTACTGTCATGTCTTTTATAAAGAGCACATTTGGAAGACTACTAGGCTATAGCACATGAAATGCTCCAGGTATTTTAAAATAGCCTATAGCAACAATATAATAATAATAATAATAATAATAATAATTATTATTAGTATTATTATTATTATTATTAATAGGATTGTTGTTGTTGCTATTATTATTGCTATTGTTTATTATTTTAATTATTATTTTTTAAAGCTGAGGTGCGTGTGTGTATGGGGTGGTGAAAACATTTGGGTGCACATACATTTTGTGCTGGTGCACCTAAAAAAAATGTAGGCGCACCAGTGCAACCAGTGCAAAAAGTTAGTCTGGAGCCCTGAAGTGCCAAGAAAAAGTCAAGAATCTGAATCAGATTGGACTGTTTGTTTTTGTTAAAATTTAATTACTGTAACTTTTTCTGTTACTAGTAGTATTTTGTGCACATTCTGTACTCAAAGAAGAGTGAGATTACATTATTTTTGGTCTTTTATTTTATTGATTTTGGGACTTGTGCTTGTTGGTCACTGTTGTAAGTGGTCTAACATTCTAAAGTTGTACTTGTATAGCTTGTAATTCCATTGATATGGTCACAATGCTGTATTTGCTGTCTTGTTCAATGAAGACTGCGGTTTCAGACTGTTGAATCATCTCAGTTTATTCAAACCAGATTAATATAATAATTGCCCTATGAGCTAATTTTGTGTCTGGTCTATTTGGCTGCCTTAATTCCCTTCTACACTGTCCTTCTCCGTGTCCAGGTGTTTGCCTGTCTTGCACCTTCCTTTGGAGGTCCATGTGAGGCTGATATACAGGTGGTATAACATAACAGTCCCCTTATTACATCCGTGGCATTACCACACAACAATTTTTTTTTTTTTTTTTTTTTCGCCCTCTCGCTTCAACTTTTTCCTGAAAAAATCCGAGAACCAACAAATTAAATTGGTGTGGCCTAATTCAGCATTTTCCATCTGGCAACACTACTGCTCCCCCAGTCACATCCAGCAATACTCTCACTGAGTAATCAACCTCGCTCGACCTCTGGGAGTCTCCCCAGACAGACATTTCTTGGGCAAAAGTGAGAAGAGGCCCGCAAAAGGGGTTCCGATAAGTTACTAAGAATATGCTCTTGGCAGAGTGCCCACTATTTTCTGGAAAATGTCACTGGACCTTGCATTGCCTTAGGGAGAGAAATCCCCCAGTCTTCCTCCGTTTCCTCAGACAGTGCATATGAAGTGGTTTCATCCCTCCATGGTTCTGTTGCTGTGGGTTCATCCATCCATTCATCTTCATCATCGCTTCTTGGCAGAGGTTACATTATTGGTCTTGCCATCATTTTAACACTAATTGTAATGTCCAAAATTAGAGATGGGATTTATGGCTCTTTTTCGGGATCCGGATCTTAGTGGCTCGTTCCTTTCAAAGAGCCGTTCAAAAAACTGGCTCTTTTGGCTGTTTTTTAAATTATTTATTCAGTGTTAAGAATGTAATATTTTGACTCCTCCTCAAGGTGATTTTGTCTAAACAACAACTGATTATTCTCTTGCTTCTAAAGACCGTTTTTGCCTCTCTTTGAGGCAAACAATTGTGTTTTTTCCCAAATTTAATTACTCTGGTCGAGGTCACGTGCTTAAAATGAATGAAAAATGAACGAAATAACGGTCGAGTGGCTCCCCCAGCTGTGATCCGGTTCCCATCGTTCACTTCAGGGAGCCGTTCAAAAGAACCGGCTCGTTCATGAACGACACACCTCTATCCAAAATACATGAATTTATGTGTATCGTCACATGTGACGGGAGTGTTCGGGCAGTGAAAGTTGTATAGAATTCTGGGCGCCATACAATACAATTTGGATTTTTTTTAGAATCTTGTATTGTTATAGAACACATTCTTTTTATAGAATGTTCAAAAACCCACACTCTTAAAGGTTAAGAGTAGAGTTTCTATGTATTTGATATATTAATTAAGGAATGTTTTCCTTTGAAGTTGACTGTTGTCTTTTGGACAGGCCCCTAATGACGGAGGACTGCTGATTGAGTGAGGGGGTATGTTCTGGCCACCAGCCACTGGCATATGGCCCTGCACCAAGCAGCGATGGATGCCCACTCATGCGGGCTGAGCGTGGCCAAGGATCAGGTGAAGTCAACTGTGAACATTCTGTCGCAACGACCACCAACACATCTAGAACAAACAACTGGGAACATCACAGGCGGATGGCTGGCTGGTACAAAACAGCTCGCTGTGCATATGTAGGTCTCTGGTTGTGCTGTCACTGTCATGCAGTCAACATATGGTCATTTTTTTATTGACTTTGTTTCAACACATACCGTTTTTTTTTTTTTTTTTTTTTACCTTTTTTTTTACCGTTGCTGAATCAGATGCTCCCCAATTTTAATCCAGGTAGTCTGGCGGAGATAGTGTGTAGCAAATTGATATTTCTCATGCATAATCTGCACTGATCTCAATTACGTCGTGCCACCTGCTGCCAGGCAATGCATTTTGAAATACCCAGAGCATTTCAACCAGACAGGTTATGCATCTCCTCTCCCTCATGTTCACCGTGGGTTTAAGCCAGTGGTGAAAGTAGACGGGTGCGCACAGGTGCGCAGCACCGGTATAAAATGTACAGCTGGTGCGCAGTACCGGTAAGACAGGGGTGGGGAAGCTATGTCTCGAGGGCCATTTCCGGCCATACATTCTGAAAAGACGTGTTTTCAAGTCCATGGCACTCAAAGAGCTACGTAGAAAACACATGCCAAGCCATTTGAGACAAGTGTGTTGATATGAAGAGACACCCGAAATAGTCATGCAGCAATTATAGCTGGGTAGATGACGTGACGTGTAAATTTTGCTGTCGCAGGCTCTTAAAATTAAGTAAATTCATTCTTTCAAAATTGTCAATGCTTTAAATGATTAAACTAATGTCGTTGTTGTGAAAAAGTAATGTGTAATAAATCCAGAACTTAAATAAGTATACTTAATTTTGAGTCAAATGTCACATTTGTCCTATGGTGTGACTGAGGCAAGCCTGGTTCTCCATATTAAAACATTTTTAAATAAATAATCAAAGCTCAGTCATTTGTCTAAACAACCCTGGCATGTTTTTCAAGGTGTCTATTTTAGCAAGTGGCAATGCTTAATTTTTTTCCTGTTTTTCTGAGACTGTATGGACTTATGAAACTTTGTCGCAGAAAATAATGTCCTGTGGTGTGACATCATTTTTTGGTTAATTCTGTGGATAATTATCTATTGTCGATGCTCCGGCTGTACATAAATTGTGACTTTAGACCCTTAAGAAGCCAATGGCAAGGGTGGATTTTAGTTTTTTCTCTCAGAGTTCTTCAATCACTCAATTACGTTTTGCTACCACAAGATGTATTAGTTTTGTTGTCCTTGGTGTGACAGCCATAAAATGTATTTTGACAATACTGTATATTTTTTAGATTTTTTTCTTATGTAGATGTATGAAAAATGCATCTTACTAAAGGTGAAATTTTAATTCAGTTGGCAACGACATGGCTTTAAATTAACTCAAAAGCTCAAAAGTCCTATGGTGTGATGGTAAAAGTCCTATGGTGTGATGGTAAAAGTCCTATGGTGTGACACTTTGGAGTATCACACCAAAGGACAAACAGGTCACACCAATGGACTAGATATTTGAGAAATAGATTTTAAAACAACTGGTTGTACATTTTTTTTTTGTTGTTGTTGTTTGACTAGATAAATGTTGTGTATTAAAATTACTTATTCCTTTATTGGCCTTTGGAATTTATACTTTGATGCATTGTTGATGAATATTTGCTGTTGATTTTGGATACTGTCAAATGATCTAAAATGTCATTAATGGTGCTTTGAAACCATAAAATATAACGGTAACAGTGAAGGAAAGATCAGTGAGAGATATAGAGGAGTATAGATGAATAAAGTATGCTGTGGAGAGCTCAATATGCAGCATAAATGTGCTGTCCAGCTTGAGATACCAAACAGGCACTGGCCACTACACACTACAGGTTCAATGGTGTGACAGTCATAGCATACCTACAAAAGTGTGATGGTCATGCCAAGGTCACCCTTCAGTATGAGTCTTTATGAGCTCTGCAGGTTACATTCAATGACCGCATGGCTGTCATTAAGAGTTACGATAGGCTGATAATCGACGATTCAAAGACTTATAAGTGTAATGTGTAGGTCCATATTGACTACAACATTATATTATGATCAAAAGACAAAATAATCATGTTGATATATTTGTTTCTGGCTCAGTTTTGCATTTCTGTCCTTTAGCGTGACATGAATGTCCTACGGTGTGACATGTTTTTAATCGCTCAAATATTTGTTTGAGCTAAACAATATGTTTGCTAAACACTGAATATTGCATTAGGAAAGAACAAATTATCGTCCTGAAAAGTTAGTATAAATTCGGACAATTTTGAACATTTAAAAGAAAGATATCCCTGTTTTTCCTCGAAGGTTTCTAATAATCTCACATCTAATGGGAAAAAAAAATACTTAAATGGTAATTTCTCATTAAATAAAGACTTTAAAAAATTGCAATAAATATGAAGAGTGTAACAATGTTCATAAAACTCCATCAAGCCAATTCTACATTACTTAATATATTTATTTCTTAACATCACACCAAAGGACATATTTTCAGCAAATTGCTTTATCAACGTAAATAAATAATCAATGAATAGACCAACATTGTGACCACTTGGATTTTTTGAAAGATTAATTGCTGCACTACGTAGACATATACTTTTTTCCCTCATAAACAATGTTTTGTGAAAAAAATGTTTTTTACTGCCTATCCGTCATCTACCCAGATATGTAATGATCATGTTTATTTTGTTTGTTTATTGTTTGTTTGTGGGTGGTGGTGGTGTTGGTGTGTGTATGTGTGTGTGGGTGGGGGTGGGGGGGGGGGGGTTGTTTGGGGGAGGTAGCACCGAAAACTACTTTCACCCCGGTTTAACCATCGATGAGCTTCCTTCACCATTCTCTGGACGCATTGTTCTTCTGCATGGCCCCAGTACTCCCAGCAGCTCCTTACAATGTCATCTTCTCAGTATAAAGATAATAAACGCTGTGGTCATATTCAAGCGTGATGCCCCTCATAGCACCCTCAGGGGATTTTCGTTTTAAAACTGCAGGGGTGCTAGTCTCCGACTTGATTAGTGAGTAAGGCCCCCTTGGTAAAATGTAGTGTTGAACTCAGCCGTTTCTCGGATACTAGGAAAGGCTATGGGCAAACAGCAGGATGTTTTTATACACAGCCTAATTGGGAACATTGTAAGAGGTGTGGTGTGTGAGCTGCAGTCTAACGCTTCTTGTTTAATAGCCAGTGATTGCCAGGAGTGCCTCGCTGGTGCACCTCATTGAGCTTCGCAAATTGCTCATCTTGAGAGAAAAATAGAAGCGAATGTCACGGCGATATGCTATGCCTCTGGAAAAAAACAAACAGTGGTGTCACAGAGGGTAAGTCATGTGTCCTCCTTCTTTTCAGACATTTAGCACAGATACGAACGAGAGGCTCTCATTAGCAAGGTCGCCGTGTGTGCACTACGAAGAGCAGAAAGCCTGTCAGCCAACTATTTTTAATGACATTTTTTTTTAAAATCTGATTCCCTTGTTAAATTACTTAGGCACTGAGACAAGACAGTGAAATCCTATACACACAGCAAACAATACTGTCCAAAAATAGACTCTTTCTAATAAGCCTAACACAGGCACTTTTCATCCCTGTGAGTAGGCTCATGAATAGGCTAATCTGAGCTGAGGCAGTTGACAGAGGAGCAGGGGTGGACTGGTCATCTGGCATACAGGACATTTTCCCAGTGGGCAAACAGTCCTCAGGGGCCAATGCTGTTGTTGTCGTTGTTTTCCGAATTGGCCAATAATTTGGAGGGAGAAGCCCATTGCTCCATTCATTGTCAATATAGACAGCCAGTCAAGATACAGAGGATGAAAGTGGCCTGTGTCTGTGTTAGGGGCCGGTCTATGCAACAAAAAAAAAATGCCCAGGCCATTTTTTGGTCCCATTCTAGCCCTGCCGAGGAGAGCGGCAGATCGGGCTGGCCGTGTCTGTGTCTAAGGCTGAGCGGCTGAAGGCATACATGAGATGCAGCAGAGTAATCACCGGTGCTCAGGCCTGCATGAGATGCCATTTGCAAACAGGTGGCCTTGCTACACATGCACTGGCAAACAACAAGACACTCACTTGGTAATATACTTCAGGGTTTCCCAAACTGGGGTGCGTGGCCTGCCACAAGGGGGTGCGCGAGCTGAATTGAGCACTGGTGGATGTGTGTTTTTATACAGCATTAATGAAAATGAAGTACTTTTTAATTGTATGATGAATTGTATGCTTGAAGAAGCATCAAGTCTATGGAAATTAAGATTCCCCAAATAACTCTGTATAATGTGCAATGATTTGTGCAGTGAACCCATATTTCAGTGGTCATCAGCACACCAAAACATTTGCTTAGGGGGTGCGCGAACCACATTGAAATGTACAAGGGGTGCACAAGGAAAAACGTTTGAGAACTGCTGATCTTCTTAGTACTTGGTAACTGGTAATTCTACTTTAAAGAGGACACATCTTGTAGTCAGTGTGTGACTGTAATATCTTGTGTCCTAACCTGTTTTAATGTGAAGTGACCTTGGGTATCCAGTCATATTGCGACTTTTACCTACAATACCCTGTATGCTGAGGCACTCAAGGTAGCAAAGTGTCCATTCCTCAATCCTCAGGGACAGGAATGTACTGAATTTCACCTTGGAACTTTACTTATGTCATGTACGTGTACCCCCCCCCCCCCCCCCCACATCACCAATTAACATACATATCCATGATGTTGCCTGTCTTGTATCGAGTATGTGCAAAAGAGACATCTGAACTGCATGCTTTACATCAGGGGTGGGGAACCTTTTTCATTCGAAGAGCCACTTAAAATTGCTCCAAGGGCCCTAAAAGTCCTCCAAGCGCCACACTTTGAACACAAACCAGGATTTCCCCCTTCACTTTAGGCTAAATTGTATTACAAATAGAATTTCTAAGATTACTTTACAAAATATGATGCAACATATCGTCTGAATTTTAGACTTTGAGGGCTGAAATGTCATCTTAACTTGGCATTTCTCAGGCCATTTCCTGAGAATTAGCATGTAGGCCTAATCATGATGCATACTAGTATTTCCTCTCTACAGTCCTGAGTGTATTGCTATCGAGGGAGCGCTTTGCTAGACATGTTGTGGAGAGCTGCTGAGTGAAAGGGTGAGATACGGATGGCCCCCATGGTAGCAGATGGGATTGACATCAGTGACACTACACTGGTGGTCGACAGTGGCCAGTCTGACGGGATGAATCATTAGTAAATTCCCATTTTCATGCTTGGGGTAACTTCACTTTTTTTTTCTTCACACTAAATCAACATTGTTACCTATTTATGTGTGGATGTGCTAGAGACTGAGAGGTTGGCAACACCAAATGAGCAATTCAATTTCATGGATTTAGGGTTGTGATGGTAGGCGGATGTTTAAAGTGAGTTTCAAGTGATGAGGATCAGGATCAAGGTAAAATCTTCAATCATCCATAGCCACTATTATGCTATGGCTGCAACACTCACTCTCAGTAGGGTTGTATAATCCATACACACTGTAAAAAGTGGCATGTGATGGTGTGGTAATAATTTGGACAAGATTACAGCAGTATGGTTAATTAGCAGCAAATAAATTGTGCAAGGCATAACGTGGGTATTATATGTAGTAACTATGATACAAAGTATTTGTTGGACTACAGTTTGTTCTGCAGTCTGCCTGCCTGGGGGAAGAAGATTTGTTCCATTCTGAAGGTGAGTCAGTCATGTTGTGCTGTCTTCATAGATGGAGGTGCAGCTGCAGGTGGACAGCTGCAGTAGTGGGACGCCAATCAATTGCGATATCTTTCACAGCTAAAGGAATTCCCGGGGGAAGAGGCTACTTGAAGAATTTCCTCTATTTTAAGAATCTATAAACCCTGCTGTCTATTCCTCCTTCAGGTATGTGGCCTGACAACGCGTAGGTAGAAGGTGGAAACTCATGTTTAACAGAAAAGTATTCCAACTTACTCACAGGCAGAGATGTATAAAGTACTGGAGAAAAGTAGTGGAGTAGAAGTACCAGTATCATCTTGTCAAATGACTTGAGTAAAAGTCAAAAGTAACCTTTTCTTACCTTCCTCAAGTAGAAGGACAAAAGTATTCAAAAGGTATTGTACTTAGCCTAAGTAAAGCAAGTAAAAGTATTGCAAGTTTTGCTACTTGAGTAAAAAGTAGAAGTAGAAGTAAAAGTACTGCATTAAAAAAATGGGGGGGGGGAAAGTCAGTCAAAAGTTTGAATACCATTTGGTTTATTAGAGCTCTGTGCAATAAGTGTCTTATGAAGTGCAAATACCATTATGGTTTGTCCCTCAAAGGAGAACATTGAATCTAAATAGGGCCAGGGACGGCAGCCGTCATCCTCCTCCTCCTCGCCGCAATGTGAGGTGGTTGGTGTCGTTGATGTTGATGGTGATACCTCGTCTACCTCATCCATCTTGCCAACATGCCAGTGTCAATGCCAACTGAGCGTCACTGACCGTGCCAAAAGACATGCGCGAGAATGCGATCTGCTTTTATTTCCCTACCATTGCATCGCCCACTGACCGTGAACACGTTCCATCATATCTGGTGATGACAGAGCCATCTAGCGTTCGGGCATAGAAACGAGTAACGAGTAACGAGTAACGAGTAACGAGTAACGAAAGCAGCACATGAAAAATATATCGGAGTAAAAGTATTAATTTCATCAGAAAAATGTAGTGCAGTAAAAGTACAAGTATGAGGAAAAAATATTACTCAAAAAAGTACAGATACTGCAGTTTAGTACTTAAGTACAGTACTTTGTTACTTTTACTTCGTTACTATACATCTCTGCTCACAGGACTAGGGAGAGAATGAATAAAGCTGGTGCAGTTTATTGTTTATTCTTTCCTCAAGAAACTCCAGTCTAACCAAGGATGCTATTTTAGGCTAGTCTCTTGTTATGCCTCGAAAACAAGATGAGCCAGACAAAGAGTTTCATGGAAAAGAGTTTCGTTGTGGTTTTTGAGGCCTCCGCAGTCTGTTATGAATGTCTGTGAATGTTGAAGCCTGGTTTGGCACCAGGATGTATAGCACCACTAATATACCGTAGGCCTACATACAAATACATCACAGAGTCAGCAAGAGGGTTGGATTTCTTGCAAAAGTCTTGTACATTCCCCATAGAAAGGTGCACTTTTTAACATTTCAAACAGCTGCTGCAGCTCTGTCTGTTTAGGGGTCATTGAAATGCTTGCTGTGTAAAAGCCCTGAGCGATGCACAGAAGTCTTCCTTCCACTGGAGGGAGCTGCATGCACACATGTGATGAGTTCAATGCACCACACCATTCCAGGTGCCAGTGGCAGACACCATTGCCATGCTCTACCGTAAGGCCAGAGAATCGTATATGAGAGAGAGATAAATCAGGGTGGTTCTTTTCTGGAATCTTCGATTATTAGGAGACCTTCGAAGTCTTGTGGTTGAGAATAAATGGAGTCCCCTTAGCGCTGCGGATGGCGGTAGCACACGTCTTGTGCAAACACCACAAAAAGAGAAGAAGAAGGAGGGACAACGCCATCCTTAGGAGACTTTGAGCACACTCCTTTGCATTCGATGGGCAGGGTAACTTGGACATATCTTTCTGTCTTATACGTTTTTTTGGTAAAGCACCCTAAGCTCATAAAACACATGGTACAGTTGATATAAGAAATACACACACACTGTTTGGTATGCCCTGGTTTGTTTCTTTCTTACATTTGCTCATTTCAGATTTGTCCTTGGCTTAACTGCATTTCCATATGCTGCTGTTTATGGGCATCAAGGCCTACTGTATCATACACCGCCGGAAAGAAGCTGAAAATGTAGAAAAAATGGTTTGATTTGTAAAACAATTGACTATATTTATTCGTCACTCTGATTTAATCTCTTGTAGCTGAGGTTTTCACTGCAGAGTTTCCCTTTTGACTTGTTCAGCACACCCAAGATCACAAACCTGGAGAGCTCACCAGATGGCATAGGTTACTTCCCATGCTTGACTTTGGCCAGTCCACTTAGCTCCACACTGTGCCCGTGTGAATGCCACGCTGAGCTGGGTCTGGTCAAGCATGCTGCAGGGCCGAACACACGCTGCAGGTTAATGAGTCCTCTCACAGGGCCGTAACTAGACATTTTCAAACACCGAGGTCAAATACTGCGCGCTGTACTGCATACTGTGTAGGCCTTCATTAAAAATGCTTCAAACACTTCAGTCAAACTTTTAAGTTTGTTTTCATTAATCACTGCCTTGAGGATAAATGGGGATGGGGTATACAGGTTGAATTTATCATTGTTGATCATATATCTATTTTCATCATAGATACATTTTACATTACTGAAAAAAAATACAGAGGACATGACCTCTGTGTCCTCAATGGTAGTTACGGCCATGCGCTCTCACCTATCTGTTTTCTCCTACTCAGCAGAACCATCCAAACAGCCACATGTGAATACAACACATAAGAATGCTCAATGACAGATAGACATGCCATGCGAAGAGAGTGCAAAGGTTTTTATGTTTTTTTAATGTTTATATGTTTCTTGTGTTCTCTATGTTATGTTGTATGGGTATGTGAGTGAATACTGTATGTTATGCAGTGATTGTTGAAGCCCAAGACAAATTTCCCCTCTGGGGACAATAAAGTACACTCTAACTCTAACTCTAACTAACACATTAACATACACCAGAATATATTACGTAAATGGTATCCCAATGTCAAGCTATTTAGCAGGTCTGAGGGGACTAGACATACTTTACATGTTACAAAGAGTAAGGAAGGATATGACTGGATACACCACCATGAGTCTTCACTGTTGACGGAACATGGAGTGGTCATTATGTCCTTAGCCTACCAGTAAGGAGTTACTCATGGCATATGCTTTCTAATTCATATTCATATACAGACTATTGTGCCATACTAGAAACATTGGTTTTAAATACTGTAGAATCTGTTTTTCATCACCAAGACAATGAGCCTTGATGATTTCATCAAGGTCTTGATGATTTCATATAGGCCTGACACACTGACCTTTGGCATGTCTGTCATTTTAACAGTGTGTATACACTCTTTATCTCTCTCTCGCGCGTGCGTGCGTGCACGATAACTCTTCTGTCTGTGTTCAGTTGTATTTCTGATGGAGTTACTTGGAGTTACTTGTTAATGTGTTATATCTATGTTTTCAATAATCTTCTAACTGTCTTTGCTGTTTGTTTTATTTGTGTTCATGTTGTTTGTCACATACTGACCTTATGTAGAAATGCACTCCGCTTTTATATGTAGGCTACCGGCATTTTGAGTTATACCTGTGAGGCTCATGGGTTACATCCCGACCCTATCCCATCTCTCTCTCTCTCAAACTCACTCACTGTCATCTGTTCACTATGCATTAAAGGCATAAAAAGATCCACCCTCCAAATAAATAAATAAGTAAAATTGAAATGCATCATACCTGCTACTTTAGGTTAGAATCATGCATTAATGTTTCCCTTTCATTACAAATGTGAGCCATCTGACTTTATAAGTCGCACCATCCCATAGGCCTACGTTGTACCCACTGATGTATACACTGCATACACTCTATTTAGTACATCAGCGGTGTGGGGTGATTCATCCTTCCTTTAGGCCTACTTGGAACATTCTATTTAGTGTCAATTGTAACAAATTAACTGAGATGAGCTCTAATGGCAGATGATGTTGATTTGGCCCATGATGAGGAAGCAGCAGATGAGGCAGGTGAGGAAGAGCCAGGTGGTGTGGTGGTGTTGTGTTGTGTTGTGTTGTGTTGTGTTGTGTTGTGTTGTGTTGTGTTGTGTTGTGTTGTGTTGTGTTGTGTTGTGTTGTGTTGTGCTGTGCTGTGCTGTGTTGTGCTGTGTTGTGCTGCCTGTGGTGCGGTGCGGTGCGGTGTGTTGTGCTGTGCTCCCCTCCAAACGCTTTCATTCCATGCCAGAGTCTTTAGGCCCCTGGCCAGGGCTGCCTCCTCTTCTGGCTGTCTCCATCTAGTTCACATTTACTGAACCATCCTCATTTCTACCTCAGCTGCTAGACCACTGATGTCCAGGTTTTCCATTGCTTGCAATTTTGCTCTCCGTATTTCTTGAGTCATGTGAATAAGTCTTAAATTACCATCACTCAAACATAAACAGAGTTG
>NC_085872.1:14227837-14395337 GCF_034702125.1 Engraulis encrasicolus | reverse complement strand
TGTTCAAAAGTGAATTGAATTACTTGTCCATTGTCCATCTCTTCAGGAAATGTAATATAGATAAGATTAGTAGATTTCTGCACGCAAAAAAATCAACTATACTACATACCAACGTAGTGCCATGAAATAATCCTATGGACATGCCTTGAAGTATAACCATTGCCATAAACTTCAGTCATGCAACAGTCCTTCCACGTTATGTCTGGGTTGGATGGTCTGGGAGGGCTTTAGTCATGAGAAAATATCAAGGTTGATCATTTCTGGTAACACTGGCACTGTCCCTATCCACTTGTACATTTGCATCCCTTTCATTCTCCTGGTATTGCCCTCTCCCCCCTCTCCAACCGGCATGTGTATTAGCCTATCTCTCGCTCTGATGTTTCTTTCTCCTTTATCTCTGTGTGGGACAGCCTGAAGCATATGCTCGCCTCGCCTCGCCTCGCCTCGCCTCACCAGACTCTGCTCAAGATTCCTCCCGTGTTTTCCCTTTTTCGAAGTATTCACTGCAGTCCCCCAATCCTTGCCCATGAGAGACTAGTCAGGAATGGATTAATGCACAAGCTATGGCTGCAGCCTGGGGTGGTCCCCCAGTTGGCCAAAAGTGAATATTGCAGAGTTTTGACAAAATATATAGTGTCAATATATATTGTGACCAGCAATATTGAAAAATGTATCTGTTGTATTCAGTACAGCTGGTAGACATGTTATCCTTAATGCCTAGCCTGTAATTACGACGCTGTCTATATAAATCTGCCACTAAATTTGCCCTCTATGACGGGCCCACAGCAACCTGTTGCCTATAGGGGCCCCAGGCCATATTAATCCGGCCATGACTGTAGTGTCCACACAAATCCTTTGTAAAGACTCCTCATCAATGAGGTGTAAACAGAAAGCAGTGTTAGCAGCACTGTGATGAATCAAGGCTGTACTACACGAAAGCAGCGCTGCACAGTAATTGGCCATGGCCGCAGTTTGGTAGAAATCTGCTGTGAAACACCACAGCAAACTCACAAGAGGAAAATTGTTCTCTCTCTGGAAAAGGCAATTAGCTAGCAGGACACTTTTCAGATAATTTGTGACCTTTTGATGAGAGTTTTATTTTCCACATGAGATCATGTCTATACATGATCAACCCTCTTGACCATCTGTTTGCTATGATGATACAGACCTGACATCTCTTTCAATGCTCTTGAGTTTCGAGAGAGAAGCTCTTTATCTGTCATCATGATAAGTAGGCCCATATTATTGTCCATAAATTATCAGACATATTAATATCTGCAAAGTGGCATGCACAATACTGAATGTATTATCATGATGCTTGCCTCTCCAGTTTTAAACATCACATATGTTTTACCTACAAAACATACCACTAAGAAGGCCGAGCATTTAATAGGATTTAAACAGATTATTTTCTACTATATGTTGCCAATTGTGTCAACAGCTTTGGTGACATCATGTGCAGTGCAAAAACCTTTTCAGTTATATACTATACAAGTCCCTCTCTGTGCAAGGAAAGGTGATACGACTTGGGCACTGAGTGCTGTGTGTCTTTGATCTCTTCTGTTACATCAGGGTCCACCTTCCAAAAGACATGGCTTGTCGCAAAATAATTTAATCAATCATTCAATTTAAATGTGCAGTTATCAAAGAATTGGTACAGAGAAATGTGCACGTTGGTTATTGTTATTGAGCTCTTAGGATATCAAGCAGGGCACGTTCATGTCATGGTAGCCTTATTATCTTTGGAACGGACGGACCATTACCTAACAGTAGCCTATTATAGTTTAAATGACACGTAGATTATCTAGGCTAGATAATAGCTTGCTGCTGTTTAGTCATGTAAAATTAGCATATGGTCCCGTGGTGCTTTATGGGACAGTGATAAAACAGAGGGCGGATTAATTGTGTGACTGTTTAAAATGTGCCTTCCATGTCCCTTCCAGAATGCACCTCAGAGGGGTGGTGAGGTGGTAATAATTCTTGAGGGGTTTATGAGCACGGAGCGAAATCGAGGCTGTAAATGTGTGGCCTATGTAATTCAATGAGGCATTCGGGGAACGGGAAGCACAGGCATTAAGGGCACTCAAAGTCGCCTGACTGTCAAAAGCCAGGTGGGAAAGTGTCACCTTTACTATGGACAGTTTGTCAAGATTCCTGTTGAGCATCCATCGTGTCACGGTGGGTGTGAGATGCCTCGTGGGTAGTGATGATAGCGGACGGAGGACATTATTCTGTTCTACGGGCGGGGGCGGAGCTATAGGGAGGGCGAGCAGGGCATTTGCCCCAGGGCCCTCTTTCATTGGTGGGGTGGGGGGCTATTGTGATGTTGGCATGCCGTATAGGAGCCCCTATAAGTGTTTTGGCCTGGGGCCCTGTGTGCAGTTGTTCCGCCACTGTCTAGGGGCCTTCAAAAAGGGCCAAAAACCTGCTGCCTGCCACCATACATCTTTGACAGTGATGCAGGCTAATGCTGTCCCCATGGCCACCATATCCCCAGGCCATGCACAGCTCTGCTGAAAGCTGCTCAACATTGCTCTGGTGGTGTCAGCAATGCTGCACCTCTCCACTTTAAAAGGTTGTGCCCAAGTTGGGCTGACACTGCCTTGGCCCTCTGTGCCTGGTCTACCAAGTAGCCTGCAGTTAATCTGCTGAGAGAGGGACTAGACTACAGGGAAAGGAATTTTGAAGAAGCTGACAAACGCATACTACATACATAGTGCAGCAACACACAACTCTCTGCAGTACAGAAATCACAAACTTGTGAGGTTATGGCAGAACAAGTTACTTTTTCTTATAACAACTGCTTAGTATACATTTACTAGTTACATAACTGCTTCATAAAAACACAACGTCAGATGCTTGATTTATGAATGTAATGTGTGAGATTTGGTGATTTTTGCTTCAATTTAAAATAATAAACAATGTTATGTGTTGATGTCTGTTTTAGAAAATGTAGACTTATGGTCCCATAAATGCTATATGACATGTCATGGTAGCTGATTCCAAAACAAGCACCACACTAGTGACACATGATCAACTAGAAGCACTCAGAGAGCGCAGACCTCCGCCAAGGAAGCTGCTTGATAGAACATAGATAGAAACTGGAATGTTTTGCCCTGGCCCGCAATTCAATTTATGGTCACTAGGGGCGTCTAGATTTATAGGCCAGCAATGGTGAAGAATCTTAAAGGTCCTGGTTCTGGTTCGTGATCCGGACCACCACCAGAATTGAATCACTTGTTCCTTGGGTCATTACCAACAACTCCACAAAGTTTCGTCCAAATCCGTTGATTGTTTTTTTAGTTATCCTGCTGACAAACAGACAAACAAACAGACAGACAAACAGACAGACAAAAACAAAAAACAAACCAACATGACCGAAAACATTACCTCCTTGGCAGAGGTAAAAAACAGAAGAAGAAAAAAAGCTCACTTAACCTGGATTATAAAGTAACTCAGCCAACCTCCAGCTCTTCCCTCTCTCTACATCATGAAGTCACACCGCAGGAAAGCATTCTTATTTCAATTGCCAATCCATTTCAATGACGTTCTTTTCTTTATGAGACACATTTACTGTTCAATTTCCATCATACCCATAAACGCAAAACCTAATCCTACACATAAAGCTGAAATAGATCATAACACAAATGTCTGAAATATTTTAAACGGTATATTAGGTTAGTGAGTAGCACCCTTCAAAGCACTGAGTGCCTTTTACACCAACATCACTCAGCTAATTTACGGTGAAAAACGATTAGTGCATGGGATAACGTGGCGGCCTGGTTTATCTGGTGGATTTGAAGTGGTTTGCTATGACAGGCTGAGCCCCTCTGCCAGACGGCAGGAGATTTGTCTCCATTTGTCCGTCCAAGTCTCCAGAGGATCCTAACGTGTTGTGTTAGAGCGCAGCGCTAAATAGAGATGACTGCAAGATGACTCCACTCCACTCAGCTGGGAAGAGAGGACTACTAGGCTATCAGGCACATGTATGGTGGGGAGGGGGGCGATAGGGTTGGACTTGGGGAGAAATAGAACCCGGGCACTTTTGGCTTAAAGGCGCCCCTCATAATTAGCGGTGCAGAACTGTCTCACTGATGGGCTCTGCACCCTCGTGGGCCCCTATTTTTAGAAATGTAAAAATATATATATATTTTTAGGGGGGGGAATTTCTGAAATTAGGGGCCCAAAAGGGTGCGGGGCCCACCGGGTGATGCCCGCTATACCAGATGGCCAGTCCATCCCTGGTGGGCGGGGTGCTGCATGGCAGGGGTGCGGAGGGAGTCGAGGCACCTGAATTGAGAATAATGAGTCCAGAGTGGAGCAGAGACATCTCTTTCATCTTCAGCTAGGATACAACTGCTCTTTCATCACCTTCATCCCCAAACCCATGGAAAGCTTACCGTACATACGATACCACAGACAGGCTCTCTGCGTTAAGGAAGAAGAAGAAGGGGCACTTTTTTACCAATGGCATTTGAAGGATGTGCCACGAAAAACATTTCTTTTTGAATCTGTTTTCAGGCTGTAGGCGCGCATCGCATCTCTCTCGTCATATTATCATTTCCACCTCCCTCTCTCTCCTTGAGAAATGAAACACACCACGCTGCAACTTACAGCAGAGTAGAGTACCTCGGCTGCAGAAGATATTTATTGTGAAACATGCACAGGCCATTGCTCATGCCTCTGAATTCATAAATGCATTAATAGTGAGAAGCAAGGCAGTCGGCATGATGGATGTTGTCGTTAGGGTAACCAAGGGCATTTCACCGTGAGGCTGCTAAGAGGCCGTTTTTATCTGAATGCAAACAGCCTAGCCTAGCGAGACGCATGCAGGGAAGTTGACAGGTGAGAGCGCTACTCCGAAAAACATACTCAGCCCGCAGGGTGACCAACTGAACCACACCGACACTGCCACTGCCACCGCCACCGCATCAAATATGCAGCCAGTCTCTCTCTCTCCGTGTGTGAAAGTGTCTGAGGGGGGACTGTTGCACAGCACAGTTAGATTGTGGGGAGATTAAATTAAATGGTGCGGAAGCAGGCTTGGAAATCAAAACACGTGTGGTGTGGGGCTCTCTCTTCACACCAGCATCTCTGGAGTTTTTCTCCCGCCGGCACAAACCAGTCGAATGCACAGACACGGTGGCAGAGAGGGTGACATGAAAAATTAAGATGAGAGCAGGGCTGGACTGGGGGAGAAATAGGGCCCGGGCACTTTTGGCTTTCATAATTAGCGGCGCAAAGTTGACTCACCGGTGGGCCTCCTCAGCCTCGTGGGCCCCTATTTTCAGAAATGTAAAGCAACAACAATAATAATAATAATAATAATAATAATAATAATAATAATAATGATAATAATATTAATAATAAATATATATATTTTTTTTACATTTGTGAAAATAGGGGCCCACGAGGGTGCAGGCCCCACTGGAAGATGGCCAGTCCAGCCCTGGATGAGAGCGCTCACTAAACGTCACAGTGTTGATTCAACCCTTGGAGAATCAAATGTAACACCCTTTAGCCGACTGTACTCGATATGAGTGTTGAATCAACACTGTAAAATGAATTGTGTCACTGTGTGACATCTACTTGGCCGTTTGCGTTTAGCAACCTCCTCCTGCCTCACCTGTCAATTAATGTACAATGCACCGATGCCCCCCATAACCCCGTCCCCACCCCCTACCTGCTCCTGCAGCCTCTCCTCTGGAAAACATGTCAGTCAGACCCTGTGAGGAGGAGATGTGGCATTTCCACTAGCTGATTGGTGAACAGTAACACATAGAAATCCTCCATAGCTACAGTAACAGTGGTCCATAATGATCACAGACGTTATCTCCTCTCTCAGTATAATGATAACACTTCACAGGCAACCAGAGGCACATCTTGTTACCAGGCTAGGCAGGCAGCCGCTTGGGGCCCCCAATATGAATAAAAGCTAAGATTTTAAACTACAGTGATTTGCTGTGAATGTTCTGTCTTTTGGAATTTCGCTTGGGGCCCCAACTGACCCTAGAATCTTCTCTGCAGGCAACTGAACAATCTGGAAAGGCCACCATTTCTTTTTATCCAGTGCCTGTTCCATCCCTCTCTCTGGTTGCAAGCATTGCCAGACATCTCTCAGTACAGTACCACTTGAGCCACTTGAGAAATTCCATCTAATGTCCTGAAGTAATGAGTTTATGTAACATGCCTCTCTATGTGTCTGTAGTAGGAGCTCTGTAGTTTCAGCCTGCTGTTTCCCCCAATCCTTTACTTTTTGTTAGATCACGCATCGCCTCCGTGAGGAAGGCTTTCGCCACTCTGATGGGTCCCACAAGAGGGAAAAAGTGCTGATGTGGACGACATCCCCCCGTGAGGTTCTTGGCACACTTAATTGCAAAGCTGCCCCAACTGTGTGTTTATGTGCAGGTTTTGCCGATATTTGATTTATGTTGCCGTGGTGAAGTGTTATTTTTTTAATGAGTTTCTCATAAAGCTGCGTCTCGTCTCCCCGAGGCCTCGGCGGAGGAGCAATCATAACCACTGCAGGAGTTTCCCTGTGGTGACCTATTTTACAACAACAGCCACTTATGGGTAGATTATTGTTGTGGCAATAATTTCTAATGTTTGTACTATGTGTCTATGGCTTCATCAGTAATAGATGAGACAACACAATTCATACGCTGTTCTATGGGACAAGAGAATAGGATGTGACTCAATATTGCAGAATGGATTATTCTGTGCAGCCATAAGTATTCGAGAGTTGAAGAGTATAGGGTAGAATTCTTATGGAGGAAATTTCATCGCAAAGAGCATTTTTTTATGAATGGTTAAGAATAACAATCTCTAGCCTATATTCAATCAAAGTAGCTCATATTTCAAATTGAGGCTATGACAAAGATTTCAAACTAGAAGTGCTTCTTTTTGCTGCTTGTGATTTTTTCCCTCGCAGAAGTGTGCTTGTGATACAGAAAAAAGGTGGGACTGACTTCACAAAATCTGCTTGCAAACCCTCTTGAGTAATCAGCCTTATGTCTGAATGAGCTTGGGGATTATGTCTTGCCTGGGGAAGTAGCCCACAGGCAGTCATTGTGCAAAACATCCTTCGCAGGTGCAGAGTACATTTTTGTGAGGAATTCTGCAAACTTAAAAATCATTGCATGTACTCTAGATGTGGCGATGGGTAAATTTGGCCTTTTGGTTGCTGTTGATACTTTATTTGAAATGTATTTTCTTGGGTTATATGATGAAATGCTCCAGAGTGGGGCAATATGAAATAAAACAGATATTCTCTTTACAACACAAAGAAATCCCTGCACGCCCACTAGAGGCCTAGGGCCCAGTCTCTCATAAAGAAATCATGGCACCCTGCTGTTTTCATTATTTGCTCAACTACATGATTGAGTATCACTCTATTGGGATCACCCTCAGAGATAAACCACATACTAGTGCTATGGACCATCCAATACCAATCATAGTCATAACATACAGGCATCAAAAGTATAAAGCTATACTAACTGCACTATCCACACATCTTATCACTGTACCGCATCACAGGGAGACTGTTGCAAAGGAAAACAATTGGCGGAAAACATTTACAGGTTCCTTGGAGACGGAATAAGGGTGTTCTAAACAGAGCGTGAGTTCCGCTTTGAGTTACTCCTTGGCAAAAGAGTAAATACGGGTATAACTCTGCAAAAGTTTTTTGTTTGTTTTGAAAGCAAACTTTGCAAACTGGTGTATATAGATAGCATATGTGATCTCCAGACGATGCACAGAAAGTAGAAACCTTGTGCTGGGTGTGGGTGGCCCCCCAGGGTTGTGGTGGTGGGTAGGCTGTGATTCTGAACAGTTAACGGCCTTGTCAAGTAATGATTGCACTTCAAGGACTCCCACACCCCTTCAGAAGTCTGTCAGAAGTTTTCCGCCGCCATACTTGTGATTAGTGTGCGCATGTTTGTTAAGAGCGCGCATCAAGAGAGGGAAAGGGAAAAAGAAAAACAGGAGTGGTTACTGTGCCATGGGCATCACGCCTGTGTGTGTGTGTGTGTGTGTGTGTGTGTGTGTGTGTGTGTGTGTGTGTGTGTGTGTGTGTGTGTGTGTGTGTGTGTGTGTGTGTGTGTGTGTTGTGTGTGCGTGCGCGTGCGTGTGTGTGTGTGTGTGTGTGTGTGTGTGTGTGTGTGTGTGTGTGTGTGCGGCGTATGTGTGTGTGGGGGGGATCATTGGTGACAGTTATTGTTCACACATCAATGCCTCCCTGTGATGTCGGCATGACTTCACTAAGGCATAAGCACTGCCAGCTTTTCTGAACAAGGCGCTTTCAGTGGAGGACTACACTAAACTGATACACTACAAATGCGGCAGGATGCCTCTGCATCACACGGCCATTGATCTCCTAATGCTTTTTAGAGCTTTTATATCTCTGCTTTTCATTAGAACAGAGCCCTATAGCTCGACCCCTCTGGGACGCATTTATCCTGCAGCATGACTGAGGAACTCCACGGAATACATACACCCAGGGCCCGCTGACAGCTTTTGCTGGGCCCAGGACAAATCCATCTGAAAAGGGCCCCCACTTCAATACCTACAATGTAATAGGATCCCAATTCTGGGGCCCCTCCTTTCTCTGGGCCCGGGACAACTGCCCTTCTTTGTCGTCGTCGTCCCCCTGTCGGCGCGGGCCTGCATACACCATTTCACATTAGTCCACACGGTGCACAAGAAAAGCAGTGATGCACTTCAAGAAAGAAAATTAGACATAAAAGTAGAAAAGCATCTATTATTCAACCATCCAGCTTTTATTCAACCAAAGATTCTTTATTCTATGCATTTAGAACGTCTCTGATTCAACCATCCAGCCATTTTCTGGTGAATGGTAGTCTTACTACAGAACAAAAACATTCTCCTGTGAGGGCTGTCGGTAATTTTGATCCATTCTTTCTGGAAGTGAACCACTTACCGCCTAACGTCACATTTGACATTTAGTGACGTGCGCTGTCAAATTATTACTGCACTCCCTTTCTGGCTAATACAAGGGCAGAAGTACAGAAAATTGCCATGAAATTTAGTGGGTGTGCATTCGCCGTGTGTCTGCTTTAAAGGTTCCTGTGGTTTTCACCGTGACATATTTCATACTCTTATTGTGTTTTCTGCAGGTGAATCATGCCTGTGTGTGTGTGTGTGTGTGTGTGTGTGTGTGTGTGTGTGTGTGTGTGTGTGTGTGTGTGTGTGTGTGTGTGTGTGTGTGTGTGTGTGTGTGTGTGTGTGTGTGTGTGTGTGTGTGTGTGTGTGTGTGCGCGTGCGTGCATTGACATATAGTGTGGATACATTAAACTGAAGCCAACTGCATAGAAATATTACGTCATTTCCACAACCACTTTGATTTCTTCCTCTCTATTTGCAAATTATCTTTATATTGTTGTACAGCGTTACAATTTTTATGTGACAAGAGGGTTTTGATAATAAAATATCCAACAGATTGAGCCTCATTTCATCATCCTATTTGTAGTAGTGGTGTGCATTGGAACTGCCTTCATGATTCGATTCGATTCTGATTCGGGAGGTAGCGATTCGATTCGATTTGATTCGATCTGATTGAATTCCACAATGCATTGCACTGCATTACCTCTCTACTGAAAGCAAAGGAAATGTTTCATCAGTCATGATGAGGAAGTACAAGTAGTCAGATACTGAGCAACAATTTATTGGCTGTTTTCTGTATCAGTCTTGCAGTTTTCAATGCTTTGAAGTTCTTTTATTTAATCTAATATTCATTTGCTCCCGAAATATCAACGGAAGTAATTGAAACTTTAAAAAATTGCCGCACCGATTCTGGAACTTGCTGCATTGAATTGGATCGCCCATGCCCCGCATTGCATTGCATTGCATCGCCGAATCGATTATTGTTGACACCACTAATTAGTAGGCTACCTGCTGTATTTACTCACCCACAATTTAATATAACAATACGATTTTGTTAGAGCCATAATTATCACCAATTACGCTTGTTTGTGCCATTTGGAGCACAGGAAACATATTAGCTACCCCAAGTGCACCCCGCAATTTTCACAGTGGTCCCCAATTCAGAGCGTCAACAACTATTAGCAGCGCTTTGTACCTGTTCATTAGAACACACAGGGAATCAAAAAATGTGTAGTCTACTTTATCATTACTTTTGGTGTTTATTTCCGGAAATATGAAGGCTGTGTAAAGATATTCTCTTGAAGTTATACCCCCCATCCCCATCCACAACCCCTTTTGCCCCTGTAAGTCTCCATTTTTTGACAAGGCACTGACTCACAAGGGATTGTGTATGATTGCAGTGCTTTGTGACAGACACCGCCTTGTTAAATATTAGCTCACATCCTTCCAACGTATGCTCTGTCTCCAGGGACTCGGCCCGTGTCAGCTCAGAGGTTGGACTAATCGCTCAGAAAATAGCAATATAATGCTCTGAGAGAAATCACAGCCGCCATCTCTTGGTCTCTCAACTGCTGAGCCTCCTTGGACGACAATTGAGGAGTACATTACGGAGAAATCATGCCTACAGTACACCAGTATTCAAGTAATGGCAATTTGGCTTTTAGATGTTGCCTCTGTATGCAACCGAGGCTTCACAACGCACCTGTCTGAATTCCAAAAGGGAATAAACAATTTTCAAAGCTCATATCCAACAGGGTAACCTCCTCAAAAACATTTTAAACGTTTCATTTGTGATGCACAATTCACTGGCTTACCAACAGTTATCGAGTGCTAAAAAAACAAGCAACTGTTCAGTGCCATCAGTGCTGTCTGTGCTGCCACAGCGAATGGATGAATGCCTGCAGTTCCCTATGATGGATTTCATATGATGAACAGCGCACGCAGTGATCCAACATCAGTCAAACATAGCCTACTGTAAGTCCCAGTGCCATCATACAGCAACTGTACAGCTCATGATAACCCCCCCATCCCCCCAACCCTCTATGGACACAACACACATCCCTGTCAGCTTGCCGCTGTGTAACAAGAGTACATTTGCATTCCCTCTTGAGATACCCCCGAAGAGGAGAGATGATTACAGTCTTTCCATTGGGGACACACGGCGCTGCCCATTCATTCTGAGATGGCACACTCATTTATAATTCTCTACAAGAGCACTGCGCACCATACTCAGCAGATGTTCTGCTGGCAGACACCAGGCTGTATCAGGGCCCTCATCTTGTAGCTCGAGCTGTGAAGGCCATACATCAGCCGGTTCACACAACTCCCTATCTCATCTCCAGCCCCCATAGATAAATTCCAAGCAGAAAACCCAGAAACCAGAGAGAGAACAAAAGCTCTCCCATCTCTTGCTGCATTACGACCAAGTGAAACAGAGATGGGGCAAATAGACTTTGTAATGCAAATGTCAACCACAGCCTGATCTGCGAGCACTCCCACGTCAGGGAGCTTTCTGTTGGCCCTTATGGAATCTGTATACCTTTCCCAATCCCTACTTCTCTCTCGCAGGCACAGAGAGTCTTAAACTAACTCCAGCACTATGGGATACACATCTGAGATAATGGACTCTGATAGGCTCACCTGTCTTTGATGCTGTGCCTGTCTCTCTCCCTCTCACGCTCATCCATCACTGTAAGTGTGAGAGACGGCTGTGAGACGGAGGGAGGTCACTCTCACTTCTCGTCGCCGCTCGTGATGAGCGTTGGTGGGTTTCTCTGCAAGCAGAGAGGCTTTTCACCTTTGCAGTCTTCAAAGAGAGCAACATAAGCAAGCACAACACTCATCTCTGAGACCAAAAGCACAGCCACATACACGCGCCACATGCTTTGATTAAAGGGATTCCGGTAGTTATGATTTATACAATTAGGTGAGGCTCCCTTTCCTGACAGCTGCGAGATAAATGCTAAAATAACACGAATAAATTACAGTCAACAGCTGAACTACATATACCTTATGTGAGATAAGATCTAAATGACTGTGCACCCTTTTAAAACAAAAAGTATTCTCTCTGCCTCATTGGTATGCTGTTAAGTTAGTGCATCAAAATGAAAAACAACTGGTGCCTAACATTAAAGCATGCTTTGAATACTGTAGATAGTCTCTGATGTCATAGAAAATAGAAAAGAAAGGATGTAGTTCTTTTTTTGTTTCGCTTTTTGTCATGCAGTCTTGTGAAAGATATCCCCTTATGGCTTCATGATTTTTTTATGCTCAGGATGATAATGACACTCAGGTCACCCTCCTTCAAAGCCGTACACAAAAACCAGAATGTCATAGCAAAGCCGTCGGGGGAAAAAAAACCCTGTTGTCTGCTTTATCTCTTTTTGGTTTTGTGTAATAACCTTTGGCCCCTGATACAAAAATATTTATGAACTGCAAAAAGGATTTTAGTGAGAGAATCTGCAGCGAAGACAGCAGCACAGGTGATGTAATAATACCAAACATATTTCTAGATATCTTTTTTTCTTGATATGTTGGACAGGTTTTGCCTTTGGCATTTCTCAGGCATCTCTGTCAAGGCCCTGCGTGCTTTCACACACGTCAAACCACTTGTTGATTTTCTTCTCTCATGACAAAGAAAGGATGTAGTGGGTCAAGGTAACTGCCTGCCATGTTTCATTTCACACCACACAGTGTAGACCTTCAGGTAACCTTTACAGTGCGTGCCTGGAGCCGTGTGAGATGGCAATTGACATTATACAGTAGCTGTGGAGAGATATTCATAACGTCTCCAATGTGGACATCAGCAATCTCCTACTCAGGTTATCTCCTACTACCACTAATAATAATGCAGTAATCCATAACTGCATAACAATCTAATTTGTCTTAAAGGATCATATGTTATTTATATTTACCTATGCATATGAAAAAAAAACATGTTGTAATGACCATAAAGGTTCACTCATGGTTCTGCTCTCAATCCTCCACTTTTTAGCACCATAAATCAATAAGAATTTCGGTAACACTTTATTTTAGGGATACATCTATTAGCACTAATACATACAATGTCCCTGTATAAGTAACTTGTAAGGCACGTACAAAGGAAAATTAAACATTTGTTAGGCATGTATTAGCAAATGTCTTGTTCATGCACAATAAGGGATTTATTACCAATTTAACCTAGGTAAGGACCTTGTAGGCCTTAGCGTTTGCTTAGTACATGCCTTACAAGTTACTTATGCAGGCATTAACATTGTATGTATTAGTGCTAATAGATGTATCCCTAAAATACAGTGTTACCAGAATTTCTACCATCACTATGATACCCAACATAAACAATGACATGCTAATAGATCATTTCCCTACAATGCAACGAATGGAAAATGGGCATTTGGCCAGTTGCAATCAAAAAAGAAAGGATGACATTGTGTGTAAATTCATTGCTATCCAGAATAGGCGGCGTATCTGTAGATGACTAAATTCAAATATGCAAACCGCTAACTACTGTATGACAATTAATGTCTAAATGACCCTGATACCTGCACTCACTTGTTATGGTCTCAGCATTAACAGCACAGCTTTGTGATAAGGAGAATGAATATTGCCACACACTCCCCGTGGCTTAAACAAGTTTTTAATGTGACAACGTTTCGGTCTGTCGGCCTTCCTCAGGTCACGTGACATGTTGACACAACTTGCATATACATTTCGGGCGTGTGCTGCACTTCTCTCCTCCTGCAAGTGTTTTACTGGTTGCCAGCACCTCTTTTTCTGGAGTGTGTTTTACACCTCCACTCATGAATATCACATCATGCAACTTTTCACTCTTTCAACAGGCCTTTACACTCCTTTGTACTGTTTATTTGTCATTTAGTCATGGCATAAATAAGTATGCCAATCATCACAACATTTATTAACAAATATAAACTGCATTAACAGTAACAGCAATTAATATCAAACACCAACTACAATGAGTCCATTCATAAAAGATATCTAAAGTATGATAAAAAAAAAACCTTTAACACTTCCTCTGGAGTTATTCTTCATAGTGCATTATTGAGACCTTTAAAATGTACATTTATGATAGCTATGCAACTGAAGTATCAAAAATGTAAGACAATCAAAACTGAAAAACAATTCATTGTAGTCTAATAATCTACTTGGTTAACACAAGATGAAAACACACCACTAACATGATATGTTCCACAAACATGTTGTAAGACACATGTGGTACATATCATATAATGAGTGTATAAAATATGAATCATAATTATACATAGGTATGTTATATATACCTATCTTCACATATATCACGTATATTCATGTGATTTGCATTTAGTAGTCATCCGTATAAGCAATGAACTACATCATTACAGTAGTAAATGATAGAAGTCCGCAACGCTGTTAATGCTCCCAGTGATTTATTTGCACGACGTTTCGGACCTTCGTCGGACCTTCGTCGGACCCTAGGTTGCACTTGAAAAAGGACGAAGATCCGAAACGTTGTGCAAATAAATCACTGGGAGCATTAACAGTGTTGCGGACTTCTATCATTTATACTTCAGTTACTTTATTTTGTCCAGCACCTGTACCACTGATGTGCGCCAATTCTCTACCCTCTTGAACTACATCACTACAGTAATAAAATGTACAATCTCGTAATGTATCATTAAGGTTAGATCAAGTGGAAGTAGGGGATTATTTCACTGCCTACTTTTAATAACTACACTTACTGTAATGAAAAGGCTCAGTATTTATATATAAACAATATATACAAACAGTGGACAATGAAATAGTAATCTATTTCCACTTGTTCTTGTCTTAAATATTACATTGAGGTATTGTACTGTGTAATTCTGACGGAAAGTGATTAATTTATAAGCTGTTTTGTTGTACTACTTTCTGTGAATCTCATAAGGGTGTGACTGTACTTTCTCCTCACTTGTTTGAGTTTGATTTGGTCAACCTAAAAAATGGTTGTACACTGTGATGTGGTGTGAGTCACTGGATTGCATTCACACATGACACGAGAAGTTCTACAATAAGTTCATTTGTGAGAACTGAGCCATGTTAGTGGCTGAGTATTATGTTGGAGATGAGCAAAGAGTTGGTGTTACTGTGTTCAACAACACATATGTTTAACCCGTTAAGACACAGCGTTATACATTTTCTGTCACCAGAATGGCAATGACCAAGTAGTAGTACATTACTAAAGGCCCTGTGTTATGTCATAGTATTGTAGTACTATTGTTGTTAACTTTTCAATGATTATTACAGCGTGCTACTGGAGGTACGGCGCACAGTAAGAGGCTACAACACCCACAACTGGGTCTTTAGGGCTGTACAAGGTCTCCCCCCACCTCCTCCAGATTAAAATAGCGGCAGGGTACGCACCTGACACACTGGCCCTCATAAATCATTATCTAACACATACTGTAGAAGCAAAACAATGTAACAATGCAAAGACATAACAAAACATTATTTGTTGCAGCATGTTTTTAGTAGGGATACACACAGCCATGTCATGGCATTGGAATGGAATAAACACAATACTGACTTATATAATTCCAGAGATAGGTCATGTATCATCAGCATACGTAGATATGCACACAATGCACTATGCAGAGATAATTCACAGGAAGTGTTACCAAAAAACGAATTGTGAAAACCACTGAAAATAAAATACTGTACTGCACCCACCTACTGCACTAACTACAAAGCTTGGTAGGCTCATACTCCATAGAATACGGTTGCTTAGCGCTGAACGTGTGCATTGCAGTGAGTATCCGCGTCACCTCCGAGCTGGATATTTTGAGGCGGTGGCGGAGCAGGCAAGAGAACAGGTCGAGGGGCTGCGGCCCGGGAGGGGACAGCCTGTTGACCCGGTGCCTGATCTCCGCAAGCTGCAGCAGGGCAGTGTCCCGCGAGCCCTGTGTGTACGGGTAGTCCAGCTGGAGAATAAGGTCTTGGATGGCCTCGGGGTCAAAGTGCATGCTGTAGCCAAACAGCTGCATGCTGTTGATTTTCATGTAGCCCAGGTTTTGGGAGGGGTCGCTGACCTCCAGCGGCTCCAGGTACACGGAATCGTTCCCCTGGGCCGAGTCCGTCCGGATTTTGCTCCTCAAGTAAAAGTGCACCGTCTCAAAGAAACTCTTCCACCTGTTGCCCAACGTCAGAGTCCAGTTGTAGCAGTACAGTGGAATATCGAGCTTGGTCTTCTGCCAGTTTGGGTAGCCATGCTGGTTGATGGGCATGGTCCAGCTCTCCGAGTGGCTGCCCCCGAAAGGGTTGACGTAGACGGACAGCACGGGCTCCAGCGTGCTGTTCTTGGTGTGGCAGAGCTGCAGCGACAGCGCCAGCAGCATGTGGATGCGGTTCGACTTGAACTTGTTGCTCTTCAGCGTCAGCAGCATCCTCTTCCTCCAGGACGGGTCGAACCAGGCGTTGAGCCGCACGTCGTTGCTGACGAAGACCCCGTGCAGGGCGATGCGGCTGTCCCGCCGCTGCAGCAGGTACTGGAGCTCCACGTCGCGCAGGTCCGTCTCGAAGCCCAGGTAGTGGTCCGTGGAGTCCGGCACCATGTGTCGGCACGCGCCGTGGCTGAGGGTGTAACCCGCGTTGCAACTAGCGCAGCGGGTACGGTTTTCCACGGAACAGGAGGCACAGCGGGCCCCGTCGCCCACCGCGCAGGGGATGACGGCCTGGCAAGAGGGGTGCTCGTACGGGCAGGTGCAGCTGTGCGTCTCCTCGGAGTACTGTCCAATTAGGTTGTGCTCGCTGCAGTAGAGAACGGAGAGGATGTAGCTCAGCCAGTACTGGAAAGACCTAGGAACAGGAAAGGGGATAGAGGATAGAGAAGAAAAGTAGTTTAGACCTTCCAGATGGGTTTTGAAAACAACACGCTATAAATCAGACAAATAACAATAACAAAAATGTCATATAGTGGCGTGTGTTGTGCGAGTTGGGGTGTAATAAAAGGGACAAATTGGAGTAATAAAAGCAGAAAGTGGGCCACAGATGAATGGCTTGTGTTTGGGAAAATAACATTAGGGAAAGTTCTTCATCGCATTATGAGATACAAAGTGTGACAATCAAACGTAAACTTTTGCAGCGCTGCGCACAAACCAATGAAACCACCAGAGACAATAGCGATGATAGCTAAAGGTGTATTTCCTCATTACAAGGGGAGACAGAGCTTCTCCTCTCTCTCTTGGAGCCATTAACTAAGAATGATTCACAAGTGAGTACCACAGGGTGCAATTTCACGCTTGGAAAAACATTTGATACAAAAAAACATTTAGGTTCTCTCACTCTGTCAGCATTTCCTCCAGCACCCTTAAACACCATACATTTGCTCTACTAAAAAAAAAAAAAAAACTTGGGGACTCCAGCATTGTTGTAAATACATTTCATAGAAAAAAAAACATAATTATAAGGGAGAAATCATATATGGAAACCCCAAGAGTGTCTATGAATGCACCTTACCGCTCCCTCTGCAGGACTATTTTGGGCTGCGTGTGGCATCTCTTGCTCAGGCTGAAGAGCTTGTTAGCGGTTCTTCGGGTCTTAGTGAGGAGCTGGCTGGTGGCTGTCTCCAGCTGCCGATAGTGATGCTGCAACCTGGCATCACTCCTCCACAAATGCAGTATGGCAGACGAGTTCAAGGCATACGCTGTCGGAAGCCGATTCACAAAGCCCTGGAACTCATCTAATTTAAATCATATAATTTAGTTGGTTTAGCATCACTAACCAATGATCTGAAGGTTTTAGAACAAGGGATTGATAAACCGTCTGCTTCCATTCTTTATGTATTTGGTTTATTCTTATATTTTTAACATCACAATATTTTCCAACCAGTTGCATATTGTGACTGACCCGTGTTGCTAATTGGATTGGTCTGTTAACTATAATAATTAATTCTGATGATAATGTATTTCATTTGTAACTCTCCAGGGATGCATTTCTCGAAACCATAATTGATACACTGTAACTACATTAGCTACTTTGTTGTTTGCTATGCAATTTCCCATTGGCAACTACCAAAGTTGCTAACTGGCTAACAACTACGCTTTCGAGAAATGCATACCAGAGAAGAACTTTCAAGACACATTCTATTAAGTTCAAGATTCTCTACTGTACGCCAGAATTGTAAATGAAAAAAGAAAATAAACAAAGCACCTGACTCTTCAAACTCCTGGTTTGCTGCCCTCCAGGCCACTTTGGCACGCAGCAAGTTGGCCTCCAGGGAGTGCAGCTCCTGCTCTGGGCAGTTGCACTGTGGGAAACTGGGGTGGCACTGGCACCAGCAGTCGTTCTGCTGGCAAACAAACTGGCCCTCCGCATTGCATCCGATGTAGCCCAGGGCTGCCCGGATGAAGCGGTTCCTTAAGTAGGCAGGCAGAATAACTTGGAGCCCTAAAGCAATGAAGAGAAGATGGAAAGCAGTGAGAATTTGAATTTTACTTAATAATACTTTATTAAAACAATTTGTTCAATCAGGCCATATCACACTCTTAAAATGTATAAAAGTAGATTAAAGAAAACAAACCAATATTAACAAATAAAAAATAAATGAAGAGAAAAGTAATGAGAAGATGGAGACCAGTGAGAGAGAGGGAGCCTGCTGTGTCTGCAGGGGCTCATTAAGGGCCAGGTGCTAAAACACTTTCAATTAACAATCATGGTAATCATGAGACAAATGACTGTCAAGGCACAGGAGTGATTTAGGCAAACCCATTAATTACTCTCCCTGTTACGGAGACAAAAGAGCACTGACATTCACTGCAGCTCGCTCGCTCATCTGTGGTGGGTCCCATGGCAACATGGTAACAACGCCTGCTTCAGGCCTGAGGATATCTGCTGAATAAGCAGGCTGTGCGGTGTCATGCATAAGAACCGGCGAGAGCTTCACCTTGTAAATGCACTTTGTTTTCAGGGCTGTGGACCAATACAGAGCTGACAGAGTCAAGGTTATCATAGTTGCTGCATCCAAGGGGTCCCGTCCTGGTTTCAGTCACCTAGCGACAGACGAGAGATGGCAGTTTCAGTGTAATGATGACAACATGTTCATGTTAACAGATGGCATCAGACATGTTCCTAGCTTCTGGGACATGATAAACAAGACAGAACGCTGTGTGTGTGTGTGTGTGTGTGTGTGTGTGTGTGTGTGTGTGTGTGTGTGTGTGTGTGTGTGTGTGTGTGTGTGTGTGTGTGTGTGTGTGTGTGTGTGTGTGTGTGTGTGTGTGTGTGTGAAAGAGAGACTGGAGAAAGAGAGAGTATCAGTGGGTGTCTTGTGCTGGTGTCCCTGAAACTTGTCAGTGCCCTTTACACCCACTGTGAGACAACACACGGTTGTCTTTTGAAGCTGTCAAGACTCACCCCCCCCTCCCCCGACCCCTTGAAAAAAGAAAAACAATCAAACACAGCTTAGAAATACAAATTGTCATTCCAAGGACAGTGACAAATACAGAGAAAAAAAAGAAGTAGAAGGAGTAAAAAGAAAGAGTTCTAAAGCATGAGTGCAAGGTAAAGAGAGAATGTGAAGATGGTTATGGCTAGCCAGGCCGCGCCCTCCTAGTGACGCAACACCTTCAGCGTTGCTTCTAGTCAAGCCACGAGCAATACAAATAACGTTTCTGAGCTCTGGAAAAAACAGGGAACCCCTCCCAGTTTGTCAGGAAGCAAACAACCAGTAGCAAACCAAGGGAGGCGTGTCAACCATGCCGTTTGGAAAATGTTAATTATTATGCTCTTGGTCAGACCAAGTCTCGAAGAGTTTGAAAGTCTGATTTGATCATCAGGCTACTTTATGGCCACAGCAGGCCGTGTGGCGCTCCTGATGTTCCTACTAATGCCTCTCCAGCATGATTCATTAACGTCAGAATGGCCTTCACAGCCCCCAATGAACCAGTGTCCAACAGATGCTGCCCAATTGAGCCCAATAAACTAATTCAGACACAAAAATATGTTTATGTGCTATGTGTCCTATAGCAAGCTAAACATTAACATATTATGTAATTATAATAATTTAACACTCAGAGAGTCCATTTAACATTGTCAGTTGGTTTCAGATACATTGGTTTCAGATAACTCTCTAGTAGCGCGTTCAGGCCGACCGAGAACCGTGCTGGAGCCCGTTCCCGCACCTAATCGCGAACCGGCCGTCGTGTTCACGCCACAGATATTTGCATTCGCGAACCGGAAAGTTGGTTCGCAATGCGAACCGCAAAATACTAGGTTTTTCTCTGCGAACCGTGACGACAGCGTGGCCGTCAGCAGGTTCATCCGGGTAACACAGTCACGTGCGGAAAAAGTTCAGAGCCCGATATGAACACAGGCGGTTCGCAGACAAGCACTTTAGTGCCGAACGTAACTGGTGCGGGCACCGACACCGGCTCCGTTCTGGTCGGCCTGAAAGCCCTATAAGTATTGAATTAACAATGAATGATGTACTGTGTGGGTTGAGGGAGTGACTAGTTTGGGGACTGAACTCTTGAAAGGACTGACCTGAACTGAAGTCCTCAGTATTCAGGTAATAATAATGTGTTGTCTGGGTGAACATGTTTATATAATGTCTGCCGTTTACTCATGTCTTACATGGGGCACGCCCAACTTCAGATGGAAGCCTAGTTAGCCTACACTTGCTCAATATTCTCCGACAGCTTGTGTTTCGTGGCCCATGTGACCAACAATTACAACAACAATTACAGACAAAAACAACAGGGTTTCACAAAATCTATTACATTTTGTGGCACTAGCAACCGTCATAATGAGTGAGGAGTGGTTTGTGTTGTCTTGATTCGCGCCCATCTGTCAGAATGGTTTCACGTGTCATATAAAGAATCATAAAGATGACTCCCAGCAGCCATTGTGCTGTGGCTGAATGTAGGTACGTCTGCACTGCAAAATGCCACACTGTGCTGACATGCTCATCCCTGAGCCCGAACTACCATCTCCTGCTGTCATGTTTAATTTGACTGCAATTCAGCAGCAGTGTTTGGTCGATAAAATGGCAGGTGTTGAGGGGCTTTGCCTTGCTGCGTCTTGCACCTCAGTTTCTTCATTAATTGAAGACCGATAGACTAAGGACAGTCATCATGCCAAGCTAGTGCTGCGAGCCCTTTGTGACAGATTCTTCTTCTCAGCATAGGTCCTCATGGGGACAGCGACCCCACCTTGCTTGTGTTGTACTGTACCACTCTGCAGCTCTGCTCTCTCACACACAACCTCGCAATTACAGAGCTAGCACTCTGAAAACCAACATTTTCTGAAAACCACTGTTTAGTGGGAAGTGGCGAATGGTTTATCTGAAATCATTTGATACAGAACACAGACAGCCTATTAGTGCAACTCCATTACTCCCTGCAGAGCTGGCAGAAGAGGATTGAGTGTTCTTTTCCTATTTGATCCAGAAAGAAGAGAGAGAGAAAGAGCTGGCTGCACACATACAAAAGAACACACCAAACACCATCACACACGGCAAACCTCAGTTCAGGGTGCCTTGACTTACACCATCTGCCCGGATGATAAGGATCAATCTGCACCAATAAGCATTCATACACACCGCTTCATAGATCCTAATTAGAAGTCTAAACACATTACCACCCCTAATCTTTCATCCAACCGCTTATCCATTTGTCTCATAATAAGAGGTAATCAAGTCCAGGCAGCTTTTAACATTACTGCAACCTCTTAAATATATCATCCACGTCCACATTTCCCCCGTTTTGACAGTTTTTGTGCTGCGAAATGAAGGAGCTAACAAATGAAATTAGCCAAGGAAGAGTGGAATGCGAATGCAATCAACCCTTACATCTATCATCCTCTCACAGGTGAAGCAACTTAGTCTCACTCCCACCTCAATCCCTCTGCGTTCCAGCACTTCTACTTAATTAAATCCTATTCAACCGTTGTAAACAAACAAAAAACTGTAGTGTATGTTTGTCATTGATTGTATCATGCCATGTCATGTATTCACAACACAATTTGGTTCCAACAGGCTTTTGTTGGAAAGATGCAACCAATAAATCAAGCAATCCATGCAAGAACAACAGTGCAGAGATGGTTTGGATGTTTAGTTGGGTGCAAATGCAACACGCGGAGCTGTCCATGGTGCTGATTTGGGTGAATAGGCCATTAGGATTCACTGCCTCTCTCTCTCTCTCTCTCTCTCTCTCTCTCTCTCTCTCTCTCTCTCTCTCTCTCTCTCTCTTTCTCTCTCTCTCTCTCTCTCTCTCTCTCTCTCTATCTATCTATCTTTTTATCTATCTATCTATCTATCTATCTACCTTTAAAAGTGCTGATTTAAAAGTAGGAAACAGGTACCCATTTTCAGCCCTGAGATGGGATCGCACACCTTCACTTCATCCATCCATCCATCCACATGTCCCATATCTCTAGACACTGTGGCTCTAATCATTGTCTTGGTGCTTGGTGCAGCGGTGCGGTACCTTGATGGCCGAGGATGCGATCTGGAGGTGGTGCAGCCGGCGCAGTGTGCTCTCCCTGTCAATGAAGTAGGATGCCGCCAGCTGGTGGAGGGCCTCCAGGGTAAGAGGCGTAGAGCCAGAGGTGCTGTTCACATCGATCCCAACCTCTGGGCCCTTGCTCAGCTTCCTCTGGTCCACAAAAATGGTCAGTGACTCCTCTCCTGACAAAACACAACAGAGAGGAGGGCCAATTTAATGACCTAAGTTTCAATAGCCACATGAAAGCCATTACTACAGTAAGGTGCTGCTTCCACGTAGCTGGATATTTTTACATGTGGATATTTTTTTCTCCTGGTTGATTTGGTTTTGCACTGGTTTTGGCCTTCCGTTTCCACATAGCAGATATTTAAAATCCAGCTATAAAAAGCAGGAGAAAAAAATATCCTGTTTAGGGAGCTGAAACGCATTTGTTGCAATGGAGGATTTATTTTTATCCACATGTTGCGTATACACCTCAACAGGAGAAAAAAATAACCTGCTAAAAAATATCCTGCTACGTGGAAACAGCACCTAAGTCTGCATTTCACCACATACATGTTTTTTTTCTTCTAAATTTAGAAGCCTTATGTCAAAGCATGATCTGGAGAAGCTAATACATGCCTTCATTTCTAGTAGGGTTGATTACTGCAAGAGTCTTTTTACAGGCCTCCCCATAAAGACCTGGTCTACAAAATGGTCAGAGACTCCTTACTGATAAAACCCATCCGAGAGGGCCAATGTAGCCTCTTACTGCAGATGGGGTCGCTTATTCACTATTTGCTGAAAATACTCAATACAATACTGCTATGACAGTACAGAGAGCCTTAAGTAACAGGTACAGACATAGTTACTGTAATACAGTTTTGGTGACAGTACTGTTATAACACAGGCTCTGCACTAAGGGGTTAATGCCCTGGATTTGACACTTGACCGCATGCATTGCTTCATTTATTCAGGCTGACTCGGTATACACTACATGCAAATGCTTACAGACATATTGTTGGCACATCTTTGCCCCCTGGAAATTGAGCCATTAATGCTGTTGTAATGTAACAGACATGTATTCTTACCCATGGGGCTACACAGGCAGCTGTAAACAGCCTCCTCGCAGTGTATCTAAACAAACACATGAATTGAAAAGGCTGCTTATCTGACTCAACTGTTCTTGGGCAACGGTATGAGTATCATACTGAGAGCCAGACACTCAGACCCTTTGAACTAAATGGAAATGTGCATCCCGTTGGTGTGGAGGAAGACCAAACATTTGAGGATGTGAGTGTTTAATAAATGTGAAATTTGACCCTTTCACTTTTATCATGAATTCATGTGCAATTTTTTATAAATATGTACAGAGAGAATATATATTATCTATCATAGCTTTGTTTTTCTTTTAATATAAAAAAAAATGGCAATCATATTTTCTATCTTTGCAGAACGTATAATGTGTTGTATTCATTTTAAAACAAATGTCAGTTGTGACACACAGCACCTCTATTGCTTTCAAAACCAATAAAGCTACTCCGGATAGGGATCACATGAAATCTGTACTACCTCTCTTACCTCCTAAAGTTGCGGAGAGCAGGAAGTGTGTCCCGTACTTCTTGATGATGTTCTCTGTTATCTTCTGCAAGGTGGGTCTCCGCCCCAGCAGCCTGATGTTGTGGATAAACTCCGGGTCAAGAGGGGGAGCAACCCCATTGCTCTCCTGTCTCTCCAAGGCTAGGTTGTTGACCCTCCATCTCCCAAACTCCCTGCAATGCAAGGTAAGCATTAAACACAACCTTGGCTGCCGCCGCAGGGGTGGTGGGGGAGGTGGAGGAGGTGGAGGGTAAACAGGGACAATATGCAATCTGGAGAAATGCAGAAATGTAATCAGCAATATGCAAATCAGACGGATCTGCTTTCCTTCAGTATTTCCCCAATTCCCAATGAATCTTTGTGCCTCCTCACAGTCCTGGGCTGCCTGGTAACCGGTGGGTGTAGCTTGATTGGTAAACAGTGGGTGTAGCTTGATTGGTAAACAGTGGGTGTAGCTTGATTGTGCTGAGGCCAAAGGAGTCTCTGGGTGGGCCAACATGAGTAAACTCATCCATCCACAGAGATTTCTGGCCTCCTCAACAAGGTGGTGTTGAGGATATTAACAGCTACGTTGTGTATTTTTTTCACATTCCCAGTTCTGTTTTTTTAACGACTTTGGAAAAGTCTACATGATTTCTATTGGGAGCTCTGAGTAACTGCCGACCGTTTTCCTGTTTTTCTCGCCCATTTCTCAGACCTGCTGTTCGATGTGAGAGATGGGATGCAGGTGGGAGGGAGACCAGGCTTCAAGTGATCAAAATTGCTGTAAGATGATTCTGACGCCTGCTGACATTTAGCTGAAATATCACCTTATTGAATAACTAGTCTCCCACCTGAGTCTACACTCAATATGTTTGATTACATTTGCACATACTTGTACACAATCAAGCACGCACACACACACGCATGCACACACACACACACACACACACACACACACACACACGCATGCACACACATGCACGCACGCACGCACGCATGCACACACACACACACACAAGATTTGAGGAAGACTAAGAACTACATAGCAAGTCGTCTCAAGTTGCCTCAGTATCCGGGCTGACAGAGTGCTCTTCTGGCCTGGGGCCCAGTGCTCTTTGCTCAGAGTTGCAGACATCCTCCTCTGCCTCTTACTGTTTATAGCAAGGAGTGCCAATGGAACGGGTGAGAGGCTAACGCAGGGCGTAATCTACCTCATTCATACATAATGGAACATGCCTTGCGGCCCAGCGATAATCAGGTTTCACAGAGTTTTGCTTCAATACAGTTACTCACTCACGCTTGTCATAAACATCTCCGACAGACACAAGGAATGGATCATTTTACTCTTATCACTCCAAGACAGCGTGACGTTGTAAACAGTGGGTACAAATGGTGGCACATCCACCTAGTTCTCTAGCAATGGACATATTGTTCAAGTAACGGTAAAGGGGTTGACAAACGTGCAGAGAAGCACAGACATGATAAACAATGACTTCTGTCCAATATCATAGCCATAACAAACAGCCATAAACACAATACAAGACATCAATATGGTCGTACACTCTCAGAAATAAAGGTACAGAACTCGTCGCTGTGGCAGTACCCTCAAGGGGAGTACCATTGTGTTGCTTGAGTGGTAACTCAAAAAAGAGATGACAGATGCACATTGGTAAACATTGCAAGAAACTGAACGCACCTCTTTTTTGGGGTACCAATCAAGCAACACAATGGTACTCCCCTTGAAGGTACAGCCACAGCGACGAGTTCTATACCTTTATTTCTGAGAGTGAATAATACAGGACGATGTTTGTTGGGGAGAGTACAAGGAGCTGCCACTTGCTTTGTTGACATATTTTGTGTGGTCAGACCTGTTATCTTATCATCCCTTCATGCTGTTATAATGTCACACAAGATGTGAATTTTCAAAGAATTGTACCCTCAGATTCAATCCCAAATTATTGCTTTCTATTATTGGTTTGGAGAAGATGGTCCATCTAACAGCCATCCATCCATCCATCCATTTATGCATGTATGTATTGCATACATGTGTGTCTGTATGTGTTGTATTTGAGGCTACTGTACATATTTGCAGCTTAGAAAGTGCTAAATAAATGTATGCAACTATTAGGAAGGAGAGTTCACTTGCAAATTTTAAACAAATGGAAGAAAACATGAAGTATTCTCATAAGATACTTAGGCTGCAATTTAAAGTATCTTACTTCACAAGATACCTTAAAAACTGTACTGCATATAGGAAAGGTAAACAAAAGCACTATTGTTTTGGCAACCTCCCTGGGTGGTAAAAGGTTATATGGTGATCTGCTTTTTCATCACCAGAAGAGAATAAATATATAGGAGGATGTGGGCTGGGAAACTACCAAAGCTTGCTATTTTGCAAAGACGGACGGTTTGGATCAGCCCTGGGGGTCATCTGAACAGGAGCTCAAGAGTCCTCTACAATCACATGTCCTTGTGCATCACTGGACCAATCTTATGGTAGGGTCAAATGGCACGGAAGCAACAAAGTAGCACAGAAAGAAATACAAAAAAAAGGTATACAGCATAAAAGAAAAGGAGAAAAAGAAGAGAAGAAAAACAAACCCCAAGTCACATTGTGACTTATCGTTTTAAATTGAAATTGCAGGCTGGGGACAGGGGGGTGGGGTAATCATGTTCATGGCAGTGAAGAAGAAAAAAATGATCGAGCGGTGGATGGATGAAGTGTATCATTACAGCCAATCAGCCTAACGATGCCTGAGCTGAGTGGCTGTTGGAGATGCTTGAGGAGGGGCACTATACCCGAGCAGAGGGCCATCCACATCCTCATCCTCATCATCCCCCACCAGGGAGCACAAGTTGACAGAGGGACGCTCAGCTGGAGAGGGCTTATAGCAGCCACCAGTGGGAACATGGGGCTACGTCTAATCAAAAGGCGATAGCAGCTTCAGGAGCCTGTGCAGGGCAGGGTGGGCGCCACGCGCAGGGTGCGAAGGCCAGAGCTCTAATCAGCCACCCTAGAGCTACATGTATGTGTTGTTGCCCATGGAGCACACAAGGCTCCATGTAATACAAGAGTGGCGGAGAAAGGCTATGCTGTATTGCGATGCCTTCAGATTCATTACGCATTACTTACCCATTCATAATGAAGTTGATAATAAATCTGTGGCCTGATAGATGATGATACATTTGATATGATCTGATAGATTCCAATTGCTGTTTCCAATCATTCATCATAAACACAATGCATGTCTGTCTATTTTATGAATGTGCTGTGCACTGTACTGTATGTGTATAGCCTACTATACTGTGCATAAGTGTTGTAAAATGTGTCTTTGCTGTGATAATGTATACAGTATCATGCTATATCATCATTTGTTGAAGGAAGCACTAGATAGATTTGACTGAACCCAATGAATGATTATTCAAAAGCATTAAGACACACATATATAGGCCTATTGAACATGTGTGATACGGTCTAATGGAGAAACAGTAAAGGACATATCTTCTATTAATCGTAGTATTGATCCAGACGTAAAAGCTCTACTGGCCATATTTCCATCTGAAAGTTTTCAAATGAAGCAGGTGCTGAGGCTATATACTGTAGTATTGATGCCCAGATAGTGATTGAATAGAGTGATTAAGTGAATGAAATGTATTGCAATATTTACATGTAGGAGAATGTGTATACACAGATGAACAATGACCAGCTATCCATCCTCAACATTGTCTTGTCTTGGTATGTCCTGTTTTGTCTAGTCTAGTCTAATGTCTGTGAGAATGACTGGAGCTACGCCAAAGACAATTTTCTGTTTCATGTGTTACAGACAATAAAGTTTTATCTTATCTTATCTTATCTTATCTTATCTTATCTTATCTTATCTTATCTTATCTTATATGTAGGCCTAATTGATTTGTGTAGGTTGATATGATTAACACAAAAAAAACGTAATTTGAATCCCAGAGCAACAATTTTCAAACAGTCTCAGTCTCATCTCTTGATTAGGATACACCTTCTGTCTCTTGTAAAGACAGTGGGCATGCATTTGGGCATGTGCACAGTGCTGTGACAGACAGCACTCTGAGATCTTAAAAACCATGTCCTCTCATGAGCAACATCAACGGATTTATTGGATTTTTGCAAAGCCTTTATTTCCCTTGTGGTTACAGGGAATGGCATTGTGAAATGCAAAAGTTTACTGTGCCCAAATATCTCGATTTGGAACGATTTCATTAATCACGCTGGTGGGTGAAAACAAAGTGTAACTACATTGTTTTTTTTTTGTTTTTTTTGTTTGTTTTTTTTTGGGGGGGGGGGGTGTAAAGAGGGATCGCATTTGATATAGGGGCCTAGGAACCAGCGGAAGTAGGCAGATATGAGTTGACAGAATGCATGTGTTGCTCTCATGTTTGGAAACTATCTTTTTTTTAAATCATAAATGGAAAGATTAAGGTGAGAGCCGGAAATGCTTCTTCTCCAAACTGATAACCTGAACAGCTCACACCTGAAGAGTAATAGTAGGCTCTATTGCACATCAGCCGGAGCCCGCAGGGATGTACACAAGCTGGTTTAACAAAACTGCTGGTCCGTTCAGATGAGAATCATCAAACAGCTACACTTACAGCGCAAGCTAAAAGACAGATGAGTGTTCGAGATCGGTCTTACACAGGGCAATACCTCACCTGTAAATCTTGTATCTTGTTGAGAAGCCGTGTTCGTGGCGTTCCGTGAACTCTGTGAACTCCTGCGCGCGGTGAAACGGTCCTTTATCCGACAGGAGCCAACTCAGGGGGTCGGCTGCATCAGCGGAGGCGGCCGCGGAGGCTATAGCCCAGCAGCAGCGGAGGGTGAGTATCATGCCCTCCCATCCGAGCATCTGATCGGCCGGCCTAAGACCAACACTTCGACCGTGCATTCTTATCCCATAAATTCTTCATCCTTTCGTGCGTCAGTGCCCTATTGCAATTGAACACATAGTGTGAGAGTCGTGTGGAAAATAAATACTTCGTTTGCTAATTAGTGACCTAAGGGGGTACAGACTGCCAAACTTAAGGCTATTTAAAAAGGCTGCGCCTGGAATAGGCTTTATTTATTTGACTATGCGGGTATTTAACCCCTGGGGAGTTTGTCAATACATGCCACATTATTTGACTACACATGATTTACTGCTGGCCATACATACTTAGTCTGACAAGTGCTAGATATGTATTGATATGTAATCTGCTCAATATTAACACACACGAAACATTTATTTACCAGAAAGTCCAGCCGTGTAACTTCCTTAATAGAAATAGCATCCGAATGCACAGGTGAAGATTTCGCTCCGTGTTTCGTCACCTTCAGAAGTTCGAAGGGCGGTCTCCATGAGGTGTTGCGAAATACATGCGAAAAAATTCTGGTTACTGCACCATGATAAAGTTCCTATTTTTCAGTTGCAGCAATTATCTCCATGATGAAAACTTTTTTTTCATGAATCGGTTAATTCGATGACGGATCGTGTATTGTACCCTGCGTAGACAATTCCAATCGCCACAGCCGGAGCGAGTGACGGGCACTCCACAGCCCTCGGTAGACATTCAGCGATGTAGTTCATGTTCGGCGCGATCTGCCCTCCCCGCATTGGGATGTGTGCATGTAGAGTGGGGGGCGTCGTCGATCAAGTAGCGCAGCCACAGGCTTAACTGTCAGCATAGCGTTGATCTCTGACTCCTTTGATTTGGATGGGTAGTATACTTGATTTCAACATCATGTACTGTACATTACATATGTTTTGTTGCAGCCTATTCTGCATTGGAACTTTTCACTAAAATAAACAGCGATGAATCATTAGGTGAGGGCTAAATCTATTTCTATTGCCACATAATTCTCCAAGTTCATCAATGGTGTAGCCTATTTGAATTAAACCTCCGAGAAATAACCTTCATCCTCTCTCTCTCTCTCTCTCTCTCTCTCTCTCTCTCTCTCTCTCTCTCTCTCTCTCTCTCACACACACACACACACACACACACACACACACACAAACACACACACACACACACACACACACACACACACACACACACACACACACACACACACACGGGGTGTTGCATATTCATTGCACCACTATAATATCCAAATGTGGATGGATGAGGGTGGCATGTAAGCAGAGAAGGCAAATTAAGGTTGCTATCAGGAAACGAAAACGTAGCTAATGCTGTTCAGGAAAACAAAACCATCAAAGTGAAATACAAAGCCCATAACCTTTTTAAAAACTCATCAGATATCATCCTGTCAACAAAGACATTTTTGTGTGTTTGCAGCACTATACGACAAAGAGCATGTGTTGGTATGCCTGGTTGCTGTCGGAAGATGATATCTAATGATTTGGAAGTCTTGAAGCCTGTGCTGTGTGCATCTAAAAATGCATTAAATATTCAATTTCTCTGCACCATAATTTGTGCACAGAAAAGAGGAGGGAAGGGGAAGGAGGCAAAACGAGTTTCCCTCAGGGCTTAAGACTGTTACAGTCTCTTGTACTCGTCGCCTTTGTTGTCGGCATAGACAATCATTGAAATGTTCTTAAACCTACTTTCCTTCTCTGTCTCGATCCTTCTTATGCTCTCATCCTCTCTCCTCTCAGTCTTTCTTTCACTGCCTCTCTTTCTCTCTATCTCTCTCTCTCTCTCTCTCTGTCCATCTATCAGCCCTCTCTCATCTCTTTTGATCACTATAGTTCTTGTTTTTAAATCACCTTATGTTATATCGGTCTTCCTATGTGTTTGTTTTTCCTCTATCAAATTGCTCTCCCTCTTCCCTACCATCTCCCCCATGTCCTAAATGGTCTGAGAGCTCAGGAATGAAGTCAGTGTTGATTATGCTTGAGGTGATCATCTGAGGGAGCTCAGGGGCACTGACTGACTGCAGGAATGAACCACGAGGGAGAGGAGTGCAAGCAACATTTATGGAAGGGCAACCAATATTATTTAACACACTGTCCTTATGGTAGATGGAAGGACAACCACTATTATTTAACCCTATTCAGACTGTGCTTTTTTGGCATTCCTGGGCCTGGGGGGGGGGGGGGGGGGGGGGGGGGCTCTTTTGACCACCCCCCCCCCTCATAACTCATGAACGGAATACAGTATGACTACGAAACTTGGGGGAGATGATCTTCATATGGACATCTATGAATGACATAATTTTTGTGTAATTATCTGGTATTATGACGTCATTATGACATCATTATCTTATTATGCCCAAAATCTCGCCATAATGGATTTTCCAACTAATTTAGGTAATGCACTTAAATTTTAATGATTTTCTGCTTCAAACCACTTAAATGCTCACAAAGTTGTCTGATGCTAATGGAAATAACAAAAAAATATGAAAATATATGGCGTCATAGATATGGTGAAGTGATTTTTGGTCAGACATACCTGTCAGAAAACCGTTGCCATGGCAACAGCAAAAATGATAAACCTAATCTTTCGGTACCTAACTGTAGCCAACTAAATGTTAGGAAAAGTCACAAAGTTTCGTAGTCATAGCTTAAGTCGTTAAGGAATTATACGACATCAAAGTTGGTGCGGGCACTTTTAGCCCCCCCCCAGTCTGGATAGGGTTAACCCACTGTCCTTATTGTAGATGGAAGGAAAATATTATTTAACACATGTCCTTATGGTAGATGTAGACCGAATAATGATGAAACGTCTCTTTTCTGAGCAACCTACACATATCTATTGGTTCATTCAATGGTATTACAGTTTACATTGCAACCTTCAGCCTTCATTAGATTGCTCCAAACTGCTTGTAGAGCACCAATTCAGGCTATTTCTGAAGTCAAATATGGATTCTTCTGATACTGAAGCAAAAGCCCAACTTTGCCTGCTCAATTCAGGGCAGAGGGTTGGTTAGACCTTGTGGCTTTTGTCAAAGCACCGTCTGCATTGCTTATGTTGCTATTTTTGCACCGTCTTCGAGTATGCCCCCTCTACACTCCAACAGAGCCGATGTGACCTAGAATGCTCTGTACACAGAGAGGGTGCACTCACAAAAGGAAAAGAGACCCGGAGAAGCCCCCCCATAGCCGCGAGCACTCACAGATGACTTGACCACGCTTACCATTCAACTGCCCTGGCCCCTTCCTGTTTAGAATATTAATTTGCAGTATTTTGCCAGTGAACAGTAGCTTCTGTATACAAATGTGCTATTGACAATAAACACCTGAGCAACACACTCTACATTTTGCTGTCAATGTTGATTCAGTGTTGACGATACGGATTCATGATGCTTACTTATGCTGCATTGTCGCAGTTGTTTTAGGTTTGGCAACTAGCATTCATAATTTGCATGAACACAGCACTGATGGGCCCTACCGTGGCCAATTGGTAGGGCACTCGTCTACCATGCGGCTGACACGGGTTCGATTCCCAGTCCGGGTCCTTTGCCGGCTCTTCCCCGTCTCTATCTCCCCACTCGCTTCCTGTCACCACCTTCACTGTCTTATCATCAATAAAGTCAAAAATGGCAAAAAATATCTTTAAAAAAAAGAACACAGCATTGATGGTCACCGTTATTTGAGATATAAGCACAAACTAGGCGTGTGAAACAAAAGAGAAAAGCTCGTGTTACAGAGACTAACTCCTTCATTACATTTACTTGTGGTCCTCTTGCTTCATTCTGCCAAGACCCTTGCCTTGCTGAACCAGTGATGGTAAATGCTCTCCTCTTCTTCTTCTTGGGAATCAGGATTTTTGTAAGTTGCAGGAAACAAGTAAAACAGTGCACAATAAATGCCAGTCGAGCATAAATACAACAATACCCCCCTTTATCATGCTTTGTTTTGCTCTGCCAGATTCTTTGATTATCCTCTGCCTTTCAACAAATTAAAGCCCGGACAACATGCTGGGAAGAAGAGATATTGATCTGCTTACTCAGCCTCTGTTTGGATGTTTAGATACTGAACACTGAAAAACAGAAGAGAAAAAACAAAGCTGGAGGGGACAAATATTGGTAAACATATACAGTAGAGGACATTCCTTTAGAGGACAGCCGTTGCAGTCTATTACATCATACCAGGAGGAATATACTTTATATTTCAGTGCCATCCATTGATTTCCACTTGCAATGCTCATAAATTACAAATCAGGATTTAAACGTTTTAATCAGTCAGAACATTTGAAGTTCATGGTGTTGAACAAAAAAAAATAACTTCAGTTTAGTTGGCCAGTATTGCGCACCAAGTCCTTACCTATAGCATGTCAAAACTGTCAAATCACTGTGCGATGGCGAGAGTGCGGTATACAGTTCTGAATGTCCCCATCTGGTGTATGGTTCTCAGTTCTCACCTGCATGCTTGTGTTTGGCTCTGAGGCTCTCACACTACTAGCAAGTGCCGTGGGATCTGAGTTGAACCCCGTTGCCAGCTAATGATGATCTAATTGGCCGCAAATGGCTAGGGGTCAGCCTACATGGCCCGTGGTGATGTCAGAGCCTGGGCCACAAACAGTGGCGGAACAATTGCACACAGGGCCCCAGGGCAAGACACTTATAGGGCCCCCTATACAGCTTGCCAAGCTCACAATAGGGCCTCCACCACCACCAATACGAGAGGGCCCTGGGCCCAGGGGCAAGTACCCTGCTCACCCTCCCTATAGCTCCGCTCCTGGCCACGAACTCCCTTCCCAGTGGTTCAGGAACTGGGCCCTGGCCAGCAGCATCCTGGCCATTATGTGTTCAGCCTTAGAGGCTGGCCCAGAGCTCTGAGGTGATGGGAGCACGGCTACAGGCGCCTGGCACTTAAATGAGGCCCCATGTGCAATGATGCAAACTCCACAGGCCTGATTTAGACAACCAAGGCCTGTGTGACAGGGACAGCAACATTCTGAGATGCTTTTTTTTCAAGTAGCCTAAACAATACACGTAGGTTTCTGATGCGTGAAAAGCCTCGTTAAAAGGATCTCTTAAAATGTGAATAGATCACTTTATAACTACCAGTATCTAAATGTTTTAGACTTACAATTGGGGTACGACATGCAATAGGTCTACCTTCATGGTATAGCTTCTCACCAGTTTTTATGCACTACTGTTCTGGTGCTTGGGCTTTCACAGTCAGAGTCAATCTGATTATTGTGCTTATTATATCTGTTCATATATCTAATAAATCATTTTCTCCTGCTAACTTAGCATAACTAGATATAGTATTGGAAATAACACCAATTTTATCTTTAAATCAAAGAACTGTTCCAACTTGCAATCCATTGGAGGTTATTTTCAAGACAGTATTGGTTCTTCTCTACATGGTGTCTGTATACCATCAGCCTGCTAAATGTCGCTCCTCCATTCCATGTATTTGATGCACTGTGTTGACCTGAAATGCTCATGACTCATTTGACGCCAGCGTGTGAATTTTTCCAATTAGACCTACATCACAGAGTCAGTGATGCCATAAAATTATTTTGACATATAAACATAGAATCAACAATAATAACAGGGAATTTTTTTTTTAATAATGTTCTGTATGGATCTTTTTACATGGGCCTATCTTTAAAAGAGTGATGTACTAAATCCATATAAAAAAGGGCCTGTGTAACCATGTGTGTACCTTTTGCTTGTTCAAGGTAGTCCTACTACTTTTTATACAATTGTTTGGAAAAATATATAATTGAAAAAGGAAACATCAGCATTACTCCATAAAATGCTCTTTCCTTAATGCAGAAAGAAGTCATTTGTTATCTAGCTGTTAGCAGTGACGTCATTGCATCTTGAGAGGGCTCTTTACTTGTTTATCTGTTTTTCTTTTATTGGTGGAATCCAAACATCCCTATATTTAAAACATTCACAATATAGGTTGTGATATAATGAAGATTTTTCCAGTAATTTATTTCGGTTATGATCAAAAGATTGACGAAAAAGTGATGGGCATTATACTGACCCTAAGAACAGAGCTTTAACTTTGTATGTGTATGGTAAACATCATTATCTCTGTTGTGGCCAGAGGGGGCTATCAAATATTTTATTACCCTCTGTGTGCTTTGCAAAAATCAAACGATCAGATACGTTAAGAGCTCTTGCTCCGTTTCTCTCTCTCTCTCTCTCTCTCTCTCTCTCTCTCTCTCTCTCTCTCTCTCTCTCTCTCTCTCTCTCTCTCTCTGCCTCTCCTGTGCCCTCATCCTCTGTCTTCCTCATTACATGGTGCCACTTGCTTCCCTGCCACCATAACCTGTGAGGATCCTGTGGTCCTCATTAACCTTGGCTGCTCTTATCTGTCATCTGTGCCTGCCATCTCAAATGAGGCTGGGACATTTTCCCCATGTCTTTTTTATGTTTCATGTTCATTTTGGTTGAAGAAGTATTGACACAAAGATAACACAGTTCTGCCAAAGCAATCTTCTTACGTAAACGTTTCCCATTGTTTTTATTTAAGATCCAGGAGATTTTTCAAAATAGGCCTAATCAATACTGCCCTACACTCTTAGAACGCAGTAACTCTGAAAACGGCAAACTGAGAAAAAAGGCTTCAAAGTTTTCCATATGGCGCGACAACTGTGTTGCCGGTAAATTGGTGGTGACACTTCCTGGTAATGCTTGTTTAGGATAGAAATTGAATGCACACAAAAAAAAAAAACCAACAACATTTATGTGTCTTTTTGCCACAAAAAAACAGAGTTACTGCGTTCTTGGCTGGTATTACTGCCACAAAATGGAGTTACTGCAGGAGTTACTGCGTTCTTAGCATGTATTACTGTCTACTCCCAAACCAGTCCCATTGGAACGTGCAGCAGTAACTCGCCGACTTACTGCGTTTTTGTTTAACTTTTTTTGGGTCATTTTTGCACTTTCAAAATGAGTTTTCTCCAAAACGGGACGGTGTTGGACCACCATTTTTGGACACAAGACAAATGAGGTAGTTTAGAACCCATTTCCGATATAAAAAAAAATCGACCATTTTGAGTTACTGCGTTCTTGTATTGCACGGCAGAATAGTTGAGGTCACTCATATTCTTGGACATTTTTAATACACCCTTTGATGCAGATGCAAAAAATGGCAATTTCCGCCTATATTTGACACTTATTATGTACAGTAGAATATCTCTGGTTCTACATATGCTATTTACAAAATGTATGAACCACATAACAGAATACATTTGGGACATCATGTTCAAAGAGTTAAAGTGTTTTAATGAGAACATTATGAATTCAATATTACAGTTGGCACAGCAGTAAAAATGTAAAAAAATCAAAAATCGCCTATGATTTATTTGGATTCTATAGTGCACAATTATTTAGGAGTGGCACAGGTCCAAAAAAATTACATGACATGATGCACCTATATGTTGGCAACATGTGTGAAAAATTTGAAGGCAATAGACAAAGGTTTGTAAGAGCTGCAAAAGAATATCCATTACATGACATAGGCGTTCCCAAAAGTGTCTACCCAACCTCTCCAAACCTCTCCAAAAGTACCCAAAGGCAAAAACAGTCATATCAATAAAAATCAAGTGTGACTCCACTTACATTTACATTTAGTCCTATATAAACCCATTTTTTTGATTAATTGAGAAGCATAGCTGTATTTTCTACAGCAGGGGTCCACACTCTCTCCAAAACGTGCCCAAAACCTATCCAGACTTATATACTGTTATACTGAAGCACTGCACATTGTGCTTTTGCTAGGTGCAGTGGATATGAATGTATGCATACTGTGTACTATTTTTCAGATATGATCAGTCTTCTGAAAATGATTTTCCAAGGGAGTTTTTCCCTCAAGGAGCCTTTCCTCAAAACGTTGCTTCCCAAGGATGTATGACTTGGAACACCTCAAAACGTGTGTGTGTTTTTGTCAGACTTCTAAAATAGATAGATCTGCATGATTGAACGAACACTACTATACAAACACAGTCATTAGTAATATTATTATAGTTACAAAAATGGCCACACAAGTAGCCCGGGCACGTCATACTTCCTGTGACACTGCATAGTAAGACTGGGCATGTCCATAGTACCTGTAACGATGCATTTTTCGCTTCTCAATTTGTTTGCTATATTGTATTGTCGGTCAAGGCAAGCGCACCAGAGCCCCGTTGGCCAGAACACAAAGGTCCAGTGGGGAGTATGATTGGAGCAAGTCCAGCTGGACTTCTGGGCGGCGTTAGGGGGAGAAAAGAAGTATTGTTGGCTTGACATCAGCGACAGTAATGTCTTGCCAACCATCAGGGTCGTCATCTGCTGTGTTGCACAGCTGGCTTTGCGGTGGGGCTGGGCGACGGCGTGCAGGAGAGGGACCCTTGCGTCGTGCAGCAGAGGCAACTGGAGGGCGACGGCGGGCAGGAGAGGATGAGGGTGACAGTCACAGCAGGAGGTCGCATGCGGCGCGAGGAGGCAGCGGCAGTAGGCCGGGAGGAGGAGGCAGCCGCAGCATCAGGCCATAATGAGGAGACAGCCGCAGCAGCAGCAGACCGGGAGGAGGAGGCAGCCGCAGCATCAGGCCATAAGGAGGAGGTAGCCGCAGCTTCAGGCCATAAGGAGGTGGTAGCCGCAGCTTCAGGCCATAAGGAGGAGGCAGCCGCAGCAGCAGCAGACCGGGAGGAGGAGGCAGCCGCAGCATCAGGCCGGGAGGAGGAGGTAGCCGCAGCTTCAGGCCATAAGGAGGAGGTAGCCGCAGCTTCAGGCCATAAGGAGGAGGCAGCCGCAGCAGCAGCAGACCGGGAGGAGGAGGCAGCCGCAGCAGCAGCAGGGACCCTTGCAGCGTGCAGCAGAGGCAACTGGAGGGCGACGGCGGGCAGGAGAGGAGGGGGAGAGGGTGACAGTCTCAGCAGGAGGTCGCTTGCGGCACGAGGAGGCAGCGGCAGCGGCAGCAGGCCGGGAGAAGGAGGCAGCCGCAGCAGCAGCAGTGGCCGTGGCAGGCTGTAGCCGGTGACTAGCAGACTGTGGTGGGGCAACAGAAGGAGCAGTGGAGGTGGAAGGCTTTGGTGGGGCAGCAGCAGGAGTGGTGGCAGGTATTGTGATATCTCCAGACAGCCTCTGTATTTCAGCAGAAGCTGCAGCAACCTGCACCAGATGTTCTGAAGCTCCCAATTCATCTGCCAATTTGTGTAGGGCATGTCCCGCTCTGTTCTTCTCCACTGTCCACCTCCACATCTACAGGAGACTCCCCTCTAAGTAAAGAAGATATATACTACATGTTATTTCTTACAATAAGGACCATTTGCATGTATTTCATTGCAGTGAACACTTTGACAAACAAAGAATTGATCTGAGCAGCAACATTAAATTGATGTATTTATGTATATTTATATGTAAGCATTCAAATGCATGTAGTAACACATTAGTAAAGTGTAATAGCAGTAGTATGGTAGTGACCTTTACAACTACTATTACAGCGCTTACGCTGTACCTTGCATCTACCTTGCCATTTTGACAACATAGTGATTGTGCAAATTATATTGTGCATATAGTATTATACATTTGCAATGCTCAGCATGCACTATATAACTATATAACTATTATATGCATAGCTACCCTGTAAATTTGGATAGCTATTATATGACCATATAATATAGAATAACATTTGCTATTACTATTATTATTTTTATTATTATTATTAAAAGCACTAAATGAGGTCAAGTAGTTATGCAGCCACCCAATGTGTACTAGTGTGAATGTCAATTGTTGTGTTTTATCTTTTATGTTCTATGTGCTTGTCTGCTTATAACTTATGTCTCACTGTGTCTTATGTGTATTGTGCCAGCGAGTGCAATACATTGCCCCACGGGGACAAATAAAGTTCTAACTAACTTATTATTATATATAGAGTCGAGTCATATCTATCTATCTATCTATCTATCTATCTATCTATCTATCTATCTATCTATCTATCTATCTATCTATCTATCTATCTATCTATCTATCTATCTATCTATCTATCTATCTATCTATCTATCTATCTATCTATCTATCTATCGGTGCGTGCATACAGTCGGTATAGTAATGCTAGTGTGCAGTCGCATGTAGGCTACTTACACGTCCAAAACGGGATCTATGCGCTCGTCAAACGGCTCCTCCTCAGCTGAGTCCATGCTGTCAGGATATCCATTACTGAGACAATCAATGTCATCATCAATGTCGTCGTCAAATAACAGCTGTAGGACTTTATCCGTATTAAAATAGCGACGCTGCATCTTCCTGAGTTTTTCAAATTTCGCGCTGTGGGGAAACACCGCTATGCGCAACTGCGAGAAGGTCATTTACGCACATGGCCAGGCAAAACACAAGCAACCGAACATGATGGTTACGCATGGACCAATCGCGTTTGCTTTTCGCTCTAACGTGGGGAATCCCCTGATTTTGTCAACCAGATGGGCGAATACTATTGGCCGAATAAGATATCATTGACCTTTAAACTCCATGGTTTGGGCTATTGCAGGGGGTGTTCACTCACGGAACTTCCTACTAGCCACAACTGGCTAACCCTAACCACGGGACAGTGCAAAATGAATGGGTGTCAATGGAGTTTTTTACCATTATAATTTTTGTGATTTTTTATAATTTTTTGTCCTGAAATATTATTATTAAGTTCGAAGCTAGAAATAATAAGACCCCATTTGAGTAGCGTTTCGATTATTTTGCGCCACTAGATTATTATATACTGGGTCACAAAGCTCAATTTTTATGGGGCCAAACCCATAAACATTAGCACGATGCTAGCGAGTACAGGTTGAAATCTTCTAACCACTTAATCCTCAGTAGAATTCTATAGAATTTTAGCATGTTTGCACTGCGCCGACTCCAGGAGTTACTATTCCTCCTCACTTTGTCCTAAACTAACATGCTTGGTCTTTTTAGAAAGCTGAGACTCTGTGCAATGTCACTAAATAGTCAGAATAGCTATCTTATTTACTGTCAAAATAACACATAGACGAAAACTTTTTTTTTTCTTCCACGCGCAAAAAAACATATGTAAACAAATGTGAATGTAATCCACTGTTACAGTTATTATCCCTTGGAAACACAACTGAACACTTGCACCAGGTCTTAGGAAGCAATGTGTAAAATTTGGCTTTGTCAGCATGAAGGACACTCTTTCTGCAATGTTTTATGTAGAGAGATGTCCAGGCGTTTTGCTCAGTTCCCTTTAGAATCTTCAAGAATAACATTCCGTTTTACGTACGTAGTTTTGTTTACATTTAGACCGGAAATGCTGAAAATGCTAAAGTTGAAAGTTGACACGACCGTAATGAAATGTCTGGTCGCTGGTCTGTAAATTGATTTCAATTCTGACAACCATCGAGTGTTCATGACAAATAAATGCACACACAAAAGTGTGGTATATGACATATATCTTTATTAGGATGGCTCCGCATCAAAAAGTTTGCTCGTATGCAAGCGTTTGACAAGCTAACCGGATGTCGGATTGAAAAGTGAATGGGCAACAATAAGAGTTGCTGGATTGAAATAGCATAGCATCGACATGTTGAAATGCTTTTGGAAATTGCCGACATATGTGCTGAATCTTTTCCATGTTCACCACAGTCGAGTGTTCCTTATTCCTGAAAGAGGCGCAGCCAGACCAAATTATAGTGTAGCATTCATTGGGTGGCTCATAAATCAAGACGTATTGGTCGTATTTACATACCGGTTAGCATTATGCAACCGGAAATATCTTAGGGACTCATTGCCGGTCGTGAATCTGCCGACAATAAGCAATCAAAACAACAATACGGGATTTGCTACAGATAAACTCCGCAACGCGCTGGCTTTGCCCACGGCGTTTGCTTTGTATGAGGCGTTGTATATACTTGTAAAATGTTTTTTGAATAAAATAGTGTTTATATTTTATTTCTTTGGACTCTTGTGAACATTTTGAGACCCAACAAACAGCGTGAACTCATTGATAAGGGTACACACAATGTCGATGTTGATGAAGCTCAACAAGGGAAACGGGATATGCCGGAGGTATTTTGACAGGATATCAGACAGGATAATTTAGATAATATAGAAAATACTATATATTGATTCTGTGGATGATTTATTTGTGCAGTTTCGTGAAAAAACAAGCTTTTAAATGAGGTGTAAATATGACAGTTATTTAATTCGAAAACAATATGGTTTTATTTAGCATGATTAAGAGGGAGATGAGTGTGATAGAATCTCAACCCGCCCGCGGGTTTTGACCTGCTGTAAAACTACACACCTGAACGATTTGTCAATACAGCCTATTGTTAAACAACAGTCATAGTGCTTACCAGGAATGTTTTGTTGATGATATTTGTGACTGGAAATCGCAGTAGCAATGTATTTAGCATGGGTTCCCCTTTCCATTCCATACATTTTCCCACATGAAGGACTGGCCTACGCTCGTTACTGCAGTATGCATGCAAAGCTAACTGGCTACAATGGGAACCAATGAGACTGAGCCTTCTCCCTGTGTTCTAATTTCTCTGGCCATTGTTATTTTACGCAACCTTGTTCAAACCCGGAAGTAGATTTCGCGTGTAGTGTAGGTGCCCAACGCGTTCCGCCTGCCTGATCCGTTCCCTTATGACTTTCACGTTTTAAATGTTTATTTTGCAGCCGCCAGAACATTAACACAAAAAGATATGTTATATATTTATATTTTATCTTTACTTTATATCGTTGTTTTACATAAAACGCGTTTGTCGCTGTAAATAATAGAATATTGTGCTCTGAATAGTCAGTTGGTTAGCTGACCAGTGGGTGACCTTATTAGCGTTTCTGTAACGGTTATATATTATCATAAAACATACAGTTTAAAACGCAAACTTCCTCCTGCAAAATAAACACTTAAAACGAGAAAATTAAACATTAACGGAACAATTCAGGCAATTTCTCTTCCGTATACGTCATACTGCGCATGTGCATTGTGCAAAGGGAACGGATCAGGCAGGTAGAACCCGTTGGGCACCGACATGTAGAACTCGCTTGACAAAAGTTAATCAAACACAAAAAATAATGAAATCTAGCGAACAGAAACGATGGATTCTAACAGATAACAAGTTAATGCTTCAGTCTACAGCCTTGTTTTTGAGGAATAAAGGATTTTATTATCATCAAAATGTCGAAGTCTCCGTGGATTATTTCAATGAGGGAATTCAGTCACTTGTAACACCTAAAGGTAAGCAAACTCATAACACATCAAATTCAAACTTGAAGTCTTCAAACTTAAGGAATATCTTTATGGTGGTGTAAATGAATTTTACATGGGGTTTCAGACCGTTTCAAACGCTCCTATTATGTTTATACATGATGTTAGTTTGACGAAGTCGGACAATTTGTTTACATTATCAATGAACATAGCGTGCGGTTGATGGAGGATTATGAGCTAACCGTGGCAGCTACAATCGTTGGGTTTTCTGTGTTTGTAGAACCAAGTGTGTTTATTAGTTGTGTGTATCGATTTTCTTTCTGAAACATTTTGTTTATACAAATATGTTTGTACTTGTTGTTTCGATCGTCTGATGTCCCGTATGCGCATCCGCTAGGGGCGCTAACGCATCAAAGGGTTAATACATCGCACTGTACTTCAGTGCAGTACTAAACAATTAAAATAAGGGAAGAGTCAAAGTACACCACACAGAATAGTAATTATCAAATGCATTGACATTTGGGAAGTTGAGCCAAGGTATTCACCATTATACGTAAGTGTCAGCATGTTAAAATAGTTGATGTCAAGAGGTGGTATCAATATGGGTCTAACCACTCCTATGAAAAAAGAAAGGAATTGTTGAATGAATGGTTGCAATGTAATTTCCCATTGGCAACTACCCGAGTTGCTAACTGCTAACCACTAAGCTTTCGAGAAATGCACCCCAGGATAAGTGATTACAGCAACGCAGCATGTATACGCACGAGTTACATGCCATAGTGCTACTACTAACTTGCATTTAATTTGGGCAACAAGGACTTAGCCATCAATGGAGATGGATGCGAAGCCTCATGGCAATATGTGTCTGTTTGGCTCAGTTATGGTGTGTCATTAAAAGCTAATAGAAGCGGAGGTGTAGTCATCTATTGTGAATTCCTACAGGCATTATCTCAGAATCTGTTGGAACTGTATAAACATGCTATCCTATAATTATCCTATAGTTATGATTCAAACATTTTGCCTTGGTACAAATGTGCCTTTTTGCATTGTTCACAGCTCAGTGGACATTACTGGGCTGTGCGGAGACTCTCTCTGTACCAGGCATTCTTGAGATAGTTCTTAACCACAACATAGTTTAGATAGTGGGCCAAGGCCTGTTTGTGTGGGTGTGTGTGTGTGTGTGTGTGTGCGAACAAATCTCTACCCGGATGAGTGCCCCCCACCTCCTTTAGCGGGTAGTGATCATTGTAATCAGGGACAGTCCTTTAATAAAAACTGCTGGAAAACGGGAGGCCTGTCAGAGTGACTAGGGAAGATTGTACTGACAGTCCTCTCTACTCGCTTTCCAAGCGCTTGAAACTTAATTAACGATTCTCTGTGTCTATTCTGTTTTCAGGTGTTTCATATTACAAATGTTTAGGGTTTGAACCTAACAGAATCAAATACCTATTTATTGGTCTTTGTTTCAATGGAAGTGATGAAGAGGAAGGGGCCTATGTGAAAATACCTGTTATGTTGTCATTTCTATTCTGTGCCCAGTGCTTGCTCATGCTCACTTCAGATGAGTAGAGTAGAGTAGTAGAGAGGAGTAACTTTATTGATCCCCGGGGGGAAATTAAGGGATGGATTCATTAATGTAGATCTGAACAAACGTTTTCAATTTGTACAATGCAAAGTAGCCTACATGCCCTGACCTTAGCCCAATGTGTATGTCAGTCCTCATAGTATTGCAATTACCAACATGAACCCTTGAGTGGGTCTGAGATGAGGTCAGGAAGTCTGTGTATGATCTCAGTCAGGAATGGACATTGATTATGAGCCCCTTCTCAGTGCAGTGTCTTTTTTTCTTTGTCCTTTTAATTCTCTCTAAAATTAAATTTTGTTGGAGATTCAGTGCTCATCTGTGTTACTCTTGTATTTACCTTTTGATCATTGTGGGTCCTCTGTATAATAAATAACCTCCAGTGCACAAAGCGAATCACAGGCTTTTTCTGCAGAGCCCTTGAGCTTATATTAAGTCTGAGTCTCCCTTTAGAAATATTTATACAAGTTCTGCAGAACAACTGCGCAGTCATAGTCAAAGTGATTTTACCGGTAGTATTTGAAAATGAGCAAACATATTACCATTACAGTACACACATCTCTTTCAGCATTAATGAATTGCTTTTTAACTGCCTGCCCAAGTTGCTTTTCCAGTAGATTGATCTGCAGTTTATAAAGACGTAGCGTGTCATATTAACAGAGAAAATTAAAACTTGTCCATGAACCCAATAAGGGCATTTTACAAACCCTTAACAGGCCAACAGACTGGACATTGCAGCTCAGACTGATCTCTTTCAGTGCCGGTTTACTGTTCGGTTCTGTTTTTCAGAGTTAGTGAGGAGAACCTGCTGTGGATCCCAATGCTGTCTCCTCCTCCTCCTCCCTGTGGCTCGCAGCCAAGTTGTTGTTAGCCTAATGAGCGAAGCCAAGCACCATACACAACGGTAGGATTTTCCCTCTGGTCTATCAGTAATGGAAGGAATACCTCATGACTAGAGATTATTGAGTTGTCCTGTTGACACACGGCAGAGCTTTGATGTAGCTTTGGCTTGTGTGGTTTCACTTATCAAGTGAACGTTTATGGTTTATTTATGTATGTGCATAAACTTTTTAAAGGGATTACAAGATATTAGAATTATGAAACGGTTTCTCTCACACTAAATTGAAGTTCATTTCACAGCAAAATGGGAACAATCCATTAAAGCGCACAAAATAAAACCAGCAGTTAATTGTCTCTGAATCACAAATGCAGTGTAATTCAGAATCCCATTACCATACCAAAAAAGGGTAGGCCTGCAGTACGTTTGACATTTTACTGAGGGTGAGTGATGCAACAGGCATGTTGATGCTGATGACACACTTCCAGTTACAGTGTTTGAGTTGCCTGAATAAAAAATACCTTTTGTAATGCTTGTAAAAAAAAAAGATCCGGCAGAGCTGGACTGGTAATCTGGCATATAGGGCCTTTTCCCGGTGGGCCGACAGTCCTCAGGGGCTGGTGCTGTTGATTTTTGATGGTTTAGTTTTTTTATCCTTATAGACCAGCCCTCAATTTAGATGAGGCAGCCCATTGGTCTATCTTTAATACAGACATACTGAGCTGGTCACAATTAGGGTTGTCGTATCGGATCGGCTGCCGATATTGGCAAAAAATGCGGATCGTATCGGATCGGCATGCACGGAAAAATCCGATCCAGAATTCCGATCCATTTTCCTGTTTTGTGTTTATTAATATCTAAAAAAAACAGGTCAGTTTCTCAAACCATGGTGTATTACTCAAATTAACCTAATTCAGTTGGCTAGTTGTTACTAAGAGTAAAAACCATTTTCAACATGACTGTGACAACAAAGTAAGTAGGCTAAATAACTTTCAACTTAAATACTCTGGTATCGGTATTGGCCGGTATCGGAATCGGTTCGGAAGTGAAATAAAATATCTGTATCGGATCGGAAGTTCAAAAACCTGGATCGGGACATCTCTAGTCACAATATCAGGGAAAGGCAGGGGGCTGTGTGAAGGCCTGGCCTATGCTAAAATGCCCTTGCTGTCTTTATGTTCCAGTCCAGCCCTGAGATACGGATTGCTACGGCTAACTGCACCACACACTATAGGCCAGATGCTGTGCCCTGTGTTGCCTCATGTTAATCGGGCATGGACAGCCACAGCGTACCCTTCTCAATAGGAGTGTGATAAACAAGTAAACAAAAGCATCCTTCTGTTAATGGGAGAACAACACCAGATAAAGGCTCGCTGGATTAAATTGTGAAATAAGAGAAAGCCTATACTATGCTATCATAGTGTGATTAGTATCAGGATGTCGTCTTGTGCACACCAAGTTTTATCTCTAGCTCTCGCTCTCTGTGCTGAAAGGAAGCCGAGGGGTGTATAAAACTGGAACTGAGCTTTGGTGATGAGGATTACACCATTTAACCCCCCTATCTTGTTGTGTTTTACTGGGAAGTGGTGACTTGGCTAACTCTTATCGTCGCAAGCACAGGCTGAAGTCGGGCAAATTCATTCCGAGGAGGAGAGACCATCTCCTTTTGATAATCAACCACACTCAGTAATTACAATAAAAAAGTAAAATATTGAAATTGTGAAGGTGGCACTGTGCTTAGAGCAGCAAATACTTTGAAATGGGTGCCTTGGCCTCACTCATAATAAATGTGTTTTTTGCATGGGCGCTGTGCTGTTAACGGTTGCTTTGTTCAGGATATGCTGACCGTATTATTTCCTCTAAACCTCATGCACCCCACCCCACCCCCTCTGTTTCACTGCGCTCTGGCTGGAGGTACGGTACACTTAAGATCCTGCTCTACAGTTAGGTGTGCATCCAGCTGCGCTGTCTTTGAACATCGTGCCCTATTTTCAATGTCTGTCATCACCAGGGGGGTGCGGACGGGTGGGGGACAAAGGGGACAGTTGTCACGGGGCTCAGCAGGGAGAGAAGGGGGTCCTCATTACATTATATTATTGGGTCTGGGGGGCCCTTTCATGATGACTTTGTCCTGGGCCCGGCCAAAGCTGTCAGCGCCTCTGGTCAAAACTATGCTAAAGAAGCAGACAGAAAGTTATCAGGTTAATTCCATGGTGACCTTGTGAATTGCAGACAACAATAGACCAGTGGGCATGGTCATCTTTCATTCAGAGAGGGCCGCAGTGGGAAATATAGCTCATTATCAGCAATTTATGAAGACGCTGCCATCACTGGACACATCCATCAGTTATTTCACAGTTTGCAAAAATGTGAAAATGAACATTTTTCACACATGGAAGTATTTTTGTGCAGCCTTATGGACTCGGAGGTGCAGAAGAACTTCTGGCTATGTTCCAGCCATCATTCATCTGACGCCTCACAACAGGCGTCAGACTTGATGCTATTTTAACAAACATCAACAAATGGTGAACGGGAGTTTCATTACAACCTTTTTCACATTTAAAAAAGAAAAAGAAAACGTACGGCCAGCCAGTCAGTTTTCTGTCTAATATTGAATCAGTTGAAAGTACTCCAGGATTTAGGCAGGGTTTGTAATTGGAAAAAAAGACTAATTTAATTGGGGACTCAGAAGTCAACAAAGTTTTTGCTTTAGGTGTCAGGGCTGTGTACCAAATATCTACATCATTGTTCCTAGATGGGACATATTTTGAACATAGTCTATTTATACCAGATGTTGCTATTTAAAGATCTCTTGGTACACAAGTGAGACCAATGTCTGTAAAAGGGTGTGGTCTTAAAATCAGTAAGCCCTCTCAACTTTCACATCAGATTTCTTACAATATTTTATCTCGTTCTACCCAACAAATACAAAAAGTCAAATGCATTTGTTAAAACTGAGTTTAGACTTAAAACCAAATGTATACTGTACATATAAAAATCATAATCTGCTTTGGTCATGTTAGACTAGGCATCACATTGAAAGCATTCCCAGTGTCTACATTATACTGCATTTGCCTTTGTAGTGTTTGTGTTGTTTATACAGTATTGTTATTTATATACAGCAGTAGTCTCCAAGACACATTTGGGCAGTTGTAACTTTTTGTCTGATAAGCTGTCCTGTTCCTTGGTCATCCATTCCCACCCATCACCAGCCTTAGGCAACACTCACCGTCTTTTCTGCAGTACTCCACACTTACTGTCCTTTCTCCATTGCTTGTTTTCATAATGAAGGATATTCAAGCCACATCATTGCTGCTCCTTGTTGCCGTACTTCCTGTTTTCAACTGCGGTTTGGTAAACATGGTCCTAGTGCCCATCACCCAAATCACTACTGCGCTGCACTCCCAGGCTTCACACCTATTACACCAGAGGGGAATGCAAGGAGGGGGCAAAGAGAGGAGAGAGGGAGAAGAGAAAGAGATTGTGATTTAGAACAGCATTAGTGGGGGCGCTGTGGCGCAGCGCGTTAAGCCCCCCACATTTGGGCTTGCATGCCCACCCACGGGGACCCTGGTTCGAGTCCGGCCGGGGTCATTTCCCGATCCTCCCTTGTCTCTCTGTCCCATTCGCTTCCTGTCACCATCTTCAACTGTCCTATCAAATACAGGCATGAAAGCCCCTAAAAAAAATAATAATAATAATAAAGAACAGCATTATTAACATCTCTGTCCTGTCTACACTCAGGCACCTCCATTGGAACATGTATTCAGGGCCACTGACGGCTCTTGCCGGGCTAAAGTCATTTGAAAAGGTCCGAGAACCAATAGCCTATACATACAATGCAAGGATGACCCAATTTTGGACCCCTCTCTCCGGTACAACTGACCCCTTTTCCCCCTCTGTCGCCTTCCCTGCATGTATTCCCTACCAAAAAAGAGAGTGATAAAGAAAGAAGACACAAGAATATCACAGGAGAGAGAGAGGGAGAGAGAGAGAGAGAGAGAGAGAGAGAGAGAGAGAGAGAGAGAGAGAGAGAGAGAGAGAGAGAAATGGGGGGATGGGAAAGCAGAGTCAACTGTTGGCCTTCCCTGGCCTGTGTCCTTTATCTGTGCGGCTCACTGGGGTCCTCTCCACCCTGACAGCTCTTGCTGGGGTTACACAGGGGCATAACGGCAGGCACACCAATCCCCACACAGAGTCACTTTCATGGAGGCACTGCCAGCCTCACTCCCTCTTTATAACACAGAGCCTTCAGGTAGGACACTTCTCAAGTCCAGTAAGCAAGTCTGGGCAGCGGCTTTGTAGCCCATGAGCAAATTACTGTAACAGGAAAAAATAGGATACCCGGATACCTGCCAATTGGCCAAATACTGGTGAAATTTCAGTTTGACTGGAAGAAAAGACCAACTCACCAGCCACTTCGACCCATTATTGAGTGTGTTTGGCTAGTAAGATACAATCTACCAGTAATTTTGACTGGTGATTTAAAAATAATAATGTAGAGCCCTCATTAGAACTAGTGAGATTGCCCAGAGGGTTGGTTTTTTTTAACTGTTTGTGCGTTTTAATGTCCTTTGCTGTTTAGAGTTTTAAGTGCAATGTGTTGTGTGTCTGCATTTTACAGGAAACGTAAAGTGTTCTGTGCACAACAACTGCAAAGAAACCTAATAGTTAGGCTCACAAACTTAATCCTTGATTTTCAATGCTTGTCTCTATGTCATATTGAAGAAAATGTAACAGTTCATAATTTCAATACATTTGTGTTATTTTCTGAGAAAATACCTGATTAAGATTTTCCCAAGACATGATTTGAATGAATAACATGTTTTGCTGACAAAGGCATCTAATGAGCAGTGGATAACAGACATATGCAGGCTTGAAAAACTGCTTCTGAGTGAGGGGCACAGTATACTGTAGATTGTGAATTTACAGCATCTTTCAAAAGAAATTGCGTGGATCAGGCCTTGCATGTATGTCCTTGTGTGTCACTAGCTAACGGATCATCAGTTGGTCTGCATATCTAGGTTGTTCTCCATGTGGTACTGCTCTATATAGTGAGCGAATAGAGGAGGTGTGGGAGGGGTTTACCGAAATGGAAGCCAAGTCATGAGGCCAGATATGTTTTGGAGGGAATTGTATTCCGGTGCCATTAATTCTTCAAAATCTGTGCATTACCACGTCATTGTCAATGCTCTCCAACCCAGAATATGAAATCTCTGCTACAAGTTATAAACATGTGAATTGACTGAATGAGTCTTTTTGAGTAAAATAATAATATATATATATACATATATATATATTTGAATCACATGCTCTATTATATACAGCTACCCACCACAAGGATATCCAGTGACCTAGTTTTCACCAAATTTCTCGCTGCTGGAGTAGGACACTGCTAAATAATGACACTGGTGATTGATGCACCTCTCTGTCACACCAACTCTCAAATAGCCCATTACATATTCGCCCTTCATTTGTCAAGCAGTTGAAGTCACCAAGGGTGATGTGGAGCACAGTGGATTCCATTGCCGTCATATCGGAGGGAAGTGCCTGCCCCTGGAGGCTGAATTCCCAGAAGATCATTTACAGCCATTTCCCAGAGCCTGTCAGTGCCACTGTTTGATTTATTTTCCAAAAAGAACCATTATAAAAACTGATTTCCATTTTGTTAAAAAAAAAAGAAAACAAGATTCGAGCACTGTTGCATAAGGGTATCATGCATAAGCACATATCGGACACCCCCCACCAGAAATGCACATTCAAAAGTACACACTCATACACACACACGCATGTGCGCACAAACACACACGCACACACACACGCACACACACACACACACACACACACACACACACACACACACACACACACACACAATGAAACACAATGAATGCAGTATGGTAGTCTTAAAGGATAGTTCCGGCGTAAAATGAAAGTTTCACCATCGCTTTCCCATGCCACATAATGTATCTAATGATGAGCCATTCCGGGCAATGCCGCGCCGTTATGGAGTTAGCTAATTTTAAGCTTTTTGGTGAAACACGCAGCCAACGCATCACGGCGGGGCCAATTATAAACCTATTCTTTTCTGATGTTTCCCCGCTATAAACAACTTCAAAAACGCTACACACTTCATCACAAAGGTCTCGTCAATCAAACCGAGGCACAGAGAATGTCATCGGACCACAGAATCTTTCACTGGCCAGTGTTTTCAGAGGTGTCTCACTGTTGCAACTGACCCGGATGCAGGCTACTCAATCAGGTGGCTAGGTAGGCTAAACATGGTCCGCGGTTCGCACCGGCTACGACCGTAAAATGAAAAGCTGGAACCCCGACCGTTTTCACCGACTGTCACTGACTAAACCAGCCATATTACGGGAATGGCTAATAGCATTAGAAGTGGACGAAACTGGCGTAAAAACCCGGAGGGATCGCTACTACCGTGTGTGCAGGCAGCAGATTTGAAGAGTTGCATGGAGAGTACAGGTAGGCAGACTACTCTTACAAAGTAATTGCAACACGGTATAATATAACATGGATTCAGCTTTGTAATAACACACCACTGGTGGTGTACTTACATCTGTAAGAGTACTTCTAGTACGACTTTATAAATTCCTCCAGCCCTCCTCCGTTGCGTAATGGTCCATCTGACCTCGCGCGCCCTGGTCATTAGAGTCTTCTAGCCTGCATCCGGGTCAGAGAGTTGCAACAGTGAGACACCTCTGAAAACACTGGCCAGTGAAAGATTGTGTGGTTCGATGACATTCTCTGTGCCTCGGTTTGATTGACGAGACCTTTGTGATGAAGTGTGTAGCGTTTTTGAAGTTGTTTATAGCGGGGAAACATCAGAAAAGAATAGGTTTATAATTGGCCCCGCCGTGATGCGTTGGCTGCGTGTTTCACCAAAAAGCTTAAAATAAGCTAACTCCATAACGGCGCGGCATTGCCCGGAATGGCTCATCATTAGATACATTATGTGGCATGGGAAAGCGATGGTGAAACTTTCATTTTACGCCGGAACTATCCTTTAAGTGGAAATAGTGCCATTAGCATGATGCTGTGCTAAATGTGGGAAGCCAGCTCTCTTCTTTCTCTGAGTCATTGAGTGGTCATTATGAGCCACATGCTAAAATGTTGAAATTAGCTGGGCTCAGAGGCAACAGACAACCCCTGACGACAATAGTTTGGTTTTCGCTCATACAAATGTGTTTTCAGTGACCAGTGCAATCCTAGGTGCAGCAAGCCATGCTGGACAGAGAGCACAGTAGTAGTAGAGTAGAGTAGAGTAGTAGAGTAACTTTATTGAGCAAGGTTATTTATCTACGTTTTTGGCACTTCTGTCTATGTGGAAATTTCGTCTGAGCTCCAGATGATGAGGGGATCATATGCATATCCGTGGATGGATGCAGGTTTTACACCTGGAACAGATTTGAAACCCCAATGCAGTACCTCTGCTTAACTAGTCAGAGCAGAGTATCTGTCCAGATTAACACATGCTGCCCGTGTCCTTCCCCTACACCCTACAGTCCCACTGTAGCTCATAAAGTGACAATGAGCAGTGATGATTTCTCTGCCGTAAAAGCTGGCTCGCTTGCCACCTCGCAGCCTGTCTTTATGAGCCTGTAAAAACTGCCATCTGTCACTGAGGACACACTTCGGGGAGTGGAATAAGCAGCGTTCGGAAATGGCAGCTTGTTTCGGCGTGTCTCGGAGCAGGGCTTGACTGGCCATCTGGCTACAGGGCATTTTCCTGGTGGGCTGACAGTCCTCAGGGGCCGATACGATACTGCTGTTGTTGATGTTGTTGTTGTTTTTCAGGGAATTGGCTCACAAATTGCAGGGCAAGGCCCATTGGTCCATCATCATTAATATAGACAGTGGATTCAGCCAGTCAATGTAGGCTAGTGTATACAAGTAGTATTGGCCTGTGTCTGTGTGAAGGCTTATGCCAAAAATGCCAGGGCCATTTTTCGGTCCCGGTCCAGCCCTGTCTCGGAGACACCTGCCCATGTGTGGCTGCTGCAGTGCCCACCACTGTTTATGAGGACGTCTGTCAGATGCATTTTAAGCAGGTTTATGTGAGCTGTGTATTCATTCATATACATGCCACCACTTGTGGTCATATTTGTTTAATGAAGAGCTGCAAGGGTAAGGCTGTGCATGGCAATTAACATGTACCGTATTGCAGGCAAAAGGATGACTTCAGAGTTCAAAGCAACTGAAAGAAGCTGTAACAGACAAAAGAGAATATCAGATATGAATTATTAACTATGTCGGTGTGTGGAGAAAAAAAGACGACAGCTTTTTTTATATTTTAAACTGGTAACACTTTATAATAATGTTCCTTAGTAAAGACTCAGTAAATAATTAACTAATGATGAATAAAACATTAACAAATGTTTTTATTATTAACTAAGCTTTATTAATGCTTTATAAAATAACTACTAATGATATCGGCAAGCTTTTACACACCTTATAACAGAGTATTTTATTCATTTACAAGCAACTTGTAAATGTTTGATAAATATAAAATATTAACATAGCATTTCCTAGTCATTTACAAGCATTTGTTTACATATCCTAGTCATTTACAAACGTTTGTTAATGTTTTGTTCATCAATAGTTAATTATTTATTAAGTCTTTATAATGCTTTTTTGCATCCATTATTCTAAAGTGTTACCTTTAAACGTATTGTTGTTTTCCCTTTACCCCTGCTCTGGAGGAGAGACGCTGTGGGGAAGTGTCTATTTTTCGCTCAGGTGTAGAGGGCCGTGGGGGCAGGCAGCTTCCCACTTCCTGCCAATCAGTGTGAGAGTGGTGGCTCACCTTGAGTGTGCGACTGCTGGATTGATCTGCCTTCAGGGTATGTCTGCTGTGCTGTGCTGTGCGAGTCTTCCCTGCGCGGAACATGCCAAGGTCACGTCGGATCTGTCACTCCTCACACTGGCAGGATGTCCAGATGGCCGCTTCTTGGGACCAAAAAAGGAAACAAGGTCTGGTGTTGTCGCTGTCCACCTGAAAGGTATTAATTCCATTCCTCTGCGGCAGTGGGCTGGAGAGGATACTGTTTGGAAATCTAAAGCAAAGTAGACATTGTCTGCCAACATGGCTGTAACTACCATTGAGGACACAGAGGTCATGTCCTCTGTATTTTTTAGTTATGTGAAATGTATCTATGCCGAAAATCGATATATGATCAACAATGATCAATTCAGTCTGCATACGCCACCCCCATTTATCTTCAAGGCAGTGATAAATGAAAGCAAACTGAAGAGTTTGACTGAAGTGTTTAAAGCATTCTAAATGTACAGTATACAGTACAGCACACAGTATTTGCCCTCGGTATTTGAAAATGTCTGGTTACGGCCCTGTCTGCCACATATGGTGGGTCATTCGATACAGAGCAGGGTTGTGTAGTAGACTACACCTTCACAAAAACATTTTTCTGAAATCTTTTCAATGTAGGCTACTTTTCTGAGGTCATTGGCCACTGTCCAAGCACAAAAAATAGGAAAGCATTCTGACCGAAGGTTTTTACAGTGGCAAACGGGTGAATAGTTGTTTGAACCTTTTGTTTTGTTTTCATTTCTCAGAGTCCAAAGCTCATTGAACTTTTCACTGCCTGGGGAAGGGTCTGCCATCGTAGACCCTTCTAATCACTGATATAAGTGAAGATAACCACCTGAAGTTACCATAAAGGTTACGTCTGGACTGTCAGCTACAGTCATTTCCATCAGGCTTGTGATTAGATAGGCCACTGAGATGCTCCCTTTGTTGCAATTATTCAAGGCACATTCAGGTCGCAGGAAGCAACACCCGACTGCCTTTCAGTTTATTAGTAGCCTTGACATTGGTAGCTCCACTCAAGTGTTTCAAAGTCATTGCGAGGGAGGAGAGAGAGACAATAGTCTACATTAGGGAATGACCAAATGGTCTGTTTGGTCACGTGGGCACATCCGCTGCCACCTGGAAAAATGTCACAGTTGGCCAGGGCTCAGGACTGTCACGGGGGGGAAAGGGAGGGCATGTCACCCTGACGACTCGTGGCTGAACCCCAGTTTGCATATATCTCAGCCAGGATGACTGGATCACAGCTGCTGTGTGCGCTTGAGGAACAAGAACCCTTTGACTTGGGCCGTCAATCCAATCCCAGCGTCCCCCCACAGGTGAAATTTAACCTACAGCTCATTACACCTGCTCTCTGGCCTGCGATGCAGATGCAGGTCCCCGCTAAAGATAACGGCCTAATGCACAAAACTATGGCAACTCTCAAAGCAACGACACATAATGAGAATATTTTGCACCATTGAATTCGATTTGTGGTGAGTGGATTCGGAAGTATGACCTCATTTGAATTGCTATAGCTCTTCCTGTAATTGGCCACTGTACAGTGCATGTTTCGTATAAAACTATAATTACATTAACTCCCAACACAACTCCCGTACAATATTTACACTCATGCCCAATACATACAGCCTTTAAACACTGGGTTTGGATTTGTATAGCATCACTCATAGTTGATGAGAAGGTTTTCCCCCAGATGCCTTGGGGAGCCAGGGAGGCAGTACAGGGACCGGTAATATGTGTCCTGGCGCAGAAGAGGTGACAGCAGGGCAAATGGGTTTGTGCTTGGGATGGGAGTGGGGGGTCAAGGGGGGGTGTGTTGCATGTTGGAGGCCAGGGAGTTGTAAAACATGGCATTGGTTTTGAGAGTTGATTTCTCAGTGAAGTGTGAACATGGAGAAAGGGTGAGGAGGTAGATTGGGGTCATGAAGGTCATCTGTGTGGTTGTTTAGGCTTTATAGGCTGGGCTACTGATCCCTCCTGGGGTCGCGTTGCGCCTGTCCTGCCTCTAGTCTCCATAGACCTGACTGGAGAAGATGGATGGTAGCGTGAGCGGTCTGCCATTGCTTGTCGCACTAACTGAGTTAAAATATTGAAATACGCAAGTCACCCTTTGTATACTTGACTTCACAATTCATGTCTTTACTACTCAAACAAACACAATCGGTGTTGGAACAACACCCGCCAATCATTTATACCTACTAGTATCTCCATCCTAAATAAGACAACTGTAAGTTAGACTGAATAGCACACTGCACTTTGGTACTGAATACTGCACTTTACTGTGTTTATGTTGGGTTTTTTTGTCAACCTGTCTTTTTGTCCTATAGAGGGAGGGGAGGCGGGGGGGAGGGGGGGGGGTCGTGTTTGTCTATTGTGTTCTTGTTTATTGTAATGTCTTTGTAATTGTATCAGATGCACTGAAAATGGCACAGAACAAATTTCCGAAAGGACAAATAAATAATCTATCTATCTATCAACTGAACCCTCTTTCCCATGGGACTCTTTGCACAAACACAATCATAAAACCAGAGGGAGAGTATCAAATATAATTTCACAACGATCTTCAAAATATCTCTCTTTTGGGAGACGTTGCCCATGTAAAGGACCTCATTTACTGTATGAGCTTGGCACTAAGAGGATGTTGTTCACAGTAAGGGTATAGCTGTATGGCAGTAAATGTCTGGGGTAATAAAGTCTGGTAATTCCACTGCAATTCTCACCATAGTCGAGGAGGGTGATTTGCCTCGTATCAAATCTTATCACCCTGCATTTCTTACAGCACATCTATAGTAACCAGTCACAAGAGGGACTCATTAAGAAATAGTGTTAAAAACTGACTTCTGACTTGATAGAGGTATTGAGGTATCAAATGACTGCTTTTTTGTGCCCCTCTAACAGCAATACATATCCAGTTATTTTCAGTATGGTTTTACCAAAATGTTTATTTGCGTGTCTTAACCGTCAAGCTATGTGTGGAATTTGTAGAATTCATATAAATTATTATTCACTCAATTGCAATGCAGTTCAGCATTGTATGTTACATTTTCAACTCAACGTATTATCAGAATTGTCCTGGAACAGAGATATTCAGAAGAGATTAAATGGGATCTTTATTTCAGCTTCAGACTCAGTTAGACAGCAGAAGAAGCATTAGAAGGGGGACTTACTGGGGAGTTGGATCAAATTCTACAATGAGCCTGGAATTTGTAGAGAGATCAAGATTTTAGTGACTGTCCTAAATTTTGGCGTTATTATTGATGTTTACTTATTTTGTGGATCGGAAATGATTTGTCATGATTAGGACCAGTCTGAGACATTCTGAGAAAAAAAGGAAGCCACACAAATGTAGGACACTCCCATTTCTCCTGGTGTCGAGTAGCCCCTTATTAAATTAGGGAGGAAACGCTGCTCTTTTTAGCCATTATCCTCACTCAGAAGGCCTCTGTAGTTTGTTATTAGTGTCTGCAGCGAGGAGAGACAACGGAAGACTTCCTGCATGTGTTGAGGTTGTTTTGAAAAAAGAGGAGGAGGAAGGCATGTGATGCACTGAGAGCATCAGAATCTGAGTGCAGAGGGCAGAGCCAGTGGATGCCGGAATGTGTGCATGGAGCATTCCGAACGGCAGCACAGGATGACTTATCAGCCTGGAGAAGAAACTGATAAAGCAGCTCAGCTATCGTTTAACATTTTGTGGTGTGCTGCCTGCCAACATCTGTTCTTACTTAGGTATTGAAGTCAACTGATGGAGTTAGTCAGTATCCCCAGTGAGGTAGTCTATGCTTTAAAATTATTTTCTCTTATTGTTGTGTCCTTTTCTCACTAAATTATATCATTCTCCCTCAAGAGGAGAGTGATATATGTCCCAGCCAATATGCTAGTTAGAAAATTACTTAAAAAAAAAAAAACTACTTTTATGGCACTGTTAAGAAATCTTACCTTTAAGTTCATGAGCAGGCTTGATTGTGCAAAAAATGAGCTTATCGCTCAATGGGTTGATCCAAGTCGTAGCTCTGTAAGATATATGTCTACTATCTGGGAACACTGGCATGAATGCCTTCACTAGCTTCCTTTTATTGTATGTGTATTTTTTCATTGTATTGTTGATGTGTGTATTGTAATGTGTCCAATGTGGGCCCTGAGCCTGTAACAAAGTTTATATATATATTTGTTCTAAGCAATCATGCTTGAGGTTTTACGCCACGTGCGTTAAGCAACTTCAAAACGCCACATGGTGCACGGGACAATTGTAGCCACGTCACTTAGTGAACTCCAAGGAATGTTGTAGCCTCTTACTGCAGATGGGGTCGCCGGCGGGCTTATTCACTATTTGCTGAAAATATTCAACTACATCATAACAACATTGCTATGGCAGTACCAAAAGCCTTAAGTAACAGATTAAGACATAGCCATTACAATGTTGGTGACAGCAAGGTTATAACATAAGGCTGTGCGCTAAGGGGTTAAGAATGAGAGATGAGAAACTGTTTGCTAATGTAAAACATCTGACTCCAAATGAGCCAGGCATGCTAATGGATGATAATTAATGGTCGTTAGTAGCTGATATCATGGATGGCTGCAGTGTGTCAATACAGTGGCAGCAGCACGCTGCCCTGGAGTCTGTAACCTGGAATCTCGCAAGAATGGAGGGTGATTTCACATCCACAAACGTATCAGCTGTGGACCAAGGAAGGACCCATGGATTCACTGGTAGCGTGCAGTGCTTCATTTTGTGTGTTGAGGTGCATAGCCTACTATCAACGGAAAATATATCCGATTCAGAGATTGAGGTTGGTTTAATGACATGATACAGTAGGTCATTAAGTTTTTATTTGACAGCCCTAATTTTGCAGCAATATGACAATGACATTTCTCTTCCCATATCTCTGACACATATTAGATTAAAAGATAATAGGTTAATCAATGTCTCGAGTGAAATGAAAAAGAAGTGCAAATTCCCGTGACTTGAATTATCAGTAAATCATGCTAAACTGAAAGGCAACGAAGCTGTGTCAGACTGAGATTTGGGAGGAGAAAAGAGCAGTAACTCAGGAAAAAAAACGAGAGCAAAACACATGCAAACAAAAACTCAAAATCACGTTCAACTACTGACATCATTGTCAAGACACAACACATGAGTCACGTTTTCCAATCACTTGTTTTGTTGTTTTGTTGACTTTACACAATTCAACCCAACATGTGAGCTATAATTGTTCCGCCACTATGACAGTTCACCTGGTGTTCTTTAATCACGCTGACTTTTCAAGGTCTGGCTCTTCCAGAAACATTAAAGCGGAGTTTGATTGACTTGGCAATTCAAGTTATAAAGCCTCAGTATAGTCATTCATCTGGGTGCAGCTGCATGTCTGGGAGGAAGGTCTCCTTGAGAGGAGATGAAAGGAGCTGAGAAGAAAGAGAAAACGCTGTTGTAGACAACTTGTGTCTTCTGTATCGGTGCCTTTTTATTTTAATAGCAGTGAATTTTGACTAATTCATGAAAAGTTTCGGAAAAAATGATAATTGATGATTACGGGGCTTTTCTCTATTCCCACACACACATGCATGAACGCACGCACCATTGTGCACACACACATACACAGACACGGTCCATTTTCTTTTCTCCTTGTGGTGGGCCTATGGGTTTTTGTGCATGTGTTGTGTGTACATGGGGCAAGAGCGTATTAAAGGTTTCAACATTCTTTTCTAGCAAGATAATACACCTCCAAGTCTTGTCCCATATAGTTCAATGTACAAATTGGTTTATACAAGGCCTTTCTGAAAAGATTTAATTTTCAATAACATTAAGTTTCTCATCCCAATAATGGATTTCTCAGCACAACCTTCCCATCCTGCCCTGCTCAGTATACTGAGTTTCTAATTTCAGCCTCTCTCAGTTAGCCTCAGATTGTGCTTCCCAGGACCCTCGCAGAAATGAACTACTTCCACTCTTTAGAGGTCACGGTCAAGGTCACATGCAGCTAAGAAAAAGTACATGCTTTCACTTTCGATTCTAGTATCAAGTAATTGACCGCTAAGGAGTTCTTCAAACACACACCTCCTTCACCCATATTCAGGATGTCCTTCCACATATTCACTTGATCATTTTCACTTAATTGAAGAGCATTGCCTTCATTGTGTGATGAGGAGGATTGTACGTAGTTCCATCAATGGTTTCCATTTTAGGTAAGTAGTTGGCTAGTAGTGCTCTAGCAACAGAGCCAACCCCGTTGCTCTGTGTAACTGCCCCATTAAAGACGTGTTCAGCTGGTCCTCAAGGGTGCTGGAACGAGTTTTAAAGTGGTGGTGCATTTTTTTCTTCATTCTTTATTTCTTAACAAAGTTACTGCTGCTGCACTCCACTCATTTGTCTGCCTTAAAAACTGAGAAAGCCTCATTTAAGGAGCCTAAAAGTAAGTGGGGATGCACCCAGTGGTGTAGTCTATGTAAAACGCAGGTATACCCAGTATACCCACTTCAAAAAAAATTCAAATATACAGTATACCCACCACAAAAAAGTAGACTACACCACTGGATGCACCACTGCATCCCCCTTTCCGGCACCTATGCTGGTCCTATCATCAGCCAAACTGCTAGTTACCTGTACATGACAGCAGCATATCATGATATCCTTGTAACACTCATCTCTTCGAGTAGGTACTACACATACAACCTACATGCATAGTCCTCCTGATGAAAGAGCTGACCTGTTTGATCTGTGAGATCTTTTGATGTGATGCATTAAGCTGAGCTGACAATTAGGACTGAGAGGCAGGTGATGCAAGGGTCTATTATATTAGGTGCAAAGGGAAAAGAATCTGGTGCCACACGGATGTCTATTTTCTGTTATTTATTTTTTCAGTGCAGTAAGACTAACGTTTCGACATGCGTCTTCATCGGCTCTGATGAAGACGCATGTCGAAGCGTTAGTCTTACTGCACTGAAAATAAATAAATAACAGAAAATAGACATCCGTGTGGCACCAGATTATTTTCCCTTTGCACTTATTATTTAGTCCTGCTCTGGTTGCACCCGATTGTCAATTTAGAAGCGCGGAGTGCGTATCTCCTTTGTTTTTACAAGGCCTATTATATTACTTGTCCAAAAGGAGTGAGGCCAACACGTCTACACCCAGCTTCAGAATGACAAACATACCGCTTTAAAACACATCGTATGAATATACATAGTAGCCTATATGTATACTCTTCTTGCCACAGTGTGGATGTGACGTCAGTCGGGGCACGTTATGAAGTGCAGGGTCATAAGTGGTGTGAGGATAAGACATAGGTCCATGCTGACTTGATGCACACCAACCAGACGGCAGATTTTTTTCTGGTTTGCCTGATTAGAGAGGTTACCCCACAGTTTATCACAACCAGTTTTTAGTTATCGAATGAATACACATGGGGGGGTATGAGTTTGCTGGCAAAGGCTGTGCTGTCTGCATGCTTTCATGTGGTGCTGATCATGGCCGTAACTACCATTGAGGACACAGAGGTCATGTCCTCTGTATTTTTTTTTTTTAAAGTAAAATTTATCCATGAGGAAAATCAATCTATGATCATAAATGATAAATTCAGTCTGTGTACGCCACCATAATTTATCCTCAAGACATTGATTAATGAAAACAAAGTTTTGACTGTTTGACAGAAGGGTTTGAAGCATTCTAAATGTACAGCATGCAGTACAGCACGCAGTACTTGATCTCGGTATTTGAAAATGTCTCGTTACGGCCCTGATGCTGATATGTTTTATAGATGCAGAGGAAGCTGCAAAAGAGTTATTCCTAGTAGTCGCCTGCCTGTGCAGTATCTTAATAAATCCATGTGCAATCTTGTGAGATCATCATACATCTTCCTTGTCTCTATGTTTAAAATGAATATTTCATGAATTGTGCATAAATATTTCAACATGAGTAACGTGTTTACGAGCAAAATCCATTCACATTAATGTGGAACATTTGGTCTCATTTGTAGTTCGATGATCCATGGTTTATCTTTCAAGTTTTTAATGATGAGAGCAGCTCACAGAGAGCCCCTCAAAGTCATTATGTTTCCATTCATCATGACACACAGCCATACCATCCAGAGTCTATGGCATTGGCTGATGGAAGTGACGAATACACAGAAAAAAAACACTAACTATGAAACCTATGGTATTAGTTAGAAACCTGCTGAGGAAGCCAATGAAACTCATGCCCAGTCATTGTAATATTTTTCTGCTTTTGGCAATTACAAGAGTCATCAAACTGACATAGCAGTCATCATTCTCAGATTCATTGCATAGTCTGCACTCACATGGTGCGATGATCTGTAATCAATTTCGAGAGAAAAGAAAAGCAATTGCTTATTGATAGTTTTTGATTGCAACTATAATGCGCTGAACACACAGCCTTTGATTTCATGTTCCTCTCGTGGTGTCCTTATACAGTATATCATGAATGAACCAAATAATCAATGGGCTCCTTTCGAATAAGCATACAGGTGATTTGGCACACTTTGTCCTCATGTGGACGGGGAAATGGCGGTGCTGAAGGAACAGTAGGTAAGTGCAATCAGGAATGGCAAGCCTAGCGAAGTGTATTAATGCGTGGCTATTACGAACAGAAAACGGCGGACAAAGCCTGGCATTTCAGAGAAGCGATTTTGAGAGAGGGCTCCTTTTATTATCCCCATAGAACACAGAGGGAGTGCGTGTCAAGATCTCCATCAGTCACAGAAAATCTGTGGAAAGTTTGAATGTCAAAAAAAATGATGACCACCAAAGACAGTTCCTTTGGAGTGTAGCCTAAGATTATCCAAAATGGGAAACACTGCCTGCTTGCACTTTGTGGTGAAAAATTCAACTTCCATTTCACCTCCTTAAAACATAGATGAACTATCAGAGAAAAAAAATATGAGAGAAAGACAGCTCTTCCACTTGATATTTGCTGAAAATGCAAGCGGACAATTGACTTGACAGTTACAAATGACTCCTCACTTTAATTTTCTTTTTTTCCAGGCTTGTAAGATTTAAAACTATGCTCACATCCGGCAGACAAACTAAACGTACTGCTGGCAGATTATGAGAGGTATTGTTGACTGTTGACACAGGCGCGATGCAATCTAAGTGGGTTAATTAGGGTGGGAGGCCCGCCCCCCTGGGCATTTTTGGAGATGTGGGGTTGATCTCTGTCTGAGGTTAGAGTTTGAAGTTGCATGGTTTGAGGGGTAGCTGGGAGAAAAACTTCAAAAGTTTGGTTAATGGAAAGTGTTGTAACATGCCGTTGAGAAAGCAGGAAGCAGGACTCATTAATCCGCCCGTGTGGCTCCCAGGCCCAGAGATAGTGATGGCATCACAGCATTACCATACGACTGTAGATCTGTGGAGAAATGCATGTCTTGAAATGAGTGCACATGGGCCCTGCCGTGGCCAACCGGTAGGGCACTCGTGTGCCATGCGTTCGATTCCCGGCCCGGGATATTTGCCGACCTCTCCCCATTCGCTTCCTGTCCACCTCTCATACTGTCTTATCAATAAAGTCGTAAAAGACACACAAAAAAGAAATCTGCACAACAGCATCCACTATTTCATGGTTTCCACTCCAGTTTATTTGGACAGCACCCTTTCATCCTGAATGATTTCCTGCACAGTTCTGGAAGATGCTTGTATTGACTAAGGTGTCACTAATCTCTAGGGTGAAAAGAATTAATTAATAAATAGCTTTAAGATACATTTATAACAGGCAAATTGCCTTGTATTTAGCACCTCATCGAGGACAACATATAGCCTCTCAATTAATTATATTTGAGAATAGAGATTCAGAAGTGGAAAGCATAAAAAGTGTGACCCAAACTCACAAGATCAGTTCCAGTGACTCAAAATGTTAAGTTGTGGTGCGTTTAGCATCTGTTACCAAAACAGCAAAAAACAGCAACAAAACAGATCCCAAAATGTATGGGTGAGATCCTGAATAGCAATGAGTTGAAAATGATTAGTAATTTACTTCATGGAATTTACACTGTAAAAGAGAACATATTGTGAGATTGTTGATGCAACCTGTTGTAGTTTTTCCTTTTGTGTTATTTTGCCAGACTGAGAAACACATGTCATGGTGCTCCGTGGCAGCTAGTCTCAGTGGGGTGAGGTCCTACCTCAAACTGCAGTGTTTCTTGGGCTTGGTATGGGGTTGGCAGTTGTCTTTGATTGAGAATAGAGGTGAGAGGCTTCTTTTTTTAAGGCTTCCTGGAAAGTGAAATGGATCTCTGAAGGTAACAAGCGGGAAAGGAATGGGTGGGTACTTTTTTGGTCCACTGCCCATGGTTACAGTGATTCATTTTTTAAGATGCACTCTCCATGCTTCCTGGAACTCTCTGATTGCCACAAACTAACAGCGTGGTAAGAGTCGGGGTGGAGTCGGTGGGGCTATAATGGGTGTCTGTTATTTAAGGCCAAAATGGTGTTCAGGGGACATGGCACGGAGTCTGCCGTACCCTTTTCTTCACTCAGAGGGGCCAATATTGAGAGAGGCTTTGAGAGAGGAGACTTTGCAGAATGGATAATTGAACAGTGTCATCAAACAATTATGCAGTGTGTGTAGTAGGGTTTGTATATTAATTAGACTTACATGTGATCTCAGTGATTTTAACTTTTTTTAGTGTTGAAAAACATGGTTATATATTTTGCAAGAGGTTACTTCAGAGCCTAGCCCCCTGGTTTCCAATCAAAGGCCCGCAGGCCAAATCTGGCCTGGGCATGGCAAACATTTGGCCCGCCATAAGGTCAGAACAAATAATAACATAAATGTGTGTGATTTTTGATTACTAAAACTTCATTGGGTCATATCTCTCCAAAGCATTCACAGAGAGTTAGATCTTATGCTAACAGTCTCATAACAGACATTGACAAGAAGGGAAAACGGAAAAGAAAAAATCTGTTCTCTGTCCAGACATCTAACTTGTTTCCCAGTGTGTTGGGGAATCGGTTTGGCCCGCAGCCTCACTTGCTCTACATATAATTTGGCCCTTGGAGAAAAATAATTGGAGACCACTGACTCCATCCTTTACTATTTCAGTTTAATTAAAGTAAAACTTCTTGACACTTCTTGATGTTTTTTGTAATAAGCTTAATCCGTTGCAATAAGCATGTGTTAATTCTTCTGTTATCAAATATTTGGCGATGAATAATTAATTTGTGGAGTAGGACAGAGCCATGGATCACTATGTTGTATGAACATTTTAATGATATAGGTACATACATGATCATGCCATTCTCTGTGCAGTCGTATGATAAGTAGTTTACTATAGCCTACTTTAATGCCACTGAAATCCTTCATCATCCTCCTGCCTCAGTTTATCCTCATTATCTTGAAATAATGATTTGGCTGATATTTCAAAACCTCCTTTGCTTGATCTCAGGGATCTAAATTGCTTGAAATGGTCACGGGTAAGACAACAATTTAGCCATTATCTGGAGCAGAATTACTGGCATAACCCGTCCCGTCGTTTCATCTGACGAGCGTGCTTTGATTGTTGACCTGCTTTTTGATGTTGGTAAAAGGGGTTAAGGTCAGCGGTGTATACAAAGTATTTATAGCTCGTTTGCAGGGCCGGATTACTGCACAGGCTAGATATGGCTGCAGCATAGGGGCCCCCACCTGCCAGGGGGGCCCTGATTTGCCAAAAGTGAAAAATTCCGGACGCTGCCTATGTAAATTTGACGCGAAATTTGCCTTCCAGGGACCCCAAAGCAACCTGCAGCCTAGGGGCCCCAGGCCGTCTTAATCCGCCCCTGCTTGTTTGCTTTCTTTGGTCTAATGAGAGCCTTTTAGCGTGAGGCGCAAACATAGTCCTTATCAGTCTGATCAGCCTAAAAGGCACAACCTTATGAACAAGGACCTTTACTGTACATGGGGAATCATAAACATAAGTTGATGTCCATTTTCATTGTCTCGTTGAACCTTGAGTAAATTTGTGCAAACCTGTCTACACATACCTCAAATGGAGGAAAATGTCCACAAGGGGTGGTGAAGAAAAACTAAATGTGGAAGATAGACTATAATATTCCTGTCTGTTGGGGGGGAGGGGTTAGGATCAGCAGAACAGTTGCCGAGGATACTTAATTGCATGGATGCCTAATGCAACAGATTAGTACCCTGTCAACATTTTTCTAGTCGTAACAGTGGATTCCGCACTTTGTCGGAGGTGCAGTTTTGACCAGTCTGCCATGTCCTCACCTCAATGTTGGTGTCCATTTTAATGTATGCTATATCATATTATTTTCAATGTAATGAGAATTTTGTTAATTATTACATTTTATGCCTCCGCCTAATTTTAGACAGTTATGTCTAAGAATATGTGAAAGCCCAATTGGGAAACTCCAACTCCCATTGCCATTGTGACAGCACTCCACAGCACACATGTGTTCACTGCACACTGCACACAATGAAATTGCATTTATGCCTCACCCGTGCAAGGGCGCAATAGCGCCCCAAGGGAGCGGGACGGTACCATGCTCAGGGTACCTCAGTCATGGAGGAGGATGGGGGAGAGCACTGGTTAATTACTCCCACCAACCTGGCGGGTCAGGAGTCGAACTGGCAACCTTTGTGATACAAATCTGACTCCCTAACCGCTTATCCATGACTGCTGAATAGTATTGATAGTGATAAATTATATATAATAGTTGGTATTGGTAATAGTGATATTGTTGATGCTGATGTTGGTGTCGATTCCCAAGCATACTTGGCAGTTAGGCCTACCTAATGGCTTAAACAACTACTTTCAGTTATCAGATAATAAAGCATGGTTTACAGATTCACAGATTCTTGTTTCACAGTGTTGTGTACTAGGAAAAAGGAGACTGAGTGCACCATGAATGAATAGCATTAGCTGTTCTGCAAAGGGCTACATGTTAAACACGCTGACACACATAAACACATTAATACCATACCTCTACGGATCACTCTTGATTGTCGTCCGTATTTGGCTCATTCTGCTGCCAGAACGAGAGTATAGGCCTATTGTAGAATGTAGCATTTAAAAATTCATGCTGCGCAGGTCACATCAACCTGCAGAGAAAAATAATTGTTCAAATTATATGTTTTCGTTTAGAAAACTATGTGTGATTGCACTATAATTACTTCATTCACTTCCTGTAATAACAGTACTTATCGGTTAACCAAAACCAGGAAAATGTGTTGTATCAATAGATTGTGTTTTGACTGGCATATTCTGTCTTGTTGTGACCTGGTTTCTTTGCATATTAATTTGTTGCTCTGCTTACACCCCGGACTAGGCGGATTTCAAAGATAACCGTCTCATTATTATACTAAAGTGATTACTGAAATAGGTTTCAAAGACTAGGTTTCAAAAACAGCTGGGTCTAATGAGAGATTTTTTTCTCTCGGATGTCTGATTCTCTCTCTCTCTCTCTCTCTCTCTCTCTCTCTCTCTCTCTCTCTCTCTCTCTCTCTCTCTCAGAAGAAACAACAACATACACTTAAGAAGCCGTCCAACTTGACAAACATGCACTGGAGATGATTGGCCCATTTTAGGCTCTATCTTTTGGGAATAGAGACACAAACATGAAACATCAACCCTCCCAAGGACATTGAAAAAAAAACACATCACACAATCAAAACAGTATGAATCATTTTCTCCTACACAGCATATTCTGTATGCAAATTCATCTGTCATTGTGCAGTGGGAGTCTTAAAACCCATATGTCTATTCTTTTAAAGGGAAGGAGGCAGAAACAGCACCTGTTTGTGTGTGTGTGTGTTTGTGTGTTTGTGTGTGTGTGTGTGTGTGTGTGTGTGTGTGTGTGTGTGTGTGTGTGTGTGTGTGTGTGTGTGTGTGTGTGTGTGTGTGTGTGTGTGTGTGTGTGTGTGTGTGTGTGTGTGTGTGTGCGTGCGCGCACACACGTTTTAACAACCCTCATATACAGTATCACCACACATATGTACCACATCACTGGGGAACAATTATATCTGTTTGTTAAAATCGTAGCTCTCCCCCTTGAATTCTTATGGTATTTTGAAGTGCATTTGTATTCTCTGCCATGTCTTCACAGCAGCTCTGTTTCTGGGATCTCCAATGGAACAAAAGGCGAAAGGGAGGGAGTGCGTTCCAAGGACATGTTTCGTGAAAAACTGTCATGCTTTCCTGAGTACAAAAGGAGGTACCGTAGTACAAGAGAAAGCACGTCAAAACAGAGGCCTTTCTCTGAGTCCCGGGAGAGGATCCCGCACAGACAGAAATCAGTCAACTGAAACTGATCTCCACATCATCTCGTGGCATCCATTTTGAAGAGGTGTCGTCCTCACCCGCCTCTTACCACCACCCCCCTTCCTGAGCAACTCAAGCGCGGCAGAACTGCTGTCACTGTTTGAACCAGGCATTTCATTCCCATTCGGAGTAGGTGTGAAACATTGAGTAATTCTGCTTCTCAAAACTGACCCTGTCATTTCTGTGTGACGAGACATGACAGATGAGCGTCTTAGGCGTGGGCTGCCTGCGGGGTTGGCTTCCTATGGGCAGTGAACCTGTCCAGAATGATGGGGCTTCAATGAGCAACTTAGTCAATCACTCACTGCCGGGGCCTCCGTCCTTGACCATTTATCTCTCTCAGAGAGCGAGAGTGAAGCCGTTTGTCATGTATCTTAGTCAGTGGTGTAGTCTATGTAGAACGCAGGCATACGCAGTATACCTACCTCAACATTTCAGGGATTTCAGTATACCCTCCTAAAATTGATTGATCCATTATTTAGTATAGCACAAATAAATACAGTATACCCACTTCAAAAAATGCTCAAACACACAGTATATCCACCACAAAAAAAGTAGACTCACCACTGATCTTAGTCAAGGAGGAGGCCTGTTGACAATGACATCGTGTTACAGTAATAAGAGGCATGGGCACACCCAGTGGCACATGCACTTATGCAAGAAGAAAAATCCACATTGTTGGAAGTAAATTGAGACTGAAATTCTATGTCCAAGCAACATTACATTCGCTACCACATTGGAAAGTCATGCCAACAGTTGACAAATTCCGCTTGTTTGGTTCCAAAAAGAAATTACATTTTGGGCTTTGAAATGTTAATTGTTTATTTATTCATTAGCCTGGTATTTCCACACTCTCTCCCCGAGTGAAATGAGTGGAAGTCCATACGAATGATAAGGCCAGGCTCCATTGAAACATTGAAACAGGCGTTTCTTTAGAACATAGAAAACTCAGTGAAGAGAAGAGAAGAGAAGAGAAGAGAAGAGAAGAGAAGAGAAGAGAAGAGAAGAGAAGAGAAGAGAAGAGAAGAGAAGAGAAGAGACATCCTCTTCACAGGTCTCATCACTGGTCCTCCCTCAGTCTTTAAGTAGCCATGTAGTGGCAGATCCATGCAGGGGTAGTCAAGTCGCCACACACTCTGCAAAATCATTGATCGCCGCAAACAATCAATTGAGCTGAGGAGGACAGTGACAGTTACTCTCATCTGTGAAGTCAAGCCAGCCTCAGTTGAAGGCTCATTACACGAGGTCCACATTTGAAATCCATGCTAAACGTTTGAAAGTTCACTGTTCATTGGTATTTGTAAAACAAACAAGAGTAGAGGTTTGTGAACACATTTCAGCTAAAGCCTATTACTGCTCTCTGTTGGTGTTGTGGGCTTGGTGAGAGGAGGCTCTCCAGCAGTGTTTATTTACCACACACACCATGATATCATTCACCACAGGGGAAACGCGAGGAACTCAGTCAACATCCAGACCTGTCTAAGTGAGGAAAATGTTTTGAAATATAAATTGATTTATGAAATCAAGATTCTCTAATTAGAATTCTGCTTTACCTCCACTGATGAAAAAGCGTACAGGAACGTCCTCTGTGATTCCCATTAACAATTTAGCAGATTACAACAGAATTCATAGGCGTGCTTTTCTGTCCGCTTGGCTTGTGAAAAAATATAGATTTTTCTAGGATCACATTAGCTGGGTAATGAGCATTGCTCATCAGGCTCAAACAGTTGCAAATAGTGCAACTAATTGTGGACATCCAGAGGCTTTTAACCATGTGTGCAGTGGACCATGAACCTTGGACTGAAATTGATTATTGATGTTGAGGAGGTAGAATAGAAATATCTGCAGTGTACACGTGCACATTGATCACAGAGACTGTGTACTGTGCGAGCTCTGATGTGTTCCTGTGTGTGTGTCATCCTGTTCTGGCTGTTTCAGGACCAGTAGGTATCAGCAGAGATTCTAGGAGTATTATAGAGATATGCCAGAGTAATAGGTTGCCATAGGCACCTAACGTGACCAGGTTCCGGTCTGCCTAAAGGGGCGTGTCATAATACTCCTAGAATGAATAGGACAGTCCTTAGGTCTGCCCCCTCTCACCCTTGCAACAGTAGAACCCGAAAACGGCCCAATGGAACCTCTCTCTTATCCACTCTCTCCAGTATAGGCACCCCAGCATGATCAGAGCCCTGCATGGGACCTGCAACTGCACTAACTGCCTGGGCGTCCACAAGAGTCATGTACTGGGAGGCAGTGCTGGCTGTGTACATACAAAGGAAGCATGGGAATGAGGTAACGTGTATGAGTGTATGTTAGGAAAGAGCTTTGAAACAACTTCGTTGTTGTGATACTGCGCTATATAAATACATGTTTTATTGTGTCTGCAGTATCATTTACCCAGGCTCCAATTGAGAAAGATTGTGAAATTATGAGTGAATTAGGTACTGATCTTCACTGTTAAATAGCAAGTGACTGTCTAGACCACAGATATGTATACAACTAGAAAATCCCTGCTGGTATTCAATACCAGTGAGAGTGCTGTTAATTACAGTGTGTATCCAAATAGATGACTACTACGACTTCTCGAGAGTCACACCCTCTGGTGCAGTTTAGCAGAGCACTTGCTTAGCTAGTCTGTTTCTAGTGCTCTTATGTGATTACAATACACCAGAGGGTGCTCATGTCAATGTTTGGGATCTGCCCTGCCAGCCAACCTGCTCTGATCTGTGCTGTATCGTTTCAGTCTGCATCCCAGTTTTATATTTAACATTCGTTCAAAGTTGTAGAATGGAAAGCGCTGATGGCAGAATGACTGAAGACTCATTTTTCATAATGAGTCCTTAACGAGATGACTCAACATTATTTGCACGGATCATTCGAATTTTGTATTGAAAGTCATTATAATGCGATAAATGTACAATTCCAATATAGTTTACATTATTATACCTGCTCTGTAAAGGTTTTATATAGAACATATCTCTTGCAAAGTGTTAAGTCTTGTTTGTCATATTGGCAGTATACAGTTCTATGATGTGCTTTCTTTTTACATAGATAACTTTAAAAGCTGCGTAGACATCCAGTAGTGCAGGCAAACGTGACCGCCCAGCTCTGAATCAGCTTATCCTAATAAACACTCAAGACGGGTAGATCAACTACTCAGTCAAGTTGCTTGTGTTCAAAGTGAAACCAGTCAAGGGTTTCACAGCTTTCCTAAAAGTTAGTTTAATACTTTTTTCCCACCACCATATGCTGTAACATCAAGCTTTTCTTGTAAGCTATAGTTGATACAGAGCATTCAAATGCCCCTTGCATGTGGTTATTTCTCAGGTCTGCTTGGCTCGCGGTTGTTCACAGGAAGTGGGCTCCTGACTGCTGCCGTCGTGTTGGTGCTTTCAGTTGAGTCGCATCCAGACAGCTGTCAGCTGCCCTGCAGCCGAGAAACCCAACATTTACCGGAACACGGGTGCTTTCTGGTGCTACCAGAGGCACAATCGAGGGGTGAGGGGGATCCCAGCATGTACATGTTCATGTGCATGTGTGATGAGGTTGACACTGTTCTGCTCGCAGCACTACTGTTATGACCGTAATTATTATTATGATGATCACATCACATGAATGATAAATATGTCCAGAGTCAGCTTCTTCTTCTCTTTTTTTACATTTCTTTTTTTGGTCTTTTTTTTCAACCTTATTTTTGATAGGACAGTGAAGGTGGTGACAGGAATCGAGTGGGGAGAGAGAGCCGCATGGTAGACAAGTGCCCCACCATTTGGCCCCGGCAGGGCCGAGGCAGCTTCTTCTTGTCGCAGCATCATTTAAGGGGCAACTCCAACCACCAGTAGTATATTCACAATCATTGCGCTCAAAAAGAGAATGGCTAATAGACACTCCTGATGAAAAGGCTGGAACAGCAGAGGAGCTAAGCCGGAATGGTGAGGGAATGTGTGTGTGTGTGTGTGTGTGTGTGTGTGTGTGTGTGTGTGTGTGTGTGTGTGTGTGTGTGTGTGTGTGTGTGTGTGTGTGTGTGTGTGTGTGTGTGTGTGTGTGTGTGTGTGTGTGTATGTGTGTGTGTGCGTGTGTGTGCGCGTGCAGGGCAACTGACAGCTTTGGCTGGGCCCAGGACAAAGTTATCTTAAAGGGCGCCCCACCCAATAAATACAATGTGATGAGAACCCAATTCAGGGCCCCTCCTCTCTCGGGGCCCGGGACAACTGAACCCTTTGCTCCCCTGTGTGTGTGTGTGTGTGTGTGTGTGTGTGTGTGTGTGTGTGTGTGTGTGTGTGAGTGTGTGAGAGAGAGAGAGAGAGAGAGAGAGAGAGAGAGAGAGAGAGAGAGAGAGAGAGAGAGAAAGAGAGAAAGAGAGAGAGAGAGAGAGAGGGACAGAGCATATGTGTATGTGCTTGGCAGCTGTGTGTGCATGTGTGTGTGTGTGTATGTCTCCATGCGGTGTGTGTGTCTCTTAAGGGGTAAGTTGGTCTGCAGGGGGTCTGTGCGGTGTGTGTGAGTCTCTGTGCGGTGTGTGTGTCTCTTCGGGGGTAAGGTGGTCAGCAGGGGGTCTGTCTCATGCCGGCACGCCAGGAAGAAATCTTGATGCCCCCGCAAAGATGGAGGCTGTCAGGTGGACGTGTTCTTACACATGCACCACCCACCCAGCCCGAGCGCACCATCCCACCCACCAACCAGCCCACCCAGTACCACACACCGCACCACACCGCCTGCCCACATAGTACACCACACCGCCTGCCCCCTCTCATTTCCACCTACCTAGCGTCGGAACATCCGAAGATGAAAGTGTTGCCTCTGAGGATCTCCGGCTTTCTCATCAACCAAAGGGAAGGGAGGGGAAGGATCCAGGTGGCAGAAACACGACACTGATGTGAGAGCTTGGCTATGGACAAAAGAGCTTACACAAACATAAAACACTAACATTATTCAACACTGTTTCATTTGATGTTTTTGTCGCCCCCCCTCCCTCCCTCCCTCCCCCTGTGCTGTTCTTCTTCTTTTACAATCATTCCCCCATCCCACCACTGCAAAGAAAATAGTATGAATATTTAAAATGGATCCTTGAGATCTGAGCAATAAAAGAGAGGGGTTGACACGCTCTTCCAGTCTACCGTGTGTGTTGTTTTGTTTCTCTGTCGGAGCGAGTGTCGACCCCAACCAAAGGAGATATTTGGCCTTATCTCTGCTGTGTGTTCTGTCGAGTCTCAGTGCAGGACCTCTATTATCAACATCTCTAGCAGCAGCACACAAGGTGACTTTCACAAAACAGGCAATAGCCTCCTCAGACCCAAGGCTTTATCACCATTCCTCTCAAAAATGGCGTTTACAGCAGTTTAGCTTTAAATCTAATCCCTGACGACGTGACTGATCTTTTGGAAAGCTGTGCATTCAGACAGGAAGGAACTATCTTTTCTTATGCACACACAGTGCAGTTTCAACGCCACATTTCCTCTTTTTTTTTGCATTAATGCCATTTTAGGATATTTTTCTAACAGCCAAATTGAAGTGAGAGCGAACAAAAGGTCACCCATTCTGGGCATGTCATGTCATTTCACTGGGGTGCAAGGATCTGCATTTTATCAACATGCGCAAGGCCTACAAGTATAAGATACAATCCTGATGCAGTTTTACATATTATTGCCATTAACATGTTTTGCTTTGTGAATGCTGAAGGAATTAAGATCATTCATTAGCAGGTTTAATGTGGTTCAGACACAGAGGATGACACACATTAGCTTTGATTACATGGGACATTTAATTCCAAATCAACTCCATTTAATTCCAAATACAACTTAATTCCGCTTTAAACTCATGTAAACGTAGCCATTCACTCTTAGCCAATAGTCCACAATAGAAAGGAACACCATGGATGCTTATCTGAGCTCTCTCAGCACAATATACCATACGCAAAGCTCTTGTAGTTATATAGTACACTGGGTGCCATCATGAATCCAAAGGACACGGTGGCAGTCTTCAGAATAAGGTGCATCCATAGAGGTCAATGGATGCATCTATCATCACCTTGTGTCACAGCTTGATGAATGTTGTTGGTTTTTACTAAGGCTTTGTATAGTGTCAGTTTTATTTAAGGCTGGCTAAGTATTCATCTAATCACAAAAAAACTATTTATCATACATGTTAGTGACTATGCCCCCGCTGTAGATCATTAGAAGACCTGCTTCTGCTGGGAGCGCCTGAATACCTGACAGGCAGGAGTGCCGACAGGGGGGACACAGGGGACAGTTGTCCTGGGGCCAGGGAGTGAGGGGGCCTAGAATTGGGTCCTCATTACATTGTATCTATTGGGCTGGGGGGCCCTTTCAGACGACATTGTCCTGGGCCCAGCCAAAGCTGTCAGCGGCCCTGCAGACAGGTCCACCATGTCAAGGCAACACTTCTCTTTTGAAATACAGGCAAGGGTTTCTGGGACATGTCTCTTTCACCTCTAAATCTATAACTAGAGTGGTAGATGAAGACGACACAGGCGTCAGGGCAATTCGCTTAATTACAGAGGGGAAAGTAACCCAGGGAACGCACTTCTCCCCTTAATAAGGCTTATAATCTGAAACAAACAATCTTTGAATCATAGCGAATAATTAATACTTAACAGGGCTCAAACTTGGGCCCTTCCTTCGGTTTTGCCTTCGACTCAGGCTGACATTGTTGCAGCTTAAATGCTATCTACCATTCATTTTGACAATGATATGTTCATATGTTGAAATATATGACTATCTTGTGGAGCAGAGTAGAGTGGAGTAGAGATATTTTATTACAGTATTTGCCTACTGCTGGAACACTATAGGCTGATGCTTAGACCAACATAGCATATTGTTAAGTTGTTGGTAACAGTGTGCCGTACCTTAAACAAAAGTGTGCACAGTGTGCCGTACCTTAAACAAAAGTTCTGCTTAACATCGTTGTAACAATTCAGCAACACACATTTTGCTTTATGCTACACACTTGCTCATGGTCACTGCACACTTTTTCCTTCATAAGACACTCCGTTAAAAAATGAACACTCATCATATCATTGGGAAAATACATCTGCTAAAAAAACAAAACACACTGGATGTATGACAAGATTTAGGCACCGACAATAAAACACCTGCTTTCAAAATTAACCACTATTCTGCCAGTTACAAAGTTGCATTCTTCATATTGCATTGCACTTATTTTATTTCGCATTTATTTGTTTTACTTTGATTGCTTCTTTGCTAAATTCACACCTTCCTACACTCAAACAAAACAAATATCACAACGGTACTACCGTAAAGAGTAGAATATGGAGTACGGCATTGACTGACTCAAGTTCTGTAAAGCCTAGCCTGATGCCAGGAGTAGCCTTTTGTCTTCATCATCACATGTTAGGTATGAACATGATAGTTTGTAGAAATACACATAATAGTGTAATTTTCAGAACACAACCAAGCAAGCACTTGAGCAAACTGACTGAACATGATATAATTTTGATAACGTCATGTAGATGTCAGCTGCATATTGTGTCTGGAAATGTACTGTATTACAGTATACTTCGTTACTTTACGTAAGCAAACCTCGTACCTCATACCCAAACAAAAAAGTAAATTGACTATGTTTTTCATTACAGCATGTTGACGCCAATCACATATTTGTATCATATTTAGATGTTTGAAAATATGTGAATATACCCAATACACAAACAAATGGTCCGTAAGCTCACCTACACACCTTTGTGTTGAGAGTGATGTACTGTTTAAGATATATTTTGCTTCAGTTTAATGTCCTGTACTGTAAGGTGCAGTTATGTAATGTACAGTATTGCATTTTGGGGTCTTGTGAAGATGTACATTCTGTGAGTCTGAATAGACTGTTACAAAAAGAAAGACTGCTGTGTTTTGTATAAAGTAGACAACTGTTTTCACATTGATCTAATTTGTTTTCTCATTTGGTGCTAATGTGTGTCTTTTGACATGAAAGTGAGGTTTTGACAAAAGATTGTTAAGTTTTTATGGCAATGTTTAGGTTTTGATAGCAGAGTTTCATGCTGGCATATATGTGAAGGGTATATCTCCAAGTGTTGAGAGTAATTGGCTTGTGTGTAGAGTTTTGACTCTATGAGCGAAATTTTGCAAATTGTGTGCAAGCAGTAGGCAAAAACTGTAATCCTGAAGGAAACTAAGGATGACTTCTCTCATGGAAATTGCACTGACCAATCGGGCCGTCAGAGGCAGCAGAGACATCTACCAACATGGGCAGTATAACTTAAAATGAAAACAATTGACTGAATTTATGTGGGTGTAAATGCCAAGCTTCCTGTGTCTGCTGAACCCTCTGTGCTGACTGTCTTGTGAGGTCCCACCCTAGGGTTTAAACATGCCCTGAGTAGAATGTGGCCAGGTACTGCAGCTATGCTGGTCAATGACACTGTGCTGCCTATTACCAAATTCGGTATTTGTATTTACCTATTACACAACTTACAGTAAGGATTTCATATAAAGGATGTCTATTAACTTGGAATTCTGAGGCAGCTGGTAAACTTATGATTTCAAGTTAAACGCTGCTGATATTTTTAGGGTTAGTGTATTACAGCGGAAATTGTACAGCAGGGGTGTCAAACTCAAATTCACAGTGGGCCAAAATGTGGGACAAGGCTGCGAGTCTAACTCAATATATATATTTTTATAATGAGCTAAAATTGCTCATGCATGCACGTGAATACTCAAAGGCAGGTTTCACAAATACTCATTCCAAATGTTTTTATTTGGTAGATCAATATACATAGGTATATCTATAGATGTAGGCCTATATGAGCCGGCCTCATAATAATAATTGTATTTGTATAGCACTGTGTCATACAAGGCATGTAACTCAAAGTGCTTAACAAATGGGAAAAAACATTGTTAGAGATAGATTTAAAAGGAGAGGTATAGAGGAGAGGCAGAAAAAGCAGGAAGGCAGAGGAAGAAGAGATAGACAGAGAATGTAGAGTCATAAGGTCAACGTAGGTTAGGACCAGGATTCTTAGATGTGTAAGGTCCATAGTGGCTGGGCCTATCATAAGTCATAGATAGTCACACAGAGATTGGGCGCTCAGGTGCGGCCCCTGGTGGCATCAGGGGTGAGGAAAAACTCCCTTTCGCTTGATTCATAGTTTGTGAGGGGGGAAAAAAGCTCAGTGAGGTCTGAGAAAAAAGACCCCCTGTAGTCAGGAAGAAACCTCAGGCAGAGACCAGCGGCCACCTAGGGGAGCCCCCTGCCAGGGCTGGATTGCGAGTAGTAAGGGCGCTGCGGCGGCTGGGACACTATGACGCCTTGGCAGCTAGGAGTTGGCAAGGATGAAGAGGTGGGTCTTCAGCTGCTTCTTAAAGGAGTCGACGGAGGTGGCTGATCGGATCTCGATGGGGAGGGCGTTCCATCTCTTGGGCGCATAGCAGGCAAACGCGGCGTCGCCGATCTTCTTCTGCGGGGGGGTGGGGGTCCTTAGCAGCTTGGCATCAGTGGACCTGAGAGCTCGAGCAGGGGCATAAAAAGAGAGCATGTCTGAGATATAGCTAGGGGCAAGTCCATTTAATGCTTTAAATACTGTGAGCAGAATCTTAAAGTCGATTCTGTATGAGACAGGTAACCAGTGCAGGTCTGCCAAGACAGGAGAGATGTGCTCTCTCATTCTGGTTCTTGTTAGGATTCTTGCCGCAGAATTTTGAATGAGTTGCAATTTGTCAATTATTTTTTTTGGGAGACCGGAGAAAAGAGCATTGCAGTAGTCTATCCTACTGGTGACAAAGGCATGAATAAGTTTCTCAGCGTCTTGTCGGGGGGCCAAGCCGCGCACTTTGTTGACATTTCTAAGATGGAAAAAAGCAGATTTTGTTATCTTGTTGATGTGAGGCTCAAAGCTCAAATCCGAGTCTATGACCACACCTAGGCTAGTAACCTTATCTTTAATGTGTATGCTTAGGTCACCTAGGCTTGAGTGGAGTTTTGCACGTTTTCTCATGCATACTATAATAGTCTATGTTGGCCAACTGTAATGCACATTTGGAATGAAGCCCCAGTCCTGAGTTTGACATCCCTGTTGTACAACATCAAGACATGTGATTTTAATTCAAAACTTTATCAGGAGTGTAGATCTAATTACCTGTTGTATTTTAGCTAGTACTTCTAAATCTGTTTTGTTAAACTATACTTAGCTGATGCTTTACCCAAAGTAACTTACCGTTATTAAGGTACAGGGATTTGGACAATTGGAGCAATGTGAGGTCAGTTGATCAGTCACCGCCTGCATGTCCATATGGGGGTTCCAAATGTTTTAGGCTGAGTACTGCTAGCTTGCATCCTTTACACATCATTCTAATTGAATACCAACTCCTTGACCATTAGGCCACAGCCTGACTATTCCAATGTGACAGCTAGCATTTGTATTTGATGCCATTTGATTGTTTTTTATTAGTGAATGTGTGTGTGTGTGTGATTTTTTTTAGGAACACAACTTACATCATCTAGGGCTCTGACTGGTGAGTACACAACCTGACCGTGGAACCGTGGAGAATCCTCGTTAGTTATGGCAGACACATCCGCTCAGGGGTTCTGCCACTGTCCCCCCTTGTTGTTTAGACAAAGATATCACATTTGTCTCTGTCGGCCTGAGATTGCCTCAATTCCCTGTTGTCATTTGCTGTGTCACACTGAGTCTGTCCATCACCATTACACCACTGAGACCACCGTGGAAACAATCACATCATCAGGCCTCCATGCATGCATCCCTACTGCACATTACATTGGACTCCACTGTGTACCTGCTGTGCCTACCCAGGGCCTGGGCCGCTGACAGCTTTTAAGGGGCCCGGGACAAAAGTCATTTGAAAGGGCCCCCAATCCAATACATACAATGTAATGAGGATCCAATTTTGGGGCCCCTCTCTCCCTGGGGCCGGGACAGCTGACCCCTTTGGGCCCCCTCCCTGTCGGCTTCCCTGGCCTACCGACCAATATGGATTAGTCAGAGGCACACACATATTTTTGCATTTGGGGGAAAACACCTGTATCAAGTTTGATACACTGTATTCCAAAAAAGCATACTGGCCTCTGGCCGTGCCAAACAAATACAATTATGTCTGCCTGTACAGAAAAAAAAACATGGCGGCATAGATGAGTTGATTTGGATGGCATCTACAGTAGTCTATGTGGCTGCATGTCTTTCAGTTGGCAAAGTGCACTGAAAGCTAACATATTATCTCATTCTAATCATCAGCCACACCGCAAGTCACCATACAGGAAAGAAAAAAAAAATCACCCTGCATCAGCTCATAGGGTCACAAGCTCAGTTGGTAACGGCGTGCTTTGGAAATTCAGGTGTATAGAGAAGCGTTCGGTAAGCACAGGGTGATTTCCCACTACCGGAAACACACAAGACGTCGGGTAGAGAGGAAATGTTCTGTTTACAAACTTTAAAACACACACAAAAAATTACCCCCCTTGCTCTGAAGTATTTAAGTAGACACAAAGCTCCATCTGAGCGTTTAGATTCATGAGAGTGACAAACTAAGAGGAAGAGCATGGAGACCTTGCTTGTTCTATTTCCTCACTTCAACTTTTCAGCCCCAGAGAAGGAACCATATTTCAACATGTTCAGCCCTGCAGATGACATTGCTCTGGTGCGGGATCATGGCAATTCAAGGTATGTTGACTAGCAACTTTTTTCACAAAATAATCTATATGCATGTTGTTCATGACAGAGTTATCTTCTTTATTGTGTTGTTTATATTATATATACAAATTGGTAGAGGAAAGATTTACCAAATCCACTCGGCATGTGATGTAAAGGCATCTACAACTTCCTTAAATTTGTATTACTCAATAATGTAAGCACATTAAAATGGTACAAATAAAAATGTAAGGCCATGATACAATATGGAAAAACATAGACAATAGAAAATGAAACTGTTCTGAGGCATGTTTTTGTTGTAAATAATATTGAGTTTACTAGTATCTGGAATTAGGTTTTCTCATACCAAAGCTGTTAGTGTGCCTGTATCCAATAATGAATATGCACTACTTCAGGGGAGCACAGTTTCAGAGAAACCAGCTCTACACATTGTTTAATGGTGTACTGTTGCTTTGACATGGGCTTTTGAGAAAATGCTGAGGCTATGGATTCGAAAGGCTGTATGATGAAAGACAGTGTGCCTCAGTGAAACTGTTGATGTCGTAAAAAAAATAAGCCCACAGATAAGCCCATGGATACAAATTAAAAGTATTAAACCCAGAAAAATATTCTCTGGCTATAATCCTTCCTAGTTTTACTTATTGGCAATGCTTATGTAAATGAAAAAAAAACTAGGCTTTCCTTTTCTTACTCGTAACTAGTGCAAAAATAGCAGACTTCTCCTTTTTCAAAGTTCCCTTTGTCTTGATGGTATGCTTTGCCTCTCAAACGCAGTCTCAGGTAGTAACAGTAAACAGCTTTGCAGCTTACTCATTTGCAAACTGTAGATGTTGGTTTAGGAGCAAAAGCTTCTGAAGTTTGTCAGTTCTCACCACACACTCATGTGAGTCTTGTTGTAACGAGCGTGTTACATGTGCCCCTTCCCAGATTAAAAGACAAAAATCGGAAGAGCAGAATCAGTCTTCTTCTCGCCAAATCCGGCTCTCACGAAAATGTCAGCCCTGAGAAGAAGCCCACAGCAAAGGTTAACAGGTGAGGTCTGGCTCTCACTCACATTGCTCAGCTTGTATTTTTCTCACTAATTAATCTCAGTAGTTTGCAAGAGACTCATCATCACTCTGGGCAGTTTATAATAATTGAACTCGGTGAACTTCACTGATGCAACTCACACAGCTTGAACATGCCTTCATACAAGTGGAGGTTACCGCAACTGAAGAGGGTGCATGTGTGTGTCTGATAAGGGGCATATACAGTAAGTCACCGTTCATATCGCAGTGTCTTGTCCACAACAGCACTGGCAAGGCAAGGCAAGGCAAACATACATATGGCCGATTTCACACCAGTCTTTAACAACACATTAAAGTCAATAAGAGCAACCTCTGTCGTAGAGAGTAAGACTACATAATTCATGTCAATGAAGATGGATATAGATGCTGGAGATATATATGCAGAACTCTAAATTAACACCAGCCAACCAGCCAAATGCTGGTGAATTGTCAGTTTGGCTGGTAGCAATGACCCACTCACTAGCCACTTTGATGCATTAGTGAGTGTGTGTTTGGCTAGTAAGATTTACACCTACAAGCCATTTTGTCTGGTGACGAAAAAAGTTAATTTAAGGCCCTGTTTGTATGTGATTTTAGACATTGCATGGCATGCCACAGTGGCGGCATGGGGCACTAAACACTAACTCAGTCCAGGACCTTTGATGAGGGCCACAGCTAGGTCAGGTGCGGCTGGGGACTATCAGCTGGAAAAATTCCCCTTGCAACTTGTCTTCTGCCTGGGCTATACGGTCCACATACAAGTTTGGTTGGTGATCTGACTATATTGGTTAGACAGATAGACTTGTATTGTCCCCAAGGGGAAATTTGTTCTCACCACCATAGCAGTCTTGTCACAGCCTATATCAGGCATACATAAGTCATTCATAACAAACATCAAAACACCAAACACAATTGGCATACTAAATATTGATGATAGTCACATACTAGATACATACCCACTCAGACATTGACAGACAGTACAGAGCACAACATGATGACGCCATTTGCTTGTACTGTGTTGATCATTCTGCCTGTGCAGAATGGGAGTGATCTGTATGATGTGTATTAAACTGTCATTTCTGTGTTGAGGCCACCAGGGGCCTATACTACAAAGCTGGTTCAGGATAAGTTTAGGTTAAGTTAAGAGGTAAATCATCTAATACAAGAGCTTTTCTTAAGATCTTATGATTTACCTCTTAACTTAACATTAACTTATCCTGAACTAGCTCTGTAGTATAGGCCCCAGGCCTTAGAACAAACCGACGTGTGTAACAACTGAGCCATCTCCACACCTCATGACAGGGTGGTCATTAAGCTCCAAAGTAGGGTCTATGCCAACATTAGTATATGAGACTTGACATTAAAAAAAACCCCGTCTCGTGAAAAGAGGTGATGAATAAAAGAACACAAAAGTACGGACTCACAAATTCTTCGTTAAGTGTGTTTTCAGCTTTGTGATAGGAAATGTACTTTTATGCACCTGAATTAAAATAATTGTATTTATGTGCCTTTTTAGCATCCCACTAGACACAGCATTAACATGGAGTGACTCCTTTGAAGAACTGCTAAACGATGCAGGTAAGCAGATTTCAGTGCACTTTCAAAAAGATGAGCCCTTGTTGAATACTCACACTAAACACTATGCTATGAAGCACATTAAAACACTAAGTGGATTTAAGTGGTTTTAAATGTTATTCCTGCATACGACTCTCTCTCTCTCACACACACACACACACACACACACACACACACACACACACACACACACACACACACACACACACACACACACACACACACACACACACACACACACACACACACACACACACACACACACACACACACACATTATAGAGACATACTCTCAACTTGTCGAAGAGTTCTGTGATAGTCAGTCTAACTAATGATATTACAGTAAATCTGGCTTAACCAATGAAACTGCTTATTCAATGCACCATCACACCATCATTACTATCAGGCATATTAATATGCACCCACACACACGCACATACACACTAAGGAAAGGTGTATTATATCATATTCACGTCAGCCAACAGTAGTCATATTCATATGGGGGTCAAGATCACTTTATTTTTCACATTCAAAGATATACAAATCATGGCAGTTTTCACTGGTGCATTGGCCAATACACAAGTACTACATACATGCACACACACATTCATGCATGCGTGCATTCATAGGGCAGTCATGAGGAAGTGGCTATTGGCTAGCCGTTACGGTGTCGGGTTAGCTGCCTGAGGGTTTGCTGCCTGAGGGTATGCCATCACCAGGTTGGCGGGGGGGGGGGGGGGGGGGGGGGGGGGGGGGGGGGGGGGGGGGGGGGATGATTAACAGGGACTGTCCCCTATCCTCCTACATGACTGAGGTACTCTCAGCACGGTACCACAACTCTCCCTTCGAAGTCCTTGTTGGGCTGTCACAATAACAATGGAAAATTGATGAAAAAGTCATATACATGCACACTTGTACTTACAGCGCACATACGTATGTACATACATACGATAGGCCTACATACGATAGATACATACATACATACATACATACATACATACATACATACATACATACATACATACATACATACATACATACATACATACATACATACATACATACATACATACATACATACATACATACATACATACATACATACTTATACTGTACATACACGTGTACACTATAGGGGCCTAGTACATCCATCCATTCATGCCATCTATACAATGAATTCAATTTAAGGTAACATGGTAACACTTTATTTTAGGGATACATCTATTAGCACTAATAGTAACGTGTAAGGCATGTACAAAGCAAAATCAAACATTTGTCAGACATGTATTTGCAAATGTCTTGTTCATGCACAATAAGGGATTCCAATTACCAATTTAACCTTAGTAAGGACCTAGTAGGCCTTAGCATTTGCTTAGTACATGCCTTACAAGGTACTTATGCAGACATTAACATTGTATGTATTAGTGCTAATAGATGTATCCCTAAAATAAAGTGTTGCCGTTAACATTATAGTATGTAGTAGTGGTGTCAACAATGATCGATCCGGAGATCCAATCCAATTTTTTAAAGTTTCAATTACTTCCATGGATATTTCCGGAGCAAATGAATGTTAAATTAAATAAAAGCACTTCAAAACATCGCAAGACTGATACAGACTGATACAGAAAACAGCCAATAAATTGTTGCTCAGTATCTGACTACTTGTATTGCCTCATCATGACTGATTAAACATTTGCTTGGCTTTCAGTAGAAATGTAATGCATTGCAATGAATTGTAGAATTGAATCGGATCGGATCGGATCGGATCGCATAGAATCGAATCGAATCGAATCGAATCGCTACCTCCCGAATCGTGATCGAATCGGATCGTGAGGGCAGTGCCGATCCACACCACTAGTATGTAGCATGCTTTTAAAAGCTGTTTAACACAGTTGTAGAGAAAACAAGCAAACAGTGCCATATACAGTACCATAGCTATGACCTACATTCCATCCTTGTATGGCAATCTGTAAATGATAAGCATCAGCTCATTATTTGAGTTTACAATAACATGTCTTGCCATTTTCCTTCTCTCACAGACGGCGTTCAGACTTTTACACAGTTTCTTCGCACTGAGTTCAGTGAGGAGAACATTGAGTTCTGGTTAGCCTGTGAGGACTTCAAGACTACTGAAACCAATACCAAACTGCTATCTAAAGCCAAGCAAATCTACGCTGTGTTCGTAGAAAACGACTCTCCAAAGGAGGTGAGGGGCGAACCGGAATAAAACACCAGTTGCAAACTATTTTATTTTATTTTATTTTAGTTTAGTGTACAGGCCCATTAGATTAGATTCAAATATATCAGATTAGATTAGATTAGATTAGATTAGATTAGATTAGATTAGATTAGATTAGATTACGGAGATTAGATTAGATTAGAAACAACTTTCTGTTCATTGCACATGTAAGAGAACAGAATAACAGAATGCAGATTAGCATCTTATCAATGGGTCATTTTAAGGGTTAAGCGGTATTGTTACAGTGTCATAGATCTTTGTAAATAGCCTTGATAACATTGTCAATTTCCTGACACCATGCGGTAATAGTTTAATTGCATGACAGAAAATAAAACTAGACTTTCTCAGTGGCTGCTCTATAGTTTACTTTTCTCATCCAAGCCGAGGTCATGTGCAGTGATGAGGTGACCCACTGTGCAGTTTGTGGTTTTCCTGTTAGTACGTATATGGAGGCTGTGTCTGCTAGCCGCATGCACCCACACACTCAGCTCAAGAGACACGTATGTGTTGCTACTCGAAGCAGGGGAGAGCTTAAAGTTGGTGCTAAAACGTGAGCACCAGAGAGAGATCTGCACTACAGTAGGTGATCAGGAAAAAAATAATAAAAGAGAGGGTAAGATGGAAAGGCAGGTACAGGGTGCTTGCCTGGTTACCACCAGACCTAATCACAAGTGTCTTTCAGATCGGAACGATTGTGTAGAACTAAAGCCAGTATGGGAGTTCCCAGGCTAACATTGGGACAGTGAAACTGAAACATTTTAGAGTGGGTAGTTTCATGGACAAATTGGACCACCTTGGTGGCCAGTCTTCATTAATATCCTTGGATACAGTGGCTCTTGATGAATCACTTGCTAAAAGACTTGCTGTCTTGGTCAAAGATGCACTAGCAACATGCATACCTACAATTTCTCCTTTTTGAACTCTGATATGTCACCCATAATGTTGTGTGCATTGCAGTATTTTGAGCAAAACTGTGCTCTTACACTGTTAATTGAACCTTCACACTCTGCTGCTGGTGCCATGTGCAATTAATGAAGACTGGCTTCCATGGTGGTCCAGTTTATCCATGAAACTTCCCACACTAAAATGACCGCGGTGTTTCAGTTTCACTGTCCAACCCCTATAGGCCTATACCACTTGAATTGTTTACGGTAGATAATCTGATGAAGACTGTTGAAGTCGAAACGTAAGCCAGCCATGAAATAATAACAGAAACCAAAAAGGATTTTAAGTGTAAGGACCGCTCACTCCAAAACTACAGTCAGCCTTTGTCCTGCACCTCTTCCTGGGATGTGCACAATCTTCACCTTCAACTACCATTTGAAATGAACAAGAGGCTTGACGTTGGCAAAGTGCTGTGTGGGTGGTCTCCTCCTGACTGTCAATCACATGTGTCATTCAGATTAACATCGACCACTCAACTCGAGTCACCATCCAGAAGGCCATCGCCAAGCCCAGCCTCACGTGCTTCGACGTGGCCCAGGGGAAAATCTACGCCCTCATGAAGAAAGACTGCTACCCACGCTTCCTGAAATCCGACATCTACCTGAGCCTGACCAAGAGGAGAGCACCAGTTGCCATGACGCGGAGGCGGTCCCGTTCCTTTGTTTTCAATGAACGAGGTGAGCCCGCATCCGGCTCAGAGTCCTGGCTATAGCCATGCAACTTGTTCCTTGGACACCTGTCAATGTAATTAATGACAATGTACCTAAATACTAACATGATAAATTAATCTAATTTTAATAATATGTCTGGGTTGATTAATTGGGTTATTTAATTTTGCGGTTTTGCGGTCATGTTCTTCTGTTACATACTTGTAAAGTGTATATATGATTTGTTTGTATTAAACATTGCTACATATTAACAAAACAATTGTATGTGGTATATTTATATAAATTGCACACTATCACACAAGCACCCGCTTGGCGAAATAAAAGGATAATGCACAGATAGCAGCAACCACAGCAACCACAACCATTCAGGATGCCTGTGCAGATAATTACAGTACTACTCTAAATCTTCCTTGGGATATAAGATTTGTCTTGGCACATTCACAGCATCAAGAGGGGTGGCTTCTTATAGGCTCAGGAGTTTATAGTCTTCTTACCTGATAACATATTATCATACGGTGCTGCATGAGATTTGGAGCTCATATCAATTATACATGCACACATAGACAGTATTGAAATGAATGCACTGTGTCCAACTTTTCTTCCCTCATTTAAAATGGTGTGGCATCACACAGGCTGAATAACAAAGATAGAATTAGCTCACAGCGGAATGGTAAATCTATCGCAGCTAGTGATTATTTTTCCGCTCTGACAGGAGTTAAAGCCCTGCACAAATCCATATTTTATGGCTGAGTCATGTTATTCCTGCAAAATGTACGGGCTCCTACATATAAATGTACCGTACCATCCCCATCATATAAATGACTATGGCTAACATTATAGAGATTGATTTCATTAAATCATTTGTGTCCATATGCCTACATCCAGAAACAGAAATGTGTTGTTCTCCACAACCAATAGACCAGGTCTCCATTTACTGTAGCAAATCCTCACCACCTCTCTTTGAAACATGGAATGGAATGGATTAGGGCACAGTAATATTGAACTGTTCAGCAGCTTATAGGCCTACATTGGTTTGAATTCTGCCATCATACTCTTATGAACTACTTATGAAGCAGATCACTAACATTTAGGAGGATCAGATTGTAAGAATTCACAGTTGAAGCTATGCAATAACTCCTCTGAACGCAAGCCATAAGATATAGTTTTGCTAGGTATCCCAAAAGGCTACCTATCTCATATGGCAGGATATAAGATATAGTTTTGATAGGTATCCCTATACCCATCACATGTGGTTGGATTGGTTAACCTGATGGGAACCAGTGCTATCACCATCAGGTATGCCAAACACAGCTCACCTTGCAGGCTAAAATACAACCAGAGGAATTGCAGCAAATCATTGCACAACTTTTTTTCTTTTTTAAAAAAGATTTTGAACATGAAATATGTACCTTTCCCCAGTGTTGAATCCCATGGCAGCCCAAGGCAGAATCTCTGTTCAGCTGTGCTGAAGCTTAGCCCAGGAGCCTTGATAGAAGCACAGCTCCCCCCTTTGGTCAATGGTGAGCAACAATGTCCGTTTCCATGGAAGCTAATGAAAATACAATGTCAACACAGGAAAAGGGCAGTGGTGGAACTTCACACTTCTGAAAACAGCAGCGAGGTTATCCACTTCACTTAAAAAGACCACATGCAGCACATGCCCAGCGATTTGGACTACATTTAGGAAAAAAAAAGGGGGGGGGCATTTTTAATTCTCTCAGATAAAGCCATTCGGCACAAGTTGATAATAAAACCCCCAAACATTTAAATATGTTGTGGAAAACATCTGACTGTGAACTTGCATGTGAGGTAAACAACAATCTAACCAAATGACCTCATTAAGGGACACCTGTAGGGGCCTAGGCCACATATCCGCCTTTTAACCACATCTAAATCTCTTAGACAAATACAAAGTCTACATCATTACTCAGATAAATGCAAAAATGAATGTTTGTACTGATTACGTAGGATAACTATACTTACTCAGTGCCCATCTGTTTTGGAAATCAAATGATCTGGCTTGCCCTGTCATTATGGATGCAAATTGGGCAAGCCTTGGTATTTTCCATCACCTGCAGTAATTTACATACCCAGCTACCGGATGGGAGAGGGTCCATGAAGGGCCTGGTGTGGGCAGATGGGATAGGACCAGGCACTTTGACTGAGGATCCTCTCAAGGGTTGCTGATTTATGCATCATACAACAATTACAAATACATTTAATCATGTTTATTCTCAGCAAGAGATGTTGCAGCACGCAAGTGGTTGTCCATTGACAAATCTGCCGATAGAGGTGTAGGGAGTGGACGTGCAGTGCTGTCGTCTATGAAGAACGCAGGTATGAAGTATACTCACTTCAAAATTTCAGGGATTTCAGTATACCCACCTAAAATGGATTGATCCATTATTTAGAATAGCAGAAATATATACAGTATACCCACCTCAAAAAATGCACAAATATTGTACGGTATACCCACCAAAACAAGTAGACTACACCACTGTGGACAAGTGTGCAGCTGGGTCTCACTGCACCAACGTATAAGGTGCTAATGGACTCTGGCCGTATAAAGAGCATGCAGTTATGAAGCAAATAGGGGGGAAACCAGGAGAGAATTGCTTACGCTGACTTCTCAAACATGAAATATTCATTCTTTTCTTCCTTATAAAGCTGCAGCCCCTTGCAACCCTGTGTGTAGGAAACACACACACACACACACACACACACACACACACACACACACACACACACACACACACACACACACACACACACACACACACACACACACACACACACACACACACACACACACACACACACACACACACACACACATTATAGAGACACACTCTCAACTTGCCAAAGAGTTCTGTGATAGTCAGTCTAACTAATGATATTAAATCTGGCTTAATCAATGAAACTGCTTGTTCAATGCACCATCACACCATCATTACTATCAAGCATATTAAATGGAAAACCGCACAGACACGATATTACCTTTTGATGGAAGTCAAACCTTTTTCATAGGGTATATGGCATATTGTTTGTTAAGCATTATATACAAGACAAGTAAGCCTATTTATCCTCATTAAAGATTCCATTCAGAAAGATCCCTTATAAACGCCAGTTTGAACTATAACACCATTCACACTGTAAGAAGATAATGAAACATTAGTCCTCTTCTAGACTTAATGGCCATACATATGACTACCTAGTACCTACAGTACAACTGTCCAACAAAACAGCAATTTCTTCCTGTCTTGTCTTTTTCCCCACAAATGCTATATAGCCTAGCAGATGTTAATAGCCTACGTACGTAGGCATATGTTATGAGTGAGATAATGTTCCACTATATTGCTTATAACAGTTGGTGTTTATCCAAAGGCAAGTCCCTGAAGGAAATGTAACAATGGCTGGTCAGACTGAAGGTGTCTGATTGAGGGTGAAGTGTGTCACCTCTGTCAACTTTTGTATATATATATATATATATATATTAGGGGATTTTTATGCCTTTATTTGACAGAACAGTAGAAGATGGCGACAGGAAGCGAATGGGACAGAGAGGATCGAGAAATGACCCCAGCCGGACTCGAACCGGGGTCCCCGTGTGTGGGCATGCAAGCCCAAATGTGGGGGGCTTACCGCACTCCGCCACAGCGCACTCCTCTATCAACTTAAAGGGGATGTCCAACCTGCATGTTCATGCCCCCTCTTGATCTACATAAAATAGCCTGGGTTATGAATTAGCCATTTTTTGTTTTGCTATAACATAACACTCTTTTGACAGCTATGGGTGAGATATTGCCACTTCTTGCCCATAGCAAGTTTGAGGAAGGGAAAATAAATGTTTATTAACCCCAAAGGAAATTAAGGTTGATGTAATTGAGCTCACACTGTGTAAATTGTATAAATCAAAGTCGATCAGAATCACATAAATCCATGATGGACACTCATGTGCAATTGAATGTAGGCCTAGTAATGCAGATTGACACTAGATTCATGTTTTAAAAAAAACTATTGAATACATCAGACTCTCTTGAGCATACCTTTTAAAATCCCCAAATACCACCACCCCTCACAGACATGTAAAAGCTCTATTACTGGAGACACATTAAACTCCATTTAAATCACGGCACCAGACTGCATCCCCAGGAGGAAGGTCAAGTGGCCATGTTGAGGAGTGCTCCAACAACAATGCTTTGCATGCTGATTTTCATGTCTTCCATTATTGGATTGGGATGCACGCCGCCACGCCACCCCAGTACAGTGCCAATCACTGTCGACAGTTTACACACTGACTAGACAAGGCTGACAGGAGAAGAGGTCATGGCCATCAAGTGAGTTCTTTTTTTTAACATGTAGTATCTCAGTGAGAGAATCCCTTTCATTATTTGGACAAAATATATAAGTATATGAGGGAGACCTGTACAATTCACACAGAGTGGAGGAATTCCTTTATATGATGTTGTCTTAAAGTACTTTTGAAAGACATGGATCTTCTCTGTAACTCGCTTTTGCAAGTAAGTGTGATGAATACACATCTGAGCATCTGAAGTGGCAAGTGCATCAAGCAATGTTTGTACTATTTTACAACTTTGATTTTTGTTAAATATATGACTTTGTTTAAAGCAGTAAGATACAATGCTGATGATGCACAGGGGAGCTTTTTGCACAACGGTGTTTGAATAATTTATCATTATAATACTTGGCTCAGCAGTAGCCAATTATTTTTAAGAGTGTGGGTTTTTGAACATTCTATAAAAAGAATGTGTTCTATAGCAATGAAAGATTCTATAATTCCAAATTGTATTGTATGGCGGCATCCAGAATTCTATAGAATTTTCACTGCCCGAACATTCCCGTCACACCGGTGTGACGATACACTCAGACTGCATTTCTGCAGGGACAATGTACTAAAGGCCAATCATTCCATCAAAAGATTCGGAACAATCATGTTGCTGTCCATTGTTTAAAAAGTTCCCCTATGTATCTTTACAGCAGATCCAATTAAAAGCTGGATTAATTTGTGGTATAATCTTACTGTTGAGTGCAATTAAATTATGTTGTCTGCATACTTCATCAGTGAAAGATCTCAATGTCATTTTCAAGGGCAGATTTTGTTGCTTTTCTAAGGACCCACTTGTGGATGTGGATGCTTGGGGTGAATCAATTGATAAACTATTGGCCTGCAAAGGTAAACTATTAATGTTTCTTATAGCCCTGACAATTAGCCTAAAGGTTTTGTGTTCTTTGTTTGGCAGTTTCTCTTTGACATTTAAGCAATTTTCCATTATTGACTGACTAAGCCATGTATCCATTGTTGATAATACTTCTTATAATATAAAATATCAATGAAAAATCAATAGACATCATCTCTAAGGAAAATATCACCATTCTTTTTTATGAAACAAGTTGCCAAATAGCTTAATATGGAGTCTGTGATTTAAATCAGTGGTTCTAAATCTTTTTTCCTAAAACCCCCATTACATATACAAATATATACACACTAAAGCATTGATGAAAGTGATTGTCGTGACACAAGGCATTAGTAAAGACCTTCATGACTTAACATGGCGACAAAAATTGGTTTTTAATTTGGTGTAATGTTCACAAGCAGAAATTTGGTCACAACCTCAATGTAGACAAAATTCCGCTGACCCCCTGCGACCTCTGGCGCACCCCAGGGGACCACTGATTTAAAGTATCTCCAGGTGTGCATGATCACCGCATGATGTTCATCTTTGTAGTTAAGTGAAAATGTAATATCAGCAAAAACAAGCAGGGGAACAACATGATATGGTCAATGTGTGGCGTCTCAGCCAACACAAATAGCATATAAGAGGCGTCCAGCATGTATATGAAAAAGGTGCAGTACAGAGAATGTGCATTAGGCTACATGTTGATAGATGATTTTACTATTGTATGGATACGTGGACTTTAGGCCAATGTAAAAGTATGTTTACTCTTAGGCTGTGGAATGCATTTGAACAAGGGGAGGTCACAATAGCAAGAGGATGTCGCTGTTGAACAACCCTCCACCTTTATTTTCCAAAAGTTACCCGGGCTAGGGCCCACCTGTCCTCCCCTCTTCCACAGTCTATGCAAATACTCTAGGACAGGACAAGCCTGATGTATCCAAACTGCTTTGCATTCATGGAGTGATTCCTCCTTGTTCACCTACAGCTGGCCAGGCAGCTTTCCAGGAGTTCCTGAAGACAGAGTACAGCGAGGAAAACATCCTGTTCTGGTTGGCCTGCGAGGACTACAAGAAGATCAAGAGCACTCCAGAGATGATCGTCTCTGCAAACAGAATTTACGCAGAGTTTGTGCAAACGGAAGCTCCCAAACAGGTACAAATGTTAATGTTTTTCATTTCTATGTTGCAATTGATACTGAAAGAGGTTGATACAGTACCATAGTCAAGGAAATACTTCTGTATAAGGGGTTAAGTAAGTCCCAAACTTACTGCAGAATGTGTATATGTATATTTTACATCTAGATATACTTTGTAATAAAAAGTATGTAGTCCATGAGTTTTTATATTACTGTATATTAAATGATATGTTATTTTTATCTTCAGATCAACATTGACTGTGGGACCAGAGCAAATATCACCAAGAATATCAACCAGCCTGACCTGAACTCGTTTGACACAGCACAGAGGCTAATTTACAGTCTAATGACTAGAGATTGCTACCCAAGGTTCTTGAAATCTGACATTTACCAAGGGGTCTTACAAAATGGAAGAAAAGGCTGATCGTGACAACTGTGGACATATGGGGTGCATTCCAATATGTGGACTTCTGTCCTTCCTTGCTCACTTGCCTGCTTGTGACCTCATGATGATGTCACTGACGACAGAAAATTAATTCAATATCTTGCAAAAGCACAATTCTAATGTCATTTTCTCATTTGCAATTGGCATGGTGAATGAAAAACAGCCCCCCAAAAGTTGTTGTAGCTAGGCTGACAGCAGGGAAACTTTATTGTTTTCTCCACAGAGGTGGGGCGAGGCCACAAGCACAAGTGGACGGGAGTGTGCATATTGGATGCACTCGTTGAGTGCAAAGGAAATCTGTAAATAGATTAACATAAAGCCACGATAGTCAACACATAATGAAACACTTCTCACTTTTATCGCCAATTGGCACATGCTATACTCCTGTTACATATGCTGTTATCATCATTTGTTTGACGTGCACAAAACTAGATACATACTGTTGATAAATATCAGTTTTAGGTTGATATCTTAGAACAGGAAAGGATTAAATACCGCAGATCGAAGCCATTAGAGCAGATTTTTCAGTTGCTTAAACATTTTGATCATTGGTATTTCCATGGGACCAATTGGATTGCAGTAACACTGACGATTATTGTATGTTTAGCTTATTAATGAATATTTTATACACCTCTATTTATTTTTTCAATGAGATGACTTGACACTATCTGTAAAAAAGAAGAAAGAAACAAAAAACATATGCTTATGTCCTTGAATTTGCATGGCTGCAGCCACGTCCAAATATGTCAACTAAATACCTTTTTAAATAAAAGATACTTAAATGAAATGCATGGCTTTTTGGGCTTTGCTTGAAAACAGGGAAAGCATGCATTCACCAGGTTTATGATTCTGGAGGGCCATTACTGATTGACATTTACAGCGGTTTACACTGCACAGTAAAACAAAATACAGAGTTAACTAAACACTTGGAGCAGGGATTTTGAAGAGGGGATGTCTACGCTTCAGGCTGGTGCTCACAGTTGAGGACAGAAGTATCAAGACAAGCTGGGCTACTTCACAGTGACTAGACCCAGGGATGACTGGAGCACTTCAACTTTTTTTTTAGAGTTTTTAAAATTATTATGTTGGTGCACAAAGTGCAGGTGCGCCAAAACGTCAGTCACTTTGTGCACCAAAATAATTATAAAAAACTCTTGCAGAGTGCTCCAGTCATCCCTGGTTCTAGTCACTGTGAAGTAGCCCAGCTTGTCTTGATATTTGGTGCAGGGATGTCAAACTTATGCCGGAGGGCCAAATCTGGCTTACTGAGTCATTTTATTCAGCCTGTGAGATCATTTCAAATGTATATTACAGTTCGCCCACATATACACTATTAGTGTACTGTATAGCGTAGCAAGACTTGAACATGAAATTTGATGTGTCACAGGAATATGAGTAGGCCCAGGCCAATGAAACAGCTCGCAGTCATGTGCAACACAATATATAGGCCTACAGGCACATTTGAACTACCATATCTGATGGGACAGAATGAGTATGAAATTTAACTGAGTATTAAGTGCTTACACTTACAGTACAATTTTAATCAGTTAAAAAAAAAAAAACTATTGAACAATTTAATTTGTCCCACAACTTTGTTTCAGATTTTGATTTTGGCCCTCAGCCTATTTGAGTGTAATTGGTCCCAGAGTTCTCTCTAAGGCTCAAATTAACACTGCATGTCTTACTGTATGCTTTTCCAGATGGAACTTCTACAGCTTCATTATTTAATGGATGGTGAATTGGATTTTTAATCTTAAATCAAATCACAAACCAGGATTTCCCCCTGCACTTAAAGCCTATATTGATGGCAGCCACCTTTAACACAGACCCCACCTTTTCTAGGCACCCTGAAATTTCTATGATTTCTTTACAAAACATGTAACATTTTATGTGTAGCTGCATAACATTAAAATTATCGGGGGTCGTTAACGACCCTTGAGGCATACTGTAGGTTCCATAAGTCCCACCCCTGGTCTGCAGTATGCATAGGCCTATACTGGCTTGTAGATAGCTTCTTCAAAATAAGTAATTTGCCGGAAAATTCCATGTAACTGCGGGCATTCCAATTTACTTCAGAGCTGTCCATCCGTTTTGACAAACCCGTCCAGCAAGTTGAGTGCAATAGCAGCACCTAGTGGTGGACATGTTTCCATGCAATGATACAAGGAAGAATAAAAAACAGTATAAACATGCCAACCAAAGATGATGAGAAAATATAGCTTTCAAAGTGTGATTGATGGAGGAAACATGAGCTGTAATATCATCCACTTAAGTTCAAAACTGCTACAGCAATTATGATCAAAACATTGTGCTAGCGTTGTGCTCTCTCTAGAAAAATAAAAAGTATGTGAGTGACGAGGTTAAGTTGTTACTGCAATGACAAAATGACAAATGGCAATAAGAAATCACATACATGTTGTATGGTCCAGAATCTTCTTACTCTTCTGGGAGCATTCATATTAACAAGGCAAGAAGAACTTCAGAAGGAAGGAGGGAAGGCCTCAACATGTGACGGTCATCCATGCTCTATTATTTAAACAATCAATCAATACTAAAATATAATCGGTTTCAGAATTCCTAATTATTTTGTGAAGCTACACATTACCAATGTGACAAAAAATATATCTGCTGATCGGTGGAAATGAAAACACATAGAGGAAATTTCGTTTCTTTCATACTGTGATCATGTTAGAAGGAAATCATGAAAGCTACAGTGCTGAACAGCTTTTTATACATGCTGATTATGGGCAGAACATCTAGAAATAAGGAAAAGACAAATAGGAATACCATCGCAACAAAAAGTGTAAGGACTTACAATCATAGCAAAGTTGTCAAAAATACTGGCAGGTGGAACATCACAGATAATCACCACAATGTCATGTATGTTGACATGAAATGTTTTTTTTGTGTCTGAACTTATATTTCACATATATTACTTCACTCATTCATATGATTTATTAATTATACAAGGCCAGGCCTTTTGCATGAAAATATGTCATGATGCAGTCATGTTTTCTGTGCAGCTGCAGCTATCAGTGAATGTCTGTGCATCATGGGTAAGCAGTTAGGGTGTCAGACTTGTAGGCTGCCAGTTGCCAACCCAAAGGTTGCCAGTTCGACTCCCAACCCTCCAGGTTGGTAATCAACCAGTGTGGTCCCCCATCCTCCTCCATGATTGAGGTACCCTGAGCATGGTACCATCCCGTCACACTGCTCCCTTGGGGCGCCATTGAGGGCTGCCCCCTGGCATGGGTGAGGCATAAATGCAACTTGGTTGTGTGCAGTGTTCACTTGGGTACTGTGGAGTGCTGTGTCACAATGACAAAGGGAGTTGGAGTTTCCCAGGTGTTTTTTTTTACTTTCATGTCTGTGCATCATCAGTTCATTTTTAGCCCACTAGGGGGACTGTTTCACAAGTAAGTTACGCATGTGGTTGTATTTGAACCTTTGACTACTGTGGACACTTGATGTTGTTGAAGATTAGCAAATAAGGTAAGAGCAGTAGGCCTGCCACTAGGATAGCACTTGTCACTGTAGATCACTCAATGAACACGCTTCATCATAATCCACATGACAGGAGGCAGACAGTCTTGCAGCTTGTGTAATGCAATCATCCAATTCAGTGGTGGAACAATTGCAGACGGGGCCCCAGGGCAAGACACTTATAGGCCCCCCTATACAGCTTGCCAAGCTCACAATAGGGCCCCCACCACCAATAAGGGAGGGCCCTGGGCCCAGGGGCAAGTGCCCTGCTCGCCCTCCCTATAGCTCTGCCCCTGGTCCAATTCCCTCCATGACTTTATTTGGGTAGATGACGTGACGTGAACATTTTGCTGTCGCAGGCTCTTAAAATTAAGTAAATTCATGCTTTCGAAATTGTCAATGTTTTAAATGATCAAACTAGTGTCCATGTTGTGAAAAAGTAATGTTTAATAAAACCAGAGTTTAAATAAGTATACTTAATTTTGAGTCAAATTCCACATTTGTCCTATGGTGTGACTGTCGCAAGCCTGGTTCTCCATGTTATAACATTTTTAAATAAATAATCAAAGCTCAGTCATTTCTCTAGACAATCCTGGCATGTTTTTCAAGGTGTCTATTTTGGCAAGTGGCAATGTTTAATTTTTTTCCCGTTTTTCTGAGACCATATGGACTTATGAAACTTTGTCACAGAAAACAATATCCTGTGGTGTGACATCACATTTTTGGGTAATTCTGTGGATAATTATCTATTGTTGAAGCTCCAGCTGTTCTTAAATTGTGACTTCAGACCCTTAAGAAGCCAATAGCAAGGGTGGATTTTAGTTTTTTCTCTCAGAGTTCTTCAATCAATCAATTACGTTTTGCTACCACAAGATGTATTAGTTTTGTAGTCCTTTGGTGTGACAGCCATAAAATACATTTTGACAATACTGTATATTTTTTATATTTTTTTTTCTTATGTTGATGTATGCAAATGCATCTTACTAAAGGTGAAATTGTATTTCAGTTGGAAACGACATGGCTTTAAATTAACTCAAAAGCACAAAAGTCCTATGGTGTGATGGTAAAAGTCCTATGGTGTGACACTTTGGAGTATCACACCAAAGGACAAACAGGTCACACCAAATGACTAGATATCTGAGAAATAGCTTTTAAAACAACTGGTAGTACATTTTTTGTTTGTTTTGTTGTTTGACTAGCCTACATGTTGTGTATTCAAATTACTTATTCCTTTATTGGCCATTAGAATTTATACTTTGATGCATTGTTGATGAATATTTGCTGTTGATTTTAGATACCGTCAAATGATATAAAATGTCATTAATGGTGCTTTGAAACCATAGAATATAACGGTAACAGTGAAGGAAAGATGAGTGAGAGAGTATAGAGAAGTATAGATGAATAAAGTATGCTGCGGAGAGCTCAATATATAGCATAAATGTGCTTCCCAGCTTGAGATACCAAACAGGCACTGGCCACTACACACTACAGGTTCAATGGTGTGACAGTCATAGCATACCTACAAAGAGGGTGAGGTGTGATGGTCATGCTAAGGTCACACTTCAGTATGAGTCTTATGAGCTCTGCAGGTTACATTTAATGACCTCATGGTTGTCATTAAGTGTTAAGATAATCTATGACTCAAAGACTTAAAAGTGCAAAGTGTAGGTCCATATTGACTACAACATTACATTATGATCAAAAGACAAAATAATCATGTTGATACATTTGTTTCTGGCTCAGTTTCGCATTTCTGTCCTTTAGGGTGACATGAATGTCCTATGGTGTGACATTTTTTAAACGCTCAAATATTTGTTTGAGCTTAACAACATTTTTGATAAACACTGAATATTGCATTAGGGAAGAACAAATTATCATCCCTGAAATGTTAGTATAAATTCGGACAATTTTGAAAATGTAAAAAGAAAGATATCCCTGTATTTCCTTGAAGGTTTCTAATAAGCTCACCTCTAATGGGAAAAAAAATACTTAAATGGTAATTTCTCATTGAATTAACACTTTAAAACATTGCAATAAATATGAAGAATGTAACAATGTTCATAAAACTCCATCAAGCCATTTCTACATTACTTAATATATATATATATATTTCTTAACGTCACACCAAAGGACATATTTTCAGCAAATTGCATAATCAATTAATAGACCTACATTGTGACCACTTGGATTTTTTGAAAGATCAATTGCTGCACTACGCAGACATATACTTTTTTCCCTCATAAACAATGTTTTGTGAAAAAAAAATGTTTGCAGCTTATCTGTCATCTACCCATTTACTCTAGGTGGCAACAAAGATGCAACAAGACCTGTTCCTGTGTTTTGCATTATTATATAACAAGTCCCATCGGTGCATGGAAACTAGACTTGGAGATCATCTGGACAAAGGTTATTTTGAGATACGAATGCAAAACGAAAGACTAAAGAATAAACATTTGACTATGTTTGCGCCAGTTCTCATAAAGACATTAAATAAATTCATATTCTTTTGGAGTTGAGACAAATACACATTTGCAGAGAGATAAACTGTATTCACAAAAGTGTGAATGGCACAAAAGCTACATTTGGATTTTAATAATGTGTCACGCCTGTGATGTCTGTACCACACATGAAGCAGGTATTCAGGATGTAGGACTGACTAACTCGAAGACACACAGTGAATGATTACACTCTAACTGTACTTAGGCCTACTTCAGATATTTGTCAACAGTGTTTCTGACAGTACAAACACTATCAAATTCTTAAGAGTTGAGTATAACATAACAGCTTTTTTTTAACAGGCTGTTCTGAATGGTTGGTTGTCCGACTTGTCCTCAATATATGACTACTCTGGGGAATACACTGTAAACCACAGCTTCCCTTTCCTCTCGCCTTCTGCTCATATTCAGCACTTACAATAAATGAAAAAAAAACACACACACCTGAACAGCAAATGGGCAAAATCATGCTGTTTACTGTCATTTCTAAAATTATACATGCAGAGATTTCACAAATGTATCACACTTTAAGCCATATTTTTAAGTCATATTTTTGTCCATGTGAGAAACAGCACAGCACAGCACAGCACAACACACACATTTCCACAAACATACATATGCCTAACAGCCAAAAGAGGAAGAGTACCATGTTTAGTTCAGTCAGTCAGTAGGGTGCACCCCCCCCCCCCATTCTAACAGACTCCTTGCCCATAGGAACCAACCACACAGTGCATTGTTTTAGGGGGCACTGACTGCAATTTGAATGGTGCATTAAAGTCTGATGTTTCCTCAACAGACCTAACCTGGTTCTCACGCAGATGGGCGAGGTCACGAAGTTTAACGAAGATGCACGAAGCGCGAAGGGTCTGCGTGAGAGCCAGGCTGAAACAGACCATCTGTGGATTGTACAGGTGATGGTCAGTGATGACATGATTTCATAGTCATAAGAATGTTTGTTTTCCCCCTTATGATAATAGTACATTCGTCAACCTTTTGCTCCCATTGAAATCTAGCACGTATACGTTCTTGTAATGTAATCATGATTGGTGACTATTCTTATCTGATTAACATCATCAACATCATCACGACTAAAAGAGAGACGTGCATCAACACCATCTCCAAGCCCCACCCCTAACCTCATCCTGACCACTTCTACCACATAAACAACATTAGGAGCGCAGAGAACGTCCACAACATTATACACAGCCAACCCCCTTGCTCAACCCATTTCATATCACATCATCATGTCATTTGTTAAATGGGTTGCATTTGTGTGTCTTTATACAGAATGGAGAGAGAATATGTGATATGTGCTTTGAGGCCTCCAACTTCAACTTGTGTGGCATTAAACCTTCCTATCGTTAACCGTGGTGTGTATTCATATTTTGTGAAAGAAGATGAATAAGCAAATTATAATAAAGAGAGATAACTTTCATACTGAGAGTTATAACAATAGACAGAACCAAAACGCTCTTGATGGTTATGTTGGCCTGCAATATTTTCTACATAGAGTTTAACCCGTTAAGACACAGCGTTATTATTTTGCTGTTACCAGAATGGCAATGGCCAAGTCGTAGTGCAATACTACAGGCCCTGTGTTATGTCATAGTGTTGTAGTGCTATAGTAGTTAACATTTCAATACTATTACAGCTTGCCACTGGAGGTACGGCGTGCATTAAGGGGCTACGATGAACCACAGCAGACCTTTTTGTCCCCCATCTTGCACGTTGTCTGAAAGGGTTTGTGCTCCATGTTAGCGGCGTAATCCATGGAGCCAACCCACAGAGCACCACCACTGATCCCTGACCCTGTGACACACAGACAGCGCTGCACTGCCTCCATTCAAGAGCTGCTCAACAGAGATCACACGGTCTGATCAACGTTGCACAGTGTTGCATGACTCACTTCACTTCACTTTCACAGCCACAGACCCCTCTTTCAGACAGTGAGAGGCCGCAAATGGAGAAGTTGAGTGCATGCTGAGAGAAAATTTTGGTAACTGTTGTGGGACAGAATGTTCTGCACACATCTCTTCCTACTTTCATGCTTGCGTGTCATGATACTATCATGTTACACTCCACACTTCAGTGCTCCCTACATACTTAGATGCTCTGAATTGACCTTAATACATCGCTCTCAAGGTCAAAGAGCACTGAAATCCATGATGTCGTTCATCCTCTCATGTATTTGTTGCCATAGTGTGCCTATGTTGCTATATGCTGCTTTAGTCCAGGGGTGGGGAACCCATGTCTCCAGGGTCATTTTACGGCCCTTGAGGACGTTTTATTCCTCGGCCCCTGACACATATTGCATGTGAAGTTGCATAACATTAAAATTGACATAATTTGTAAGGGAATCTTAGAAATTGCATTTGCAATACAATTAAGTTGTATTCAGGGGACCTAGAAAAGGTGGGGTCTGTTTTAAAGGTGCTTGCTTTCAATAAAGGCCTAAAGTGCAGGGAGAAATCCTGGTTTGTGTTCATAGTACGAAGGACGTTTACGGCCCTTGGAGAAATTTGAAGTGGCTCCTCGAATGAAAAAGGTTCCCAAACCCTGCTTTAGACTGTAAGGATGTGAAGATCGTCAACATAGAAACATAGAAAGACTGTGTATAGACTTGTACTGTGCGAGGCCGAGCACAAGTTGAGAATCAGAGGTGTCATTGCCTTTGATGTCATGAATATAGACAAAGCCTTGCCTCATCAGCAGTAGGATATGTAAAAGCCAGCATTTGCTTATCTCACCAAGAACTTTCCACTGTCATATTTGCATCTGTAGCAAATGCTGTAAACACACACGGTGAGAGAGAGGCAGGCAGGTTTGTAGTCATGCAGCACAGGCGGGCGCAGGTTTCAGCTAGCACACACACGTCAGTCACTGACGACTTCCTCTTTCTCTGTGGTTTTGGTGACACAGAGCCAGTGACGCCTAATCCAGGTCATATCAACGGTTTTGCTCACACAAACCCTATAAAAAAGAGTGATCTGCATGACTCCCATAAACAGTTGAACACAGACAGAGCGTACTAATACTAGCTGCACTCCACCTCAGGCTGTAACATGCCCTGGTTGATACTCTCTTCAGACCAGCAGGACAACAGGAGGACCATGAACAGGAGTGAGAAGCGAGGCAAAATTAAGTGAGTCTGATGGATGTGAAGCCTCCTGTTAATTGCATTTTTTTTATCATTTTAAAAAATGACGTCCATCCATTTCTAATTTTTTTTACACATTCCACAGAAACAAGGATCTCAAGAGGCAAACAAACTGCAGAGAGAGGTGAGTGCAATAAAAACGGAATCGTCACATTCTTTGACTTGATACCATTTCTCCAACTAGTGAGGAATGATTAATTTATTGCCAGTTTTTTCACACATGCAAAATCATTTTCTGCCAACAGACCTAATCCTGAGGACACTCTATTGTGGTCTCAATCCCTAGAGAATCTTCTCAAGTCTAAATGTATGTAATCACCTCACACGTCTTTCACTTCTGGCTGTATTGTTCATAGTATTCCAGGAGCCTAAACAAGTAAAGAGAAATGCATTTTAATAGTTACTCAATAGTCAACATTAAGGAATTACTGGGAAATTTCTCACAATGTGTTGTGGAAGTTTCTCACACATTATTTATTTATTTTTTTTAATTTCAGATGGAATGGCAGCTTTTCAGACATTTCTCAAGTCAGAGTACAGCTATGAGAATATTGAGTTTTGGCTTATCTGTGAAGAGTACAAAAAAATCAGGTCTTCATCCCGGCTTTCATCCAGAGCCCAGAAGATATTTGACAGTTATATTGAAGCTAATGCTCCAAAAGAGGTACGGCTACCACTATCACTGCACAACGACCAATTATACACACATCTTGTTAACCCCATATATGGTGTCGGGTATTTCTGACCCTCTGACCTATTTCTTCATTCAGATAAACATTGACCATCAGACCAGAGACGCCATCAGGCAAAGCGTGAAGACACCCAACACATCCTGCTTTGATGTGGCACAGAGGATTGTATACAGTCTCATGGAGAAGGACTCCTATCCCAGGTTTCTTCGCTCCGACATCTACAGCTCTCTGATGGCCTCAGCATGACACCTGATGCAGCAGCGGAAATGTATCCTGCCTCATGTACACCGGACTGTTGCTGTCAAAGACTGTCGGACTAAAAATGAAGAATGGCTAAAATTTGAGGATTCCTAAAACATTGGACACACGCATGAGGATACAATTGTATTTACAGAAATGTTGGAAATGCTGGGGAGCCTCTCACTTTGCTATCTACTGATCTGCCCCGCCGCCATGTAGGCCAGGCTGTATGAATCAGATGTGAGTGTGCGTACACGTGTGCGTGTGTGTGTCTGTGTGTGTGTGTGTGTGTGTGCGTGTGTGTAGTGCTCTCCTAAAAGCTGACTCAGTCGCCTCAGCCGGTCTGCTGTGTGGCTGTGTGGCTGTGCTGCATGGGACCTCGTGTGCAGAATTGTAGGGGAACTTCAAACAGGATGCTATGTTAGTTTCACAGATAAACAGAATGTCTGGTACTCACCCAGAGGATGACATAAATGTGTCTCAAAATGCACCTGGTTTCCCAGCTACGTATAGCGCATTTTATTATGAAAACTAATACAGCAGAGGCAGAAAAAGCCTTACTGTAGTTATCCTACCATAAAGTTGTCTATATGGACCTAAAATAGTTGAGTTGATTTCACTAATTACCTACTTCACCTTGCTGAAGACTTGTACAAAAGTACCCTCCTATACATATGTTGAGCAGATTGTACATATTGCTGTGTGTCTATGTATCTTGACCAAATAGCTACATTGGTTTACAGAATATTTAAAAGTCAAAGATGTTTGAAGTCAATGATTTGTTTGTCTTGAATGTATGAATAAATCAAAAAGATAAAGGAAATAAATATTGTGTGTGAACACATATCTACGCAAATCTACGGCATAATGATTATCAGCTCATTTTTCCAACTTGTGATGTATTAACCCATTGATGCTGGATGTTGCGTTGTGCAACAATGGCCCTGGCGCCTGGAGCTGCATTACGCATTCAGGCTCATGAAATCTGAGACAACTTTTTAAAATATCTTTGTTTGTTTGAGATGAATGAACACATTCTAATGAAAGATGGGGGTCTTAGCCTTTAAAAGCAACTTAGTGCGTATTTCTCTGTGCTTCAGAAGCTGAGATATTTGGGTTTTTAGATGCGTCCCACGCATCTCTATAAGAGGCTTTGGTGTCCGTCCGTCCGTCCGTCCGCCGTCCGTCCGTCCGTCCGCCCTCCCGTGATGCGTTTCTGAATTGTGATTCCCTCTTGTGATTCCCCCTCTTGTGATTCCCTCTTGTGTCCACAAGGTGGCAGTCGCTCAGTTTTGGCCTGGAGCTCATGCGTGCAATGCCAGTGAGAAAAACATGGCGGCACTTCCTGTTGATTTTCACATGAAAGTTTTGCTTAATTTAAAGTCCCTAAGCGACTATAAATGTTGTGGCTTCCATATATTGATGTAAAAGTGCCCCACGAAGTAATGAAGCACAACAAAGTTACTCCACATTACCATTTGACCACTCGTTTTTCTATGCTAACAGGGTAGCTAATGTAGCATTGTAAATGATCCAGGGAGAAAGGGGGAAATGTTGTGATTTCAGTCCGCCTGAGGCAACGATTTTCGTGGGGAAGATGACCTGCATCTCGGTGGCATTGAACCACGCCCCCGTGCCTTATTTGGCTCGCTCAACACGTGCGTCCTCAGTCCAATCGCAATGCTTTATTTTCCCCAGACGTTTAATCGCATTTAAGTGAAAGTGCCATGTATACACATCGCAAAATAACTCTTAATCCGATCTATTTAAATCGCATTTATTAAATCGGACTTAAAAACATCATGTACACGTAGCCAATGTCTCATTGATTAGTTTATGGAACTTACTGTTTGTCTGTTACGGTCCACGAAGACAATATCCACGTGAAAACGCAAACGCCTGCAAACCACTGTTTTGACAGAAAGACAGTTCACCTGTCGCCTACTCTGTTTTCTTCCCAAAGCGGCATTTAAAAGTATTCCATGAAATCCAACATCAACGTCACTTCAAATAGGTGACAGCATCATGCACACACATGAAATAACACTTCAGTGAGGGGGGGACATCACTGCTCTCATATTAAAGTGAAAAGAGAATTTCACATTTTAGTTTATTTAATGTAGGCCTATGTAAAATTGCAAATAGCCTATTCATTGAAATCTGTCCAGAAAGGGTTGTAATGTTTGCCTGTTTTTTATGTTTGTAATTATTATTTTTTTTTAAATAAAAAATCGTGATTAAAAAAAAAAATAGCCTAACAAAAATAGAGATTTTATGTTAAAAAAAAATGTGATATGGGATGGACCGATGGCCCCCCTAGCTAAATTCGCCTTAGGTCCCCACATTGCTAAATGTAGTGTAAGGGATTATTTTGAAAAGACAGTAACATGTAATCAGCAATGCATTACAGTTTTTCAGTAAATTGCCCAACACTGTTGAAATCCTATGGTACTTTTTCAAATCCAGGCTTATACAGTACATGGTAGGCTTATTGATAAATTGGCTTGACAGGTTATGAGGAGGCCAAGGGGGCGTTTGGGCAAAAAAGGTTCAGAACGGGCATAGACGGACGCATCTGTTGTCCGCCTGTCGGACTTGTTTATATAGGCTGAGGGGAACTTTCCCTAAAAAGGGCTCAGGCATTCAGCACCCTTTTTTGCAGGTGCTTCAGGCATCAATGGGTTAATATCACAATTTGAAGGTTGTATGAGTCACTTCCTCACATAACTGCTCAGGTTATTTCATACTTCCCATTTGACTATACATAGCCTTGATGAGAATTCTGGCCAGGAAAAACTCTGTGTGAATTACACGGAGCACCCGGCAAATATTTCTGTGGGGAGTTTAGGCAATAGATAGACAAAACACAGGGACTAACAGGTTATATCATGAGGTCGCTTTCAATTTCCCCAGGACTATACAAGTCTGCACATCCTTTAATGAAAGTCAGAGACAAGACTGCCCTACAAAGGCAAAGTGCAGTGACCGTTTAAAGTTTAAACTGAAAATACTTTGTCTTTGTCTTGTCACAAAGCCTAATGGTCCAGATGTGTGCCGTTTTAGAGATATTGCTATGTCAAATATAGCAGTAACTACAACATCCAACCTAATACAGGTTTGAAGGCATTTTTCTCAGTTTCGATGGTGGCATAGTTACTGCACTTTGCCTTTGTAGGGCAGAAGTGTGTCAAAGGAAAAAAAAGCTTTCATCAGAAAAGCAAACACAGCAACACAGTAACACACAAAGCAGCAACAAATCAAATCCTGCTGCTTCCTGTGAAGACCAAACAACTAGGCCACCAGATCACAGAAAATGAAACACAAACAGGAATGCTTACAATAGTCTGTCAGTTGATACTGTACATTGCATGAATGAATAGAATTCGACACTTTGGCTCATAAATGTCAATATTCTAATCAAGTCAAGTCATAAGTCAAGTCAGCTTTTATTGTCAGTTTCTTCATATGCACAGGTCATACAAGGAAATTGAAATTACGTTTCTCTCTCTTTACCATGAAGGACATAGACATATAGTACATGGGACTGACATTAACAGACTGACATCAAAGTGCAAGATAGGACAAGTAACAGTGATGGACCAATAACGGTGAAGTAATGAAGTAACAGTGATGGACCAGTGATAACCAGTAAGAATAAATGATAGTAATAAATAACAATTCAACATTTAACATTTAACATTTAACATTTAGCCTAACATATAGGGGGAAGAATAGAAGACATATAATAACAACAATAATAATAATAAAAGTAGTAGAATAAGTCAAGGCTACACAGTGCAGTCCAGCATAGTCCATTTTCATCCATACTCTATTAAAGGTAATTGATATTGGCAAGAGACAAAACTATGGAGGGCGCCATATAGTTTGCTTCTAACTTCCTGTTGTGAATAATATTTTTCTAACAATGTATCATGCCCCTCCGCTACTGTAGATTAGCATATTACTAAACTAACACTAAAATGATGTAACTGTCAATCCACAACTGATCATACTTAGGGGTGTAAATCACAGCCTCCATGACGATACGATTCAATATCGATATCTTATTACTCACTGCGATGCCATTAGATTATATTCAATACTTAAGAATGCGCCATGATACGATACAATACGATTCGATTCGACTTTTTTCCAGTTACTTTTCCACTCCTATTATGTTATGGACCTAGGGCATTGGGCAGGGGCCAGCGATTCGATTATTTTCGATACTTAAGAATGCCCCACGATACGATGCGATTCGATTCAATCGTCAGATTATATCGCGATATATCGATACATTTCGATTATTATTTACACCCCTAATGATATTAATACATGACTGGGGTGGAGAATGTAAAGTCTTGCATAACAGGAGGGCCATCAGCAGTCACTGGTCTGCCTCTCCTCACAGACACATTCCCGACATACTTGTGCAACCTGCGTTACAGCTTTCTATTTTTATCCATGATATTCTATTTGTGCAACAGAGGAGCTAGAAGTGATCATTACGTACACGTTATTTAAAATACAGAGTTACAGTTTCGATATTTTGACAGAAGACACAAACTAGTCAAGTCAGCTTTTATTGTCACTTTCTTAAATATGCACGACTAGTCATATAAGGAAAATGAAATTACGTTTTCTCTCTTTACCATGCCAGGACATAGATATATAGAAGACTGACATTTTACAGACTTACATTAAGTGCAAGACAGGACAGGTAGCAGTGATAGACTGGTAACAATAAGTGGTCAATATAGCCTCCATAATTTTTCAAAAACGTTGTGTAATCTGTTGAAATTCGTAGTGGAATTCTTGGTTTTCATAGGCTTAGGCAACATCTATGGACTGCAAAACACTTACAGCAGGGATGGGAAGTCTTTTCATTCGAGGGGCCACTTCAAATTCCTCCAAGTGCAGTAAAAGTCCTCCAAGGGTCGCACTATGATTTACTATGAAACCATTGAGGCCTACCCCTGCACTTAAGGCCTTTATTGAAGGCAGCCACCTTTAAAACAGACCCCAGCTTCTCTAAATACCCTGAATATAACTTAATTGTATTGCAAATGTAATTTCTAAGATTCATTTACAAAATATGTCATATTTCATGTGAAGCTGCATAACATTAATATGATGTCAGGGGCCGGACAGAATGGCTTCAAGGGCCGTAAACGTCTCTTGAGACATATGTTCCCCACTTACAGGATGCATGTCACCATAAAAAACCCAGTGGCTTAGTGTGCTCTCCCATGGGTAGGACTATCTTTCCCTTTTCTCTCTATGACAAGTTGCTGACTGAAAGGACAGTAGTATGACGCACTGTGCATTCCTTTGCCTGACTTAAACAATGCTCCATCTGCTTAACCCCAGGTAAACCCAGTTGTGCGTTAAAAAAGATAGTCTTCAAGAGTAGGCCAGGCGAAGGATTGTAGCTATAATTAAGTAGTCATCAAGCCTGCCGCCGTCCTTTGTATGTCACGGTATGCCTCTGCTCATGACTGCCTTCGTCACACAGCATGTCTGCACCCAGGCCCGCCGACAGGGGGGGGACAAGTGGGTATGTTGTCCTGGGCCCAGAGAGACAGGGGGCCCAGAATTTGGTTCCCATTACATTGTATGTAATGGGTATAGGGGGCCCTTTTAGATAACTTTGTCCTGGGCCCAGCAAAAGCTGTCAGCAGCCCTGTGTGCGCCAACAGCACTTCTTCGACCTCCTCTTGAGAGATGCCACAGCCCAGGAGATAAAAGGATGCACACCTACAGTACCTCTTATAGTGTACAAGACGAGGACAGAAAGAATGCTGCACTGAAACAGTCATTCTGACTGTGTGAATCGTTCAACATGGATTTGGGGCAGTTCAAGGACAACACCTTAGTATTTCATCCAGGCTGTAAACAAACTATGTAAGCATCTTTTCATGTCTATTTTCATTATATCTGTATCCTCCATGAACATGTTTGAATAAACGAGGTATTTTGTGTGCTCTCTCAGACACAAGACATGGAAGCTCAGAATTCACATTCGTCCAAGTCAAATGAAAACTACATCACAGAAAAAAATGAAAGGGTAGGCCATATTGTGAGAATCAGGGTTTCCTTTTACTTCTATTTCTACTACTGTTATAACATGTCTTTCCTTGGATTTTCAACTTGTCTTGTTCAATTTTAATTCAATAGGTTGACTGTAGCTGGTTTAGACTTATGGACAAAATCTTTTGACTGCCTGCTGTCGGACCAAAGTAAGATTTCTAAAAAAAAAAAATTATATATATATATATATATTTGGTAACACTTTATTTTAGGGATACATCTATTAGCACTAATACATACAATATGCCTGTATAAGTAACTTGTAAGGCATGTACAAAGCAAAATCAAACATTTGTTGGGCATGTATTCGCAAATGTCTTGTTCATGCACAATAAGGGATTTATTACCAATTTAACCTTAGTAAGGACCTAGTAGGCCTTAGCGTTTGCTTAGTACATGCCTTACAAGTTACCTATGCAGGCATTAACATTGTATGTATTAGTGCTTATAGATGTATCCCTAAAATAAAGTGCTACCATATATTTTTTAAAGTACAGTAAAAAGAGTTGTGATTTAATATTTAATATCATAAAATATTCTGCAAGAGTGACATTCAGCTTTTTTTTCCTTTTACAGATGGACAAATGGCATTTACCTTATTTCTTAAGTCAGAGTTCTGTGAGGAGAACATAGAATTTTGGCTCGCCTGTGAGGAATTCAAATGTGTGAAGACAAAAAAAACACTGTCCTCCACAGCAGTTGACATTTATGAACAGTTCATCAGAAACGGCTCTCCAAAACAGGTAAGATTGACAGAATGAAACAACAGCATGTAAATTTTCTTTGATTTAGTCAAAGGCATTTCAGGAAACTTAGTCAGTCTCAATGTGTAAAATGACTTTCTGTCTCATTTTTACAGCGGTTATTTATAATTTATCATATAATTATTTCTATTTTCACACACACACACACACACACACACACACACACACACACACACACGCACACACACACACACACAAAGGACATAGGAATGTAAAAGACAAGCTCATTGAGATAAACTGCATATAGGATGTCAACATCATGAAAAATACTTTTACTACCGCCCACCACATATGCAGTAAGCACACACACACACGCACACGCATGCATGCATGCACGCACGTACGCACAAACAGACGCACACATCCTACATGTAGACAGACAACTGCATGCTGTACTTCGGTATATTTCTATATGTGTGCCCCATAGAAAATCCTGTGTACTAGTAAAGCCTTTATACATATTTAGTAAGCATGACATATCATCATCACCCCAATCATTTTCAAAATTGAATGTATGCTATGTAACTAGACATAGACATTTTACTTTTCAGATCTGATAGTTAACTCACTTAAAATATGAGGTTTACTAACTAGTTATCAGATATTCCCAATAGCAAGACAACCTAACCACAATCTAAAATTGTCTCTGTTGTTGTTTCAGATCAATCTGGATTTTCACACAAGAGATTGTACCACAAAGAACCTTCAGAATCCTACCCCAACCTGTTTTGTTGCAGCACAAAGAAAAATCTTTCAGCTGATGGAGAACAGTGCTTACCCCCGTTTCCTCCAGTCAGACTTTTACAAGGAGCTACATTCCATGGCCATCACAACAGCTAAAAAGAAGCAGAGACGAGTCCTGGATTAAGCCTTGAAAGTTTATGGAGACTGAGCAACAATTACTCACCAGCCAAACTGACATTTCACCAGCATTTGGCTGGTTGGCTGGTGTTAATTTAGAGCCCTGCTTTACAATTACTTAATTATGAGGACTTTCATCATTGTATCAAGAGAAAAGACTTTTAATGCTGATTGTTGTGGACTGACACGACTCTGTGGATATGCTGCATGAACACTTGTGTTGAAGCTCAATGTCAACACATTTGTAATGTGCAGATGCATTCATATTTATGCAATTAATAATGTCCAGTTTGAGCCATATTTATAACATTCTATTTGTGCCTGTACCAGTGTAGGCCTACATTAAATGTACAAAAATGAACTGTGTTTTTTTTTTTTTTTTTACTTCAATACCGCTCAACAAATGTGGATAAACAGACCCATCTAGTGGTTAAAATGACACTGACGTTATGTTAGGGACTGCAATGGCATATTGGGCCAGTAAGGCGGCCTGATGATAAACTATTTTCACCGGTATGTAAACCATGTGTCATTAATTGACTGTATCCAAAAACAAACCCAACCTCAATTAGACTCTACAATTTATAGGCCGACATCCTAGTTTTCTAGCTATTAATTGCAATTCAAGCTGTATGCATCGACTGAATATCTTGAAATCGCACGAAGGTAAAAAAAATGGGAAAAAAGGAAGGGAAGGGAAAAAAATGTTTGACTCACCTTCAAATTGGTTTAACTGAAGAGAAGAGTGAAATCCAAGTAAATATGATGAGGGGCACGTGTGATGTTCTAAAAAACCTTTTGACTGATAGTGTACGAAGGACATGTATTTTCTTTAGTCTGCTTTTAGGTGGGTGACATTGCAGCCATACAGCTGTTGCATATGGACAACATTTCTATGCAACAGACAGTCATTGGAACACACTGGCAATCACACTGAAATTACACAATGAAAAGAAAAGATAGCATACCTAGCCTACTAGGTCCTAACAGACCCCTGCGTGTCATAATCCTAGGAATATGATAAGTCCAGAAATGCCAAACTAACTCAATAATAAGGAATAAAGCAAAATCTTTGCAACAATACTCAGTCTGTTTACGTAGTCTGTAGGCCTGTTCAGCACAGGCTGTTTCTGCACATTTCTCCCTTATTAAGCACTATCAAATCAGCCCACATGACATGACCCAGAGATGGGTCATTTCACGTGAAATCAGACACTTTGGGACCCGACCGACACAGATTTCAATCATACCTGCTGTGCCTGTTTAGTAGCAAGGTAGCACCCCAGAACTGCATTTGTGTGAATCTGACACCAATATTAAGGGAGAAACAGACTAGCAAAGGTTTACATTAAGGTTTATATGAGGGTAGGACACTATACATTCAGCTTTGATTATATCAGTCAGTGTAAGTCACAAAAAGATGTCTGAGGTGTTGTTTGAAAGCTCTTTTCTGGCTCTACAAATTACACACACAACATGGAATACAACAACCTTCAGAATGAGAATTATGATATATTGAAAAATTTAAAATTGAATATCAAAAAAACGTATACTTTAAAATGGTCGATTTCTTGTCTAAACATAGCCTGTAAGGTCATAAACAACACCTGAAAATTGGGTGTTTGGTTCTTTATTCATTTCAGAGATAATGGGACATAAAGGTTGAAATGAGTTGTAATGAAGTAGTAATAGAGTAGTGTCAGGGACAGGACTGGACTGGACATCTGGTATAACGGGCATTTTCCTGCAGGGCCCTGCACCCTCATCGGTCCCTATTCCAGGTACTCAAAAAACTACACAGCTTCTGCCCATTGTCAATGGACACAGTGGAAGCTAGACAATTTTCAACATTCAGAGAAGGCAGGGTTGAAAGAATAAGCTCAGTAAAGGAATTTTCTGAATGTTCAAGCATCAAAGGGTATGTTGTAGCTGTATATGATGGCAACTAGTGGCTAGCATGTGTTGAGGAATGTACGCCGAGCACTGGAGGGGTGAAACTGAACTTCCTGCATCCTCATGGACCATCTCCATCCTTCACATATTCCGATAGACATGCTGTCATGTGATATTACTATAGTATTACCATATTATTACTAGGTGATTTGTATGAAGCCATATTTTTGAGTCCCATTATCTCTGAAATGAATAAAGAACCCAACACAAGCATTTCAGGTGTTGTTCATGACATTGCAGGCTATGTTTAGACAAGGAACTGGCCATTTTAAAATATACTTTTTTATATTCAATTTTTAATTTTTCAATTTATGATAATTCTTATTCTGAGGGTTGTTGTATTCCATGCTGTGTGTGTAATTTGTAGAGCCAGAAAAGAGCTTTCAAATAACACCACAGACATATTTTTGTGACTTACACTGACTGATAGGCTATAATCAAGACTGAATGCATAGTGTCCTACCCTCACACAAATGAAGTTCCGGGGTGCTACCTTGCTACTAAACAAGCACAGCGAGTAGGCCTATGATTGAAATCTGTGTCGTTTGGGTCCCAAAGTGTCAGATTTCACGTGAAATTACCCAGATGTGTAAGAAATAAACATTCCAGGGGCCATTAGTTGAAAAGCAAGTCATTATCTCCTTACCCACACTGTAGGCCTACCCTTCCCCAGGACTACTTCAGGATAAGCTTTCCTCAAAAAAAGGAACTTAGGCCTATGCATTTTTGCTCTCATCTCATGAAGGAAATGCACTGCTTTGAAGCAGCAATCTTCTCTGTTTATGAAGGGTTTGAAGCTGCTACCTGATCTGTCATCTGAATGTTCACAGGGCACGTTCGCATGCTTTCCCCCGCACACAAGACGTGAAGGGTGAAGAAACTTCGGCCAGTCTGTGCTGTGCTGTGACTGGACATGGTCAACACAGATGGGCGAGTGTCTTTCCCAGCAACCACTTCGGCCAACTCTACTGCTTGTCACATCCCGACGGATTTTAGGGAGGCCCTATCCGACGTGGAGAATAGTGTGAATTTTGTTGCACTGTCTAAAATCTCCAAGCTGTGGTAAGTAAGCCTAGGCTACAACAGCCGCAAAAACAACAAAAATGCCTTTGTAAGAACAGTGAAAATATCACTGCTTAGTAGGGCCTATGGGTGTTGCAACAATGTAGCATCCTGCTAGACAGCAGCATCTTCAACTTCACTCGACCAGCATAGACTCCAGGCTCGCTAACCAGCTAACTGAAGCTAACTTTATATTAGAACTGCCGAGATTGACAGTTTCACTGTTTGACATTAGCGAGTTGGAGGTTTTTAAGTGGGAGGGTATCTTGATATGACTCACTTTTCAGTTCGATAGAACTTGTCAGAATGAAAAACGAGTTACGGCTGTCTGGCGCGGCACTGAGGATGGGATGTCTCTCAATCGCTCAATAAATATAATATCCACCAGGTAGCCACTAACGTTAGCAAAGCTGGTGTTACAGTCCTTGAAATTATAATCCTATTAGCAAATATTTTTTAAAGACTGCGGCACTTGTAGTTTGTAGCCTACTCGGGGTCAGTGCATTTCCACAAGAACTTGAGATTCATCTGATTGCAGCAGTTATGTTTTTGCTATCGGGCATAGCTAGCCAATACAATGGTGATAGCTAAATCAGCCGGGTGGACCTTTAAATACATGTCAACATTTAGTAAGACAAAAGCTCAACAACTCTAGTGCACATAACTTGGCCTTTTCGGTGTTCAGCTGGGCTCGGTGGCCTACTGTTTGGTATAGGTTTGTGACAACCTATCTATGGATATTATAATCAAACTAGGCCTAGTTAACTAGAAACTATATTAATTGGCTTGTGACATGCTACAGTATCACTTTGTGGGATGTGTGAATTATGGAGACAAAGTATCTAATAAGCAGCAAACGACAAAGTAGCGACAGACAGTGCATTGCTACTTAGTATCAAATATCTTCGCGTTTGTTTTGTGCAGGTTCTAGAATCATGGATAGCGCGCCGCTCACTACTGAGTCCCAGCCTGATGCAGGAGAATCTTTGCAAAACTCTGTCGATGGTCACCGCGTTGATGCAGCAAATCTCTGCCGACTTCGCCGGTTTTTATGTTTTGGATCGGAGGGCTCTACATTCAGCACAAAGGAACCCTCACTGGGGATGGAGAGCGCGTTGACCTTGATACAGCTTCTGGAGAATGGCAAGGGATGTGATGTGGTGGAGGAAATACGTCGGTTTGGTCAAGACGGCACAGCTGTTCGGTCAAACCCCGCGTTGTTTGCTTTGGCTGTATGCACACAACATTCGGACGCTAAGACTAAACAGGCTGCTTTCCGGGCCCTGAGGGACATATGTCATGTACCAAGTCAGCTCTTCTCCTTCGTCCAGTACAAGAAAGAGCTGAAGGATGGAATGAAGGGTGGAATGTGGGGTCGCGGCCTGCGCAAAGCTGTTTCGGACTGGTACAACAACCAGGACCCCATAGCTCTCGCCCAAGCTGTGACCAAATGCAAACACAGGGCAGGTTGGTCACACCAGGATCTTCTGAGACTGTCACATATGAAGCCGGCCAATGAAGGTGAGTGGTCTACACTCACAGTATATTATTGCACTATATACACTCAACTTTTGAGATTTTCCCTTGATGAAGGTAAATAGAGAGCTTTCACTTTTATGTTTTCAACCACACCTAATCTGTTATTGTGTTATTTGCAGCTGTTGCGCTCATTAATAAATATATAACAAAGGGGTGGAAAGAGGTTCAGGTGGCATATGCTGACAAAGAAAACTCTGAAGCGGTTGTCAAAGTCCTGACATACTTGGAGGCTGTGGAGAAGGCCAAGCACTCAATGGACGAGTTGGAGGTGATTCATCTGATTGAGGAGCACCGGCTGGAGAGGGAACAGATCCTCACAAACCACCTCAAGTCCAAAGAGGTATAATATTGTTGTGCTGCACGTTCGACGTGAGTTGGTTGGGGTTTCACACAACAAGGAGCAGTAGATGTAGGCCTGCTTTCAATAACTTCACTTGTAGACTTCAGGCATATAACGGTACAGTAGCAAATATAACTTGTAGTCTTGGTATTGGCGGCTCTTGCTCCAGCGCAGACATGAATGGGTCATCTGTCCAAGCGAAATGAGCGGCGAGCCACAACAATAAACAACAACCAAAGACTAACTGAAATAGAATGAAACATTGACTTATATAAAACATGACCGCGAGAGGCAGCCAATTGGAATGCTGGAATCATCTAGGGGGAGAGAGGGGGGACAAACTGAAAAATTCTACAATATGCTGTTGTGTTGTTCTTAAACTGATCAGTCTGTTTGGGAACTTATCTGGAAGTTGTATTTGCTATTAGTGTAGCACCAGGGAGCAATAAGCTGTGGACCATTTCAAAAACAATGTGTCTGTTTATTGCACTTTCAATTTCTAGCGCATTCAGATCTCTTTTAAAATGTATGTTGATTTAATGGTCAATGACGCTTTAGTAGTAGCCCATGTCAAGGTGGTGCAACCACAGCTAAAGCCACTATTGTATGGATTAAATTATTCGTCTTTGTTTTAGTGGATTGTCTAAGAAGCATATTCATTACAGTACATTAATTACCAATTACTGTTTAATTTATGGCCATTAGCTGTTGTTGTACTACCTAATGCCTGAGCCACAGAAAATGCAATTGACCCTTAAATTATATTATAAAACTGCTTTGCAGCATATATGATTGTGAGGGGAAACCTTTTATATCCTGTGTGTCCTGGTTTGTTTTAGGTATGGAGAGCTTTGCTGAAAGACATGCCACTGGCTGCGTTATTGCGACATTTGGGCAAAATGACTGTTGACAAGCTAATTGCCCCAGGGAGTGCAGATGTTACTGAAGTCTGCCAGAGGATTCAAAATGAGGCTGCTCTGAAAAAGGTAACCACTGTATTCTTATATGGCAAATTAGAAATGCACATTTGCAATGTGCTCTGTCGTCGGACAGCCGTTCTCAAACTTTTTTGAACAAACGCCCCGTTGGCATCATCACAAGCCTCCCAACGCCCCCTGACCTCATCATAAGACTGACAACAGCCCCTTACTAATACAAAATGAAATGGACTAATGCCCCCCAATGGCAACTAAGCAACGCCCCCTTTCAGCTGTATTCTTTCTCAACGCCTCCCTAGAGCTCCCAAACGTCCCCTCGGGGGCTGTACCGCCCACGTTGAGAAACACTGTAATAGGATGTGTGAAGTGTTCAGTGTTAAAATCAATAACTACATGAAAACGATACAATAGAAAGCACACATGATATAAAACAGCTCCTAACTAGGGGTGGAACGGTTCACAAAATTTACGGTTCGGTTCATATCACGGTATCAAGGTCAGGGTTCTCGGTTCTCTACGGTTCTTTTTTAGTTCATGATAAGTGGTGCACTGGGAATATTAAACCCTATTAATATAACTGTAATTATAAAGTGATGACGCGCAAGTTGAATCAGCTGTCGTCAGCCTTTCAAATGCCCTCTTTCAAGTGGCTAATCGAATCAGACTTATCACTAAATATCGTACATATGGTTTCTATAGGCTTATAATATGAAAATAGTGTGATTTTAATTGTCATCCTCTGATTGGTCTTATATACTAATGTATTAATCAGAGAGACTGGGCAGTGTTTCCCACAGAAATTTTGGAAACTATAGGGGCAGCCGGGGTTTATCTTGTTCGGGGGGGGGAGGGGGGGGGGGGGTAGTTCTCACGCGGGCCTTTTGGGGGGGGGGGGGGGGGGGGGGGGGGGGGGGGGGGGGCTGTTTGTATTCTTGCAGCGTAAATGCAAAACGGCAAAACAATGACTACAGTATGACATTGGCGCATGGAGAAACTGTAGGCCTGGGCCTATATTTCAACCATTTATATTTTGAGAATTAAGGCTACATAAGATTTTACCCATGACTTGTATAATAGTAGTACATTGTCATTGTCAAAAAATGCAGTACAGTGAATAATTTCTGTTTACAACACAGTTTCATTCGTCCCTCATGCAGGGGTCTGGGAAACAATAATAAAACAAAATAGGAGCAGAGATAAGAATTTAAGAGCACTGTGAAATTGTTAACGCATAGACAAAAAGGGTCTTAGAGGGTAGGCTATGCCTTTTCCCCCACACATAGGATATCTGTAGGTGTACACATTCTTCATGAGGGGTGCTGGTCACAGGGCCATTTTTTTCCAAATTCCTCCCATTAAAAGGGCTGAACAACATATTACACATTTATGTCTATATTCACATTCATTACACATTAATTTCTATATGCAGCCCGATGTCTCTTCTGCTGTGTCATGTCTGTCACCAAACTCATTACAACTGTAAAACAAAGCCTAGGGAGTGTTAGTAAACTCATCCCAACTGTCCCTTCTCTGAAGGTTTTTTATGTTGCTCCCAAACCCAAGTTAACTACAACAACTTGACTAGGATTTTGATCCCTGTCTTTCAAGCACTTGTGGTTCTCTCTATAGCAGGGGTGCCCAACCTTTTTTTAACCAAGATCTACTTTTGAAGTTGATGGTCTGCCGTGACCTACCAAGTCAAATTTAAGGATGTCAGTATGAAAATTTAAGACCACCATTTATTAATCACCATTATTATGAACAAAATGTTTTTAGTAGGCTACTATGGCCGTATCTTTTCAGTGTGTTTTTAAAGTGTGTTGAATAGCCTATCTTTACAAAGCAATGCAGCACTGATAGTATGCAGAGATAATTTCAGTCATACACAAGTCATAAACAACTGAAACAATTTCAAAATGATAAACATTTGGTATATAAAAGGCACATAGGCCCTATTTCTAAAATATGATGAAGCATTATCATGCCTTCAGTGGTATAGGCTACAAATTAAAAAGGGCTCAGAAATTCACCATTTGTTATGGGTAAATAGTAGGCTACTATGAGAGAGAGAGAGAGAGAGAGAGAGAGAGAGAGAGAGAGAGAGAGCAATGAGAGAACTCATTGGATTGGTTAACACCCCTGTTAGTGACTTCTTCTATGAAGGTTTTTTTTTTCAGCTCTCTGGGGCAGTAGCACAGCAAAGGCTTTCTATTGTGAGTTTGGCCAATCGTTTTGTCCACAACTGAAGCAAGAAACAGCACAAATTGAAGTGAATTCCATACATGTCAACAACACACATTTCCTTTACACGCGGCACGCGATGTAAACGCAGTTAGCGATGATGCATGCGACTAGCGATTTGGACGAAGATCCTCGCATATCGGCGTGTCATAACGCATCGTTGCGCACATGTTCTGTTACTCACCCGATGTTACATGTGTGCACACATGAATCAACTGTAATACCCTTATGGTCACTTCCTAATGGAAAATGCGAAGGAAATTCAAAATCGTAATTCAAATCGCTTTTAACAAAAACGGATATCGTTAAAAAAAAAAAAAATTTTTTTTTTTTTTTTTTTACATTTCCGTAAACTATGGCGGACAAATTTAAACTATGGCGGGCCGCCATAGTTTCCTCAATGTATGGGAAACACTGCTGGGTAAGATACTGCTAGAATCTCTACTTTACATATTTTTCTGGGCAGTACATGAATTGCGGTTTGCCACGGACTGCATTTCATGGTTCGGTATGGTGTTTGAATTGTACGGTTTCGGTTTTCGGTGCGGTTTGTACCATCCCTACTCCTAACCAATTTTGTGGGAGCCATTTTTGAGATAGCTTCAAATATCATATCATAAAACAATTCTGCTGTACATTAGAGATTTATAGGTGGTCGATTGCAGGGCTACATCTTGACAGAGATTGGATGAGTACGTTGTTTTGGTGCCTTTTATCTCCCTGTTTCAACTGGGGCAGGCCTATGCATTCTGTGGTAGACCTGTATAATACGCATTACGATCTCTATTTCAAGAAGGCTTAAGAACCCAGTGGGAAAGTAAATAGGCTTTTGATTAGGTATTTAGACTTGGCATGAAGGGGAAGGAGTGCATCGTTACATGTAGATGTATTTAATCTTCCATACATTTTACTGCTGTGACGAAAGGGAAAATTGCTGATAATTAATAGACAATAGCCTGCTGGTTTCAACAACCAAATGAAAATACATCAGTGGTGTACAGTGTAGTAGCTACCGGTCTATGATACAGGCCATGTGCCCTGGACTACAACACACTGGTCTTTGGTTTTGAGCAGTTGAACACTATTTTCCAAGACAGAGCTCACCTTACCTAAACTGTTTGCCATTGTGTATAGATTTATATATGCAGTGCCTTAGTAAACTGAGGGTTGAAACCACAAAAGGGGCAGGCAGACCAATGTAAATGCAATACACCCATTTAAATCACCACACTGGGACTGGTTGTGTTTAATTTGAATGATTGGAAAATTACTATTAACTCACTGTGTAACCTGTATAATATTTTCAGGTCAGTAAAACAAATATGTGTTAAATTGTATAATGTTGTGTAATATACCGGTATATAAAATACCTTATTGTTGGCCCTGCCGTGGCCTAACGGTAGGGCACTGGGTTACTACCCGGGTTCGATTCAGGGCTTGGGTCGTTTGCTGATCCTTCCCTGTCTGTCTCTCGCCACTCATTTCCTGTCTCTCCTCCACTGTCTTGTCAAAAATAAAGGCAAAAAATCCCTATATATATAATAAAAAATGTATTGTTGCTTCCATGTCTGTGTGTATGTCCATAATATACAGTAAATCTTAGCTATTTATTAAACATTTGTCCATCTTTCAGTCAAATCTGCATCCGTTCAGCATCTTGGTGGCGACAGAAAACTACAAGAGAGGCCATGGTAACAGAAGTAAACTCAAATGGGAGCCAGATGGACAGATCATTCAGGCTTTGGACTCTGCATTTTACCAGTGTTTTAAGGTCAGTGACTTTGACTTTTGAAAATCCCTTTATTGAACCATTACATGGTCTCTACGTCCACAAAAATGGTCAACATACTCCCAAACCGCCGCCCACCCACCCTAACCCAAATCAACCGATTACCAATGGAAAACCAGCCCGCCACCAGTGAAGATTTGTTCAATATGACTATGTAACAACGTGCCTTTTGGTTAACACATTTAAAATGATATCCACACTCTGGAAATCACTATAGCCCTACTACTACAGTATACTACTTCTACTACAGTTATGTGCTTATCCGTTAAATTTGGACGATTCAGTGTAAGGAATATACAAGTACTCCACAAAAAAATAGTAGAAATAGTTGTTAGGCCAGGGGCTAATGTCATAAGCCCACGTGAAGCAAGGCACACCATACCATATTGTTTGTCAGTTTGGGTAAGTGGATTTGTAGTCTGTGCGAGGAATAATCCTCCTTCCATCTCGTTAAGTGGCGATATATGACACCACTAAGTATAAATGCAGTTCAGCTATGTCATGAGGGAATGCAGTCTGGAATGAATGCAGATGAAAATAAACCTCCATTTTTAGCATTTTCTGTGCTTGAAGTCAAGCCACTGTAAGTTCAACCATGTGAGTTTGTGTCAACAGTAATGCGGCAGAATGAATTTTCACAAATATGTATAACTTAACCCCCGGTTTCCCACAAACATGCGTGTGTGGTGTGTGTGTGTATGCTGAATTATCCCTTCCTGTGTTGCATGGCCCCTGTGTTCAGAATGTCCAGGCCACGGCTAAACGGTTTGTGATCGCGGTGGACGTGAGCGCCTCGCTGAGCAGCACCGCCCTGGGGAGCTCTGTCAGCGCCGCCATGGCAGCTGCCGTCATGAGCATGGTGAGCCCAGCCCAGCCCTTACATTACATTGCATTGCATTTGGCAGACGCTTTATAAGCAACGCGACTAACAAACGGGGACATAATCATAGCCAGCATCACTAGCAGATACAAAGTGCTCGGGGAATATACAGAACAACAAGTGTAGATGCAAAGAAGGGTTTTTTTTTTTGTAAAGTAGAATACACATACACACACATACTACATAGCCTATACATCATGTCAAGAGTCTGGCCTGGGGCTAGGGCAGCTCAAACATTACAAGCCCAGTGTGTCTTAGCAACCCACGCCTCCCGTACACACTTTTCAGATGCATAGATAGATAATGGCATCACTGGCTGCAAATGTGTGTGAAGGGAGTAAAAGGAATTCCACCAGCATTTCCTTGAATGCCTTTCTTGTCTCATCTCAAAGGGTGACGTTGCAGACGTGTCATGAGGGCAGAAGAATGTGCTTGCTTTGTTAGAAAATCACGAGCTATGATGGATGCCGCAGTCTTCTTAGAATGTGTTTGGAATAATAACTGTTGACAAGTTGTGACATAACTCTTTAAGAAGTGGTTGCAGTAGATGGTTAAAGGTGATGTGGTTATGGTGTTTTGTTGAAGGTTATCACACGGACTGAAAAGAATACTCAATTGTTGGTGTTCTCAGAGGGAAATGTCCATCCGGTCCACCTAACAGATGAGATGAATGTTACGCAAGTGATATCGGAACTGGTCAAGGTAAGCAGAAACCAAATTACGGGACTGACTGGTTGATCTTCAAACCAGTATGTGACCTGTGTTCTTGATGGGAAAGGCTAAACCAAAGATTTTCAAAGTGATAATCAAGATATGTCACCACCAATGCAACAAAGTGGAATCAATTCTCATCTGCTATATTGGTGTGACTTTAGAAATAAAAAAGTCTCCCCATTTTTCCTTCCATTTTGAACCTCTGCTAGTCTCCTAGCAGCATGGCAGCTGATAGACATGCAGCTTAGAACATTTCGTCAAACATCTTCTATTAGAGTAAGATACTTCAACTGCATTTCCTAGATCCATGTGATGTCAGGTGAACGCCCCTTTAGGAGACCTTCGGTTAGGAGACCTTTGGTGTACAGTTGAGAATAAATTGAGTTATCTTGCCACTGTAGATGGCGGTAGCGCACATCTCATGCAAGCCGTCGCCAAATGCCATCACAGACAAAAAGAAGGAGGGGACAACACCCCCTTAGGAGACCAAATTTGAGCACACTCCTTTGCATCGGGTTGGTGGAGTTTGGGTTATCTTGCTCTTATAGAAAATGTTTGATTACGTCATATTGATTCTGGAGGAAACAACTTAATGGACCTCCCCTCCTTATCAATCACCTCTGGCTAAACCGTCCAAGGAACTGCAGTGCACTGCTGATGTAGAGTTGTGTTTGGTGTTCAGATCCCTGATGGCAGCACGGACTGCGCTCTGCCCATTCTCTGGGCCTTAGAGAGTGAGACGCCTGCAGACGTGTTCCTCATCCTTACCAACAATGAGACCTGGTTTGGAAAGGCCATTCCTGCAGAAGCTCTCAAGATGTACAGACAGGTGAGTTCTGAAGTACATAAATACGTTTTCGAGCGGTGTGCTCTTCATCAGACCAGTCCTGCACCTGCATCTTGGATGTGCGCACCACTACCTTTCTTGAAAGTACAGAAATACGCCATAATGCACAATTACTTATCACAACATGATTTAGTTTGTTGCTTTTAAAGAGATGCTGGCAATAGCACACTGCCCATTAACCCATTGTGTCCTGGAGACACATATACAGGTTTTTCAGGATTTTGATGTTTTAGCTGTTTTATTAACTATGTGGGTATGTTAGAGTTGAATGAACACATTACAATGCAAGGGGAGGGTCTTGGCTTTTAAATGTAACTTATTTCATGTTTGTATGTGCTTCGGAGGCTGAGATATTTAGGATTTAAGAGGAGGAGGGCACCCTTTCCCAAAAAGGGCTTAGGACAAACTGGGTTAATACGAATTCCTTCATATTGGTGTAATATCTGTAAACTCAAATGTTGCTGATCTGAATTCAATATTTAGTTTTTAGATGGCGAGTAGACTTCAACTGAAGTGACAGGTCAAAGTCAAGGTTGCAGAGTGCTTGAGTAATTAATGTAAGTGTTTGTGAGTAATTTAGTTTGTATGTTAACCCTGAATTATTAATCACATAATGCAAGTTTTAAATTCCTAAATTGTCCATTGTAACTGGAAGGATCTGGACAAGTTTGGAATCTGGATCTTGATATAGGATAGGCCTACTTAGTGCTATTCACTTCCCCTACCTAATGTACTTGCACAGCCAGTGTTTTTTTGCACAGCGTTGCATTTGGTCATTGTGTGACACCAGTGAAGTTGAAAGTTGAGCGGAACTGTTGAATAGTTTGTCCTGTCCTGTCCTGCCTATTGTCATGTCATGTGTGTTATATCTAGGTGTGTATTGTATGTGTTAAATCTTTGTGTTTATCATGTCATAGGCAATACAACCTGCCTGATGTGTACCTTACCTGCTGACAAAAAAATCCCCATTGGGGATAATAAAGTTTCTAACTCACTAACTAAAGTTGAACGTCAAACGTTCAAGTTCCAGAAATGCAAGACTTGCATTTTAAGAACCACCAGATACACATGGAGCCAAGGTGTATTGAGATTTATGGTTTCAGTTTTTTCAGGTTTTCTCATTAACATTGTCTTCACAACGACACAGCTTGATGATCCACACAGCTAATGCATCAATGAAACAAAATGCATTAAGCCAGTTTTTCTTGTCATCTGTAGAAAATGGGCATCTCTTCAAAGTTGGTTGTGTGTGGAATGACGACGACCGGCCTCTCGGTGGCTGACCCAGACGACCGGGGCATGCTGGACCTCTGTGGCTTTGACTCCAGGGCAGTGGACGTAATTCACAAATTTGTCCTGGACCTCATATGAGCATCGCCGTTTCGTCTGTCAGCACATCAGCATTACCCTGAGAACAGATTCTCGTGGAAGGAGAACCTCAAGGTGGGCTGATCTCTTCTCACACATGACTGGTGTGCCCAGCAGAGCAGCACCTTCTCAAAAGGAACAAAGCAACTTTTAACTCTCCATTGACAGTTCTCTTGTTGTCAAGTTTGATCTACGACGTATCCTGATATCCAGCAGGCTGGATGAATTTTCAATGTTTCAAAACACTGAAGACATTGAAGATGTGAATTTCACTTCTGTGGTTCATAGAGATACCATGTCATAAACACTCATTTTGAGATATCAACCTTTTATCAAGACGACAAAGTTGATATTTGAACCCCTGGTTGGTTGATTGTTGATTGAAAAAAAGCATGGTAATGTGGCATGTTATTGGATGTTGAATGCTGGTCTTTAGACACCTCCTCCTTTTCAGACCTTTCTGTCTGTCCAATAGTGTTGGTAAAACATTGTGAATATACAGTACTAAGAAAGGGGAGATGTATGAAGCAAAATGTATCAAGCGCACAAAGTTGGTGTCTTAATTTGATGTCTCTTGATCCAGCAACACAGTAAATATACAGTATATATGTATAATTTTCTAATGCCATGCATTTGTAATTGGAGAAGCCAAAACCTTGATATGACATAGTACGACTGGTGATTGGTGTGCTGTGATATCTGCTGGACCCAAAAATAGTTTTATATTTTCAATTTTATCAGAATAAGTGGAGGAATACAGAGGGAGCATAGCAAGCGAAGCACAAGGTGCACTTAAACTCTTCAGATTAAATAAGTTTACAGCACACTTGCCTGAGCAAGCCTGATGACGCACCTAGGCGAAACGTGTTGTTCACACTGAATGGTCGAGCAAAAGGTAAAATAAGTATCCGATAAACTTATTTCTTTTGAAGTATTGAACTCTCCTGCGTTACCTTACCAGCACCTAGAAGCTTTGGATGGATCTTTGAACTGGTGCACTTAAACATGTTATGGGTCCTTTAAATGACAAGCAATTTAGTGTTGTATTGTTGCAAAAGCAATGATGAGGACGTGCAGAAAAAGTAGCTGAATACTGTGTGAATTTGACTTCAGATAACCTGTTTATTTGTACGTCATAGGATGTTTGCTTAGAGATGCCGTTGTATATCTAGCCGTTCCTGTATTTCACCTGCATATTTCTTTATTGCTGTATTGTGCTTATGAAGGTCAAAATCAAGGTCATTTTGTCTCGACTAACGCTGCTAGACAAGCTAATTCTGTGAAAGAATTTTTTTTATTATTATTTTTTTTTAATATCACTAATTGTAGTGTAACATGGATAGTTACATCACTAATTTAAACTATGCTATTGTAGGACTTTGCTACATTTTTTGTTATAACAGAAACCCGAATGTACCTTTTGTTATATTTGTTTTACTCCTTAGACTGAATACACCTTGCTTTATACATCTTTAAATATTTAACAAATAAATGTGGTTTATACTAAAATATGTATTGTATTTCTTCTAGCCTAGGCATTCTCTCCAAGAATACCTTTATATGCACAGGAGACTGCTTATTCTGTGTTGTCCTAGCACCAGTGTTGCATACAGTAGGGGCATTTTAAGGTACTTGTGTCAGTACCTCAGTTGCAATCAATAAGAATAAATAAATACACACAATGGGCACAGACTCGGAGCATGGGAAAGAAAATAATACATTATAGGAAGATGTGAAGTCTACCATTCTACCATTTGTTTGTATATAATGTTTCAAGATCATGGGCACACTTTTCACTTCTCTCAAGAGGGTAGTTAAAACGGAAGATGGTGAGCAAGGATGGTCCCTTGTTAGTTTACCTTGAATATGTTGTGAGTTCCAAACAGCCTGGGGAAGATCAGCCTACTTCTTATGAATGTAATTCGTAACAGTTACCATTACCCTGTTTTTCAATAAGGGCAACTGGCATACTTTCCCAAGTTTGAACAAAGCTTCACTGTCACAGACAAGCAGTAGAGACACTGCAAAACATGAGAAACAATAGCCTTGAATGGGAATGATCTCAGCTGTAAGATGGCAAGAATGGGTTTTGCAAGAAGGTAACATGCAAAACAGTGGCCTAAAGCCAACTGTAAAATTATTAAATATAGCCAAAAGTACAGGTTTTGCTTGCAGAATTAAAATGTAACTAAAAGTGTTATTAATAGTTCCATATGTAACTTGACATCATCGAACGGCACATATTCCTGTTTTAACTGTAACATGTTTTTTTTGTAATTAAATGACATAGGCCTACACATGACTCCTTTGTGCCAGCCGAACTGCATGATAAAAGTATTGTTTGAGTTGGGGCAAACCTCAAATTCTGGTGTGGCAATCTGTTTATTACAGTTCTGTCATTTCTTTATTGACAAAGACCCCAACTCCTGCCCCGACAGCTGTCTGGTCTGGCACAAATTTGACGCACACCGTTCAAGTTGTGCAGTTTCAGTAGGGTCATTCTACAGAAACGGTTGAATCTGGGAAACATATTTCCACTGAAATGTATTCCTTCTAATGCACTTGAAACTTCTTTAATATCAATATATAGCTTCTTAACTTGGTTAATCCACACCAGGGCCAGCTTAATGTATTTTATTTTTTATATATATATATATATATATATATATATATATATATATATATATATATATATATATATATATATATATATATATATATATATATACAGTGCCCTCCATAATTATTGGCACCCCTGGTTGAGATGTGTTTTTTAGCTTCCAATTATTATTATTTTTTTTCTAAATAATATGGGACCTTAATGGAAAAAAAGAGAAAAATCCAACCTTCAATACAAGTGCATTTATTCAGTGGGGAAAAAATCCCACATAAAGAAATAATTATTTGACATCAAATAATGTGTGTCACAATTATTAGCACCCCTGGTGTTAATATTTTGTACAACCCCCTTTTGCCAACAAAACAGCACCTAATCTTCTCCTATAATGTTTCACAAGATGGGAAAAGACAGAAAGAGGGATCTTCAGCCATTCCTCTTTGCAGAATCTCTCTAAATCATCCAGAGACCTGGGTCCTCTCCTCTGTACTCTCCTCTTCAGCTCACCCCACAGGTTCTCAATGGGGTTGAGGTCTGGGGACTGAGATGGCCATGAGAGGAGCTTGATTTTGTGTCTGGTGAACCATTTCTGTGTAGATTTGGCCATATGTTTAGGGTCATTGTCTTGCTGAAAGACCCAGTGACGACGCATCTTCAGATTTCGGGCAGAGGGCAACAGATTTTGATTTAAAATGTCTTGGTATTTCAAAGCATTCATGATGCCATGCACCCTAACAAGGTTCCCAGGGCCTTTGGAAGCGAAACAGCCCCACAGCATCACTGACCCACCCCCATACTTCACAGTGGGTATGAGGTGCTTTTCAGCATGCGCATCTTTCGTGGCACGCCAGACCCACTTAGAGTGTTTGTTGCCAAAAAGCTCAATCTTGGTCTCATCTGACCAAAGCACACAGTCCCAGTTGAAGCCCCAATACCACTTGGCGAACTCCAGACATTTGCGTTTATGATTGTGAGTGAGGAAAGGCTTTCTCCATGCATGCCTCCCAAACAGCTTGTTGGCGTGTAGACGGCGCTTGATGGTTGATCTGGAGACTTTGTGACCCCAGGATGCTACCATTTGTTGTAATTCTGTAACAGTGAGCTTTGGAGATCTTTTGATTTCTCTTACCATCCTCCTCACTGTGCGTGGTGGCAAAATAAACTTGGGTCCTCGTCCAGGCTTGTTTACCACTGTTCCAGTGTTTTGAACTTCTTAATTATTCCTCTCACAGTGGATATGGGCAGCTGCAGTTGAGTGGCAATCTTCTTGTAGCCTCTGCCTGACCTGTGAAGGTCGACGCACATCTGCCTCACTTGTATGCTGTGCTCCTTTGTCTTTTCCATGTTTAAAAGTGGATAAGAGAAATGGGCTCGGTGTCACGTCATATTTATACCCCAGGGAAACAGGAAGTGATGAATTACTAATTAAATGTTCCTACATACTCTGGTAAACTTTGTAAACTACTGTAGAAATGACAGAAATGCTTAAATTATATTTATTTCCTGGGAATTGTTAAGGGTGCCAATAATTGTGGAACAGGTGATTTAATGAAATAGAATTATTTTTCAGTCAGGGATTTTTTTTATTTTCTTAAAATTCATTTGAGTTGAAGGCTACATTTTCCTACAATTTTCAGTGTGACAGTATTCTTCTGCAATAAACACTGAATTTATTTTAAGGCTTTTAACACATCTCAACCAGGGGTGCCAATAATTATGGAGGGCACTGTATATATATATATATATATATATATATATATATATATATATATATATATATATATATATACACATTTCATTAAAGAATGCATCTGTTGTTTTTTCGTCATTGGTGTTACCTATAATACACACAGTATTACATATTTGTTAAACATTTTTTTAATTTAAACTTGAATATTCCACTTAAAGGGACACTGTGCAGGAAATGGTCAAAAAGGGTACTGCAACTATGCTGCTCATTGAAACTGGGCTGCCTATTGCCAAATTTGATCTTTACATGAAAGTTTACTAAGTAATAAACAAACATTTTCTAGTATGGTCCAAGTACAGTAATTTTTTCAGCTAAAAATGGCTATTTTTGGAAATTCAAAATGGCGGACCATGGAGAAGATCCCCCTTTTCATGTATGAAAAGTGCAATTTTTCCAGTCATAATGAATACTTAGAATTTGATGTTGGTGGTAAGTATTCATGAAAAAGGTAACATTAGTGAATGGGCAGCATGAATTCCGGAAATAAACAACTAAAAATCTCACACAGTGTCCCTTTAAAGAAAATATTATTGAATATAACAATAATTCAAGTGAACCAGGAGTATTCCACAAATCTGGCTCAATTGTGAACCAGGTTAATTTAATCTTGAGGTTAGGGGTGGGCGGTAACCGCGGTATAATATCGTGTGCAGTATTTTTTCATCAATGATAGAGATTTTGTCTCACACCGTCTACCGCAATAGCGCATTGCGTCCTGTAGATGTAGAGTTATAGTTATGGATTAAACGTTTAAAAATATGTTTTCAAATTATTTGAATGACAAGAATTCCCACATAGATAAAACAATGTTTGACCAGTCATTTCCAAAAATAAAATGCAAAAAATGGTGTTTTGGTCATTTTGCCACAAAACGCTTAATTTCAAAATTTTATACACAAATGTACAATACCGTGGTATATACTGTGATATTTACCGTGGCTAAATTTATACCGAGGTATACATTTTTGGCCATACCGCCCACCCCTACTTGAGGTAGTGGTAAATCACCTACTAGAAGCGCCTGGAGTTCCCATTTTTCTTAACTGAATGACACCAGTGGACGGCCTTATAGCAGGTTTACCACTTCCTCTAGGTTAACTTAGACAGGTTTATCACTTAACCATGTTCTTGGAATACCCAGGTCAAAAAGAGGTGAAAAGTAACACCAGTGACGTGCCATAAGACCAATGACACAAAACTTCAAACGACCGCAAAGATGCCAATTTATTTTGGAAATTACCTTTTTTAATTTCGTAAAGTCATTCATAAACTCATATTATTAGCATTTGATTTCATAAACTGATTTCATAAACTGGTTTCCCTTATTTCTGATGTATAGAGTTCTTCAGCGGAAGCGGAAGCATGTAGTAGATTGTAGTCTTTCATGTTAGCATTTAAGGACGTCCTGGTTCCTATCGGCTTCCGGCCTCCATTGGGAATGAATAGGGGTAAATTTCAAATAAGCTCCGAGTGCAAGCACGCGCTTAGCGAACCCCCGCAAACTGTCGATGGTGTTAAAAATAGGCTGTAGGTATGACATGGTTGATCATTTTGTGTCAAACTTCGACATAAATACGATGTTGCGTCCATATGCTAAACCCGGAAGCTTTTGGCGACTACAGAAGCGGCGCCTGTATCTAACGGCATGTACGTGCGGAAGGTTGTACCCATGGCAACCAAAGGAAAGTATGTAGTTCGGAAGTTTTAATGATCAGAAAGGGGTTAGCAATATTGAATTATAATCGTCATGATTTAACATGTGAATACACCAACATGATGATACGATCCGTTCCACTAATGAGAAAGGGATGCGGGGACACGCTAATGTTCGTTGTTGCCGTGCAACTTATATTTTTGCCAAACCTGAATCTCTATGGCGTTTTGCAATGTAAAAAATCGCCATGGAACCGGTAGTCCAAACGCCGCATACAAGTTGACGTCAACGCTGAAGAGCTCTTGGTGTAGCTTTTATACATGAATGTCATTGGTGTTATGGGTTATTTTAGGCAGAAAAGTAACACCAATGACCACAAATTACAGTAACACCAATGACTTTTTCAGGAGAAAACTACAGTTAAAACAAACTGGCCGAAGCTGTTGGAGACAATATGCTTTCAGTGATATCAAAATCCTTTACTTATTTGATGTATTCAAGTTTTTTTTGAATTGGCTCACCTCTGTGGCTTTAAGCTGAGTAACACCAATGACGGGCTTCGTAGCTTCATGTACAATTCTTCAAGAAATCATGACATTTTTGAAGAAATGAAGACAGATATCTGACTTGTATGATGTCTTTGACCACTACACCTCCTCAAATGACCTCTTACCCAGAAGGAACACCCAAGAGCCCATTTAATTTTCAAAATAATAGTATTTTGTCCAGCAGTAACACCAATGATGTAATTTTGAGTGACAGATATTTATTTAATATTATAAATAATATTAAACCATTTTTAAAATAGGTATATGTTGTAGTCATTCCATGTAATGTTAATGAAAATGTAAATGAGGTTAATTTCATTGAAAAATGTATTTTTAAATAAAAAATATATACAATACACTTCCATGTATCATATTAGTGACACAGCGTGGGTATCTTTTTTTTAAGTTGATAAAAAATAAAATATTAATAAGTAGACCAATAGAGTTGACTTTTACATTACAAAAACAGTCTCTATTAATTGAACATATGTAAAGTATGTGATTATCAGGTCAACTCTGGCTGTATCTATCTACAATGTCAGTGACAGGTGACAGCATTTCCACCTTTTCTGAATGACCCAGTAGACATGCAAGAGAATGATGGTGTGTCTGGCAGACTGCTACAAGTAACAATCCAATCCATGCAGGCAAAAATGTGTTAAAAGCATCATTGTTTAACTACAGCCATGGTACATATTATTTCACCTGCAACCACATACCAACTTGATTCGATATGAGAGCACGTGCGTGTTTTTGTATAGGTCTAATTCTGGTCTAATGTTTGACTTTTTTTGCAGAGTTTTAGCAGTGTTTCACTAGACTTTGTGTTTCTTCTTATTGGTCAGACAGCACCAGACACAACCTTGACCATCCGCACGGTAATCCGCTAGCAATGCAATCCGTGACATTTCGTGTTTGAAAGAGAACTGTATAAAAAGCAGGACTTGACAGAAAACATGGATGTGACTGCACCTACTGCTATCGCAGGCACTCGCAGAGTCCTACACCCGTAGGCGAGTTTGCGAAACATAGGACGATATTGCGCCCAACTGCGTTTGGCGTCTCCGATTGGCTACAACGGCTCCCTTGTTCCTCCCCTCTGATGGCTTTCATTTGACAGCAAGAATTTCAACTCTCGCTGAAAGCAGACTTGCAGAACATTCGTGTACAAATAATTTGGCCGATCTCTTGAAACAGACACTAGGGTAACAACAAACAAAAAGTAGGCTACCCAAACCATTTACGATGCAGTAGGCCTACACAAATGCCGTGTCGTGTTTCATTTTAGCGTGGTTTGGCATATCTCTTGAAACAGATGTAGGCCTACCAAGTCAAACAAATGTAGCCATAGACTACCCAACGATGCAGTGAGCTCCAGTATTTGATTTCATTTTTATTTACATAGCCTAATAAATGAAAGCGTCAGCTAAATGCAATGTAATGTAGCCTAATCCTGACTGCATAAACTCCTGTGTTTATAAATGCCGTATCATAAGCATGCAAATGTAAAATCAAGCAGCACAGCAAAACAAACCATGATAAACAATGCAACATGATGCACAGCAACATGAGCCAGTGTGACAGCAAACCACACCAAAAATGAATAAGTAGGCCTATGCAAAATATCGAAAATGTAAAATCACAAAATGTGGTCAGTTTAAAAACATGCAAACCAAGGAAAATGTAAAATCACAAAATGTGGTCAGTTTAAAAACATGCAAACCAACCAAGGAAAATGTAAAATCACAAAATGCAGTTTGTTTTAAATCCAATCCAATATGCATTGTCTTTCATCATTGTGTTGATGCCACTGTAGCAGTTTCACTCCTTGAAATCAGATTTACACCTTGTTCCAAATACTATTTAATACATTTTCTACAATCCAATATGCCTCGTCTGTCATCATGACGCCACCTATTTTTTGTCAGGTCACAGGCAAAGTTGGTTAAAACTGAGGTATTTAGACAACAGAAAACTATCACCGCAATTTCAGTGTTTCATTAGGCTACAGACCTTATCAAAGTATCCATGTGTTAATGTTAGATCTACAGAAGTGGGGATGAATTGATATGCAGAATGCAGTTCCTAATATGACCACCAGATGGATTAACCGACATAATAAATAGAAGGTTAGGCCTAATCCTACATTTGCTACCACATGTGCCATGGACTGGGTGGACAACTTACCAGATCACCTCGAGGTTTGGATAATGTGAATAAAATGAAATTGTAAGAAACGTCATTTGTATTGCATCGTTGGCTAGGCCTGCTTTTGTTTATGCTTTGAGTGTCATCTGTTTCAAGAGATGAGCCAAACCATAATAAAATGACATGATACAGCATTTGTATAAACACAGGAGTTTGTGCAGTTAGGGTACATAAGGCTACATTAGGCTACATTGCATTTAGTGACGCTTTCATTTATTAGGTTATGTAAATAAAAATGAAATGAAATACTGGAGCTCACTGCATCATTGGGTAGGCCATGGCTACGTGTGTTTAACTTGGCACATCTGTTTCAAGAGATGTGCCAAACCACGCTCAAATGAAATACGACACGGCATTTGTGTAGGCCTACTGCATCGTAAATGGTTTGGGTAGCCTACTTTTTGTTTGTTGTTACCTAGTGTCTGTTTCAAGAGATCGGCCAAATTATTTGAACACGAATGTTCTGCAAGCCTGCTTTGAGCGAGAGTTGAAATTCTAAATTATTTGAACACGAATGTTCTGCAAGCCTGCTTTGAGCGAGAGTTGAAATTCTTGCTGTCAAATGAAAGCCATCAGAGGGGAGGAACAAGGGAGCCGTTGTAGCCAACCGGAGACGCCAAACGCGATTGGGCGCAATATCGTCCTATGTTTCGCAAACTCGCTCCCTGTAGAGAAATATGAATGATGGCCTCTCGTCCAAAACAAATGACTATTTTTTGCCTGAGAATGAGACGTACAATTTGTTGACATTGCATCCATTTAGAAAAAAAACATATTCTGGAAATAAAAGTGCATGTTTATCTGTTGAGTTATCTGAGGGGGCATACGCGGGCAGTTACAGATTAATTATCTGACGGCGAATGGAAGCAAATAATTCAGGCAAACGTATGGGCAGCCCGTTTTCAAGACCCCACAGCCACTGGCACGAAAGTACAATCTGAGCTCTATGGTTTGGTCTGGATTTTGAACGGAACCTTCTCTGGTACATTCAGAGAAGTGAACATGGCGGACGTTTTGAGTGTTCTTCGTCAGTACAATATCCAGAAAAAGGAAATCGTTGCAAAGGGAGACGAAGTGATCTTTGGGGAGTTTTCGTGGCCAAAGAATGTCAAGACCAACTACGTTATTTGGGGGTATGCTATCTTTCCCACGATCCTGGTATTTCTTTTTTCTATCGTTTGCTCATAGCAGATGGAAGAGATGCTAACATTGGCTATGCTACAATCACACAAACTTTTCATCTGCGTGTTCAGGGGAGGCTGTTGCACCCGTTGGTTTGAAGCTGTCAAAGCCGAAATGTTCGCTCGTTTAGGCTAAGGTCTTTGCTTTGGTTGTTGTCTCGTACACATCAGTGCTTGTGTTTTATAAAGCAATACATTTTTCTGACGTTAGCTTGAGTAGAAGTGTTTATTAGCGCTCTACTGTTGACATGGTTAGCTACCTAACCAGGAGGAATAGTCTGGGAAGTTTAATTCTGTAAACAGGTCCAGAAAATATGTTCAGATGTCATTTGAGTAACAGACAGTGTTCTGTTCTGTGCGGTGACGCAATGATATGTCTCATTCGTCTTTATAATACGATGCATGTGGTGTGCCTGTAAGATTGGGAAGCACTTAGGCTACTCATATACCGGTAGTAGCAATGACTGCAGACATAAACATGTTGCTGTGGGTTTTGTGTATAGAGAAAAGGGTGTAGAGACTCAGTTAAAGTTAAGTAGTAGCAACCCACCTACTGTGCGACCGACGTGGTCACATCGGCATTACATTACCATTATAAGTTCATTGTAGAGAGTAGTTTACTGAACGTTTTGCAAATCTGCTTCATGAAGTGACAATGATCACAATCACACATACCACTTCATAATCCACAAGCATTTGACCTCAAGTGTGTATTTTCTTGTCAGGATTATGTTTCAATTTTGTAACTATTGATTTTATCCAGGTGTCAGTCATCCCAACCGGTCTAACATTCTGCATTGTATTTTATTTATTTCAGAACTGGAAAGGAGGGCCAACCCAAGGAGTATTACACCTTGGACTCAATTCTCTTCCTTCTCAACAATGTGCATCTTCCTCACCCCTCTTATGTCCGCAGGGCAGCTGTAAGTTTTGGGTTTGTCCCCTTGCCTCAGTTTCTTTCATAAGACCTGTCCACTATTAGTTAACTGAACACAAGGGGCACACATCTTTTGAAAGTATGAATGAATGTTTTTTGTCTTGTGTGCCAACACGGGTACTGATTACTGATTACATGCTGGAGGCCAATGCATTCCCAATGGCCAATTGTCAAGCCCCTTAACCAGAAAAATGGAATGACCAATGATGGAAACCCCTCTTGCTGATAACACCTAGATGAGGGAATGAGGGAAACCCCTCTTGCTGATAACACCTAGATAGTAGACTCACCATATATTTTTTTCTTGCCTGTAGACAGAAAATATACCTGTAGTAAGAAGACCCGATCGAAAGGACTTACTATCGTATCTCAATGGAGAAAACGGTAAGTGAAACCACATGAATGGCTGCTTGCTACATTACTGATGTAAATGCTGCACCACAGAATCTGCTTAAACTGGGATGTGTTTTCTGCCTTACAGCTACTTCAGCAAGTATCGACAGGAGTGCACCCATTGAAATAGGGTTGCAGAGACCAACACAAGGTTGGTAATATATATCCTCTATTTTATGTTTGAAACATGACTATCCTTTAGTCACTTTAAATATATATATTATTTTTTTCTTGTGTATTTTTTTTTTGCATCAATACAAACCATATAATGTATGTTCAGTAATTTTGCATCCTCTAATTTGTGAACAGTTAAAAGGGCAGCAGATGAAGCTTCATCAGAAGCGAAAAAGCCACGCTTTGAGGTAACTTTATTGAGACGACCAGCATTTCCTACTCTCACTACAAATGTGGTCTGCTGCTTTGATTCATTGATTCGTTTTCTTTCCATTGTCAGGATGAAGAGCGAGTGCGTCTTGATAAAGAGCGTCTGGCGGCACGTCTTGAAGGACATAAAGAGGGCATTGTACAGACCGACCAAATTAGGTACAGCTTAAACAACTGCAAGCACGCTCATACCTGGCTCTTAAGAGGCTGTGCTCGCGTACGTTGTGAAATTAATTTGTGTGAAGAATCTGATTTCTATACAGAAGGTTGCCTTCAGATGGTTGCGGATTCATGCATGAATTGCATGCCTTTACTTGGCTTCTGTGTTGAGATTCTGTGCTTTTCACATTTATTTCAAGTAGTAGCCTTGTGAAATCATATCGCCTTAGTAGTTGTATGTATTTTAGTCAGCAACCTGACCACAGAAACCAAAGGGATAACACTGCGAAATGTTTTGGTATTGGTCGTATTTGGTGCCTAGAATTTACAGGGAACAAAGACAACATGGTAATACTGTACTTAAAATAATAAGATTAAGCACAATCTCCTTCACTCATCTTGTGAATTATTTACATGTTATTTACATGTACACCGTTCCCCAACTCAGGTCGCTGTCAGAGGCCATGTCCGTGGAGAAGATCGCTGCCATCAAGGCCAAGATCATGGCCAAGAAAAGATCAACCATCAAAACAGACCTGGACGATGACATCACCCTCAAGCAGAGGAGCTTTGTGGACGCTGAAGTGGACGTGACCAGAGACATTGTGAGCCGAGAGCGAGTATGGCGGACCCGCACTACCATTCTACAAAGCACTGGAAAGGTATAGGCCAAATAATGGTATCACTTTTTTTTAATTTGTGTCCACCATTATTAATGGATTATTCACAGATATGGAAGTTGTAATAGGTCCCCAGACATGAGATAACGATGTTAATGGAAATACTAGTCCATGGTACCTCCTCTAAATATGACAACCTCCAATTATTTACAAGAATGAGCAATAGTGCACACACGTGCACATTATTGTTGTCGCTTTCAAGAGAAAATAATTTCATATGCACTAGTTTATTCATGTTGTCCTTACATTGCCCTGGTATGAAACTTGCCAATGGGTAGTTGGCACTGACCGTGTAATGATAATCTCCATCTCTTGTTATTGCCCACTCAGACCAAATATTTCACAGCGCTTGTCAAGTAATAGCAAAACAAAAGACATACATGTGTAATGGCACATCTCGCATAAGCTGGAAAACTAGACAACTTTTCAAGTTAATCATCATATTCACACACATGCACATGCACATGCTTCAATTAATCTTTTTAATGGGTGAACGAAGACTTCTGACCATCTGTGCTGTTTGTTGGCCGAAAACCACGCTTGCAAAATCTGGACTGCACATCCGCTAATTTCTGATAAGAAAATCTCGCTTCATGTACTTCAGTAGAAACGATCGGGTTTGAATCAACCCATGGGGGTGAAAAACATTCAAAGTGTGAGGAGGGAAAAGCTGTAGCCTCTTGCATAGTCTTCAGTAGCCAGTTAAATCTCGGTCATTACCATTTTGCTGACCACAAGTAATAAGGTTATAATAGAGGCTCAGTTGTAATAGAGTTTATAATAGTGGCTCACTGGTTAATAACAGTGTAGCTTTTCAGGCAAGCATCTTAGCAGGCATCTTCAGAGATGGCCCAGGGTGGCTTTAAAATTGTTATGGTCAGATATTGTATTTTGTTATTTTATTTCAGAACTGTAGATGGCAGTGTTGCCACAGGTCATTATGATCACAGTTCAGTGATGATTTCAATTCATGCAAGATCACGATCCAAAAAGACTGCATTATGAGTAGTTGCAGTCAATTCATTTTTCTTTTTGCTACTAGTGTGTACTAAGGGAAGTGTAGGTGCTGTTAGTCACCCCCACACAAAATTCATTTTGTTCTCTGGCGATCCATAACACAGATCTATGACATGCTACATGCAGTTCTGCTCAACATTAATTTTATTTAATAATGTTTTTAAGGCAGTAATGGTGTGAGGTCAAATGTAACTAATATTAGTCAAGTGAGGTTGTATTGACATGTATTAATCTTGTACTTCTGGATGATTCTAGAATTTTTCCAAGAGCATCTTCGCCATTCTGCAGTCGGTGAAGGCCAGGGAGGAGGGCCGAGCCCCTGAGCAGAGACCAGCACAGAACGCCACTCAGGCGGTGAGAGACCACACACGGACACACACGGACACACACACACAGACACACACACCTGATCTAATTTCTGCCAACAGACAACTACATTATAAATGTACAGATCAGACAATGTGTAAACACAAAGGGTCTATGTATGTAAAATACATGTAAGTTCTTGGAATAAAAATTGGAACTGCAATCAGGATGTCATGCTCACAGAGCCATCAGAAGGAATTGGCAGACCATTGTTCTATACGTCCAATACTTAACATGAACTGTGTGCCCTTACTCCTGTTTTAGGACCCATCCATAAGAAACAAGCAACCAGTCCCAGCCGCCTACAACAGATACGATCAGGAGAGGTTCAAAGGGAAAGAGGGTGAGTAGGGAATGTTCTCGTTTGAATTCTGTAAGAAATTAACGTTTGCCTTCTCCTTTCCTCGCTATATTACTTATGGTAGACCCATTCAAAAGCCAATGTTTGCTTCTTCACACCAGAACACATTTTTTGTGTACATAGATTTAGCACATACTGTAAAAAGTGAAGGTAAGATTTGGGCAAAAAAGTAAATTAGTGTTCATAAGTTCTGTTATTACTTAGACAAGTGCATACAAACAAAAACCAGCGCAATGAAAGTTATGGCCATTCCTAACGCTGTCTCCTCCATGTTTATGTGTGTGGTTCTCTCTTTGACCCTCATTTTCAATTCATCCCTGTCAGAAACGGAGGGCTTCAAGATCGACACCATGGGAACCTACCACGGCATGACGCTGAAGTCCGTGACGGTACGTAGGCAGTGATTTTCCCTGGCATGAAGTAAGGTCCATTTTATAATCCTGTATAGGTGTGGGAGTATAACTGCATTGTAATTAGCCGTGTCATGTATTACAATTATGAAGGTTTATATTTTGCATTAGACTTGCAACACTTACTCAGACGCACTGAGTCATGTTGTGTTGTGTTTGTGAAGCGGCGTGGTGCAGTGATTTCTGTTGGCTGTTCAAGGCCAGTGACTCACCTATGATGTCGCTGACATACTGTACCGCTGGTAGCATGGAAGCTGTTTTCAGGTTTATTCACCAGGTCCACATAGCGTAGGGCAGCCTCTGAGTCACCAGAGTGCCTGTTTTATTAAAGAAGGCAGCGGTAACCTGAAAAGGTCAAGCGTCAAGTTGCCGGAGCCCTGCTGTGTTAGCCTGCCAGACAGGACCTTTCATTTTCATTTTCATGGGTCTGCTGCCATGCTGTGGCAGACATTTCAAGATATTCATTAATTATTTGTTGTCAAATTACTTGTAAGGCTGTGCTCAAGGCACCTCGAGGTTGTGTTTGTGTGTGTGCAGGGCCGCTGACAGTTTTGCCTGGGCCCGGGAGTGTGTGCGTCTGTGTGTGTGTGTGTGTGTGTGTGTGTGTGTGTGTGTGTGTGTGTGTGTGTGTGTGTGTGTGTGTGTGTGTGTGTGTGTGTGTCTGTGTGTGTGTGTGTGTGTGTGTGTGTGTGTGTGTGTGTCTGTGTGTGTGTGTGTGTCTGTGTCTGTGTGTGTGTGTGTGTGCGCGTTAGTGTGTGCGTTAGTGTGTGTGTGTGTGCGTTAGTGTGTGCGTTAGTGTGTGTGTGTGTGCGTTAGTGTGTGTGTGTGCGTTAGTGTGTGTGTGTGCGTCAGTGTGTGTGTGTGTGCGTCAGTGTGTGTGTGCGCGCGTCTGTGTGTGTGTGTGCGTCTGTGTGTGTGTGTGCGTCTGTGTGTGTGTGTGCGTCTGTGTGTGTATGCGTGTGCCCTTCTCAGCCTTTGTGAGGGTCCCCCATGTGGGAGAGGTCTGGTGTGTATGGCTGGGCCGGTGGGCGGGCATGTGATGGAGTGTTTTAGTGTGCTGTGAGTGATCATGGGGGCGAATACAGCCAGACCTTATGTCTTGGAATATGAGAACCGTCTGGGTTTCATCCAGACCTCCTCTGCTCTCTTTTTTTGTCTTTTGGCCTTCTGTCCCCTCCGCTGTTGGAGCACTACACACCCCTTCTTTTTTTCTTTCTCATTCTCCGTCCCACCCTGACCTCAATACAATTTTCCATCTCCGCTCCACGTTCCCTCTCTCTCACTCTGTGGAAGTAAACAAACACTACTTCATGCATAAATGTAGGCCAGTTATTTTTCACTGCATTTTTTTAAGCTGTTGCTAAATTAAGTGTGCCTGTTGTTTCATTGCACCATTATTTCAGATTAGTGGCACTTGACTTGAGTGTCTTAATGTGTGCTTGAGATGGTGTGTACGCTGTGGATTTGTGGGCTGCAGGTGCCGAGGTGAGAGACCTAATCTAGTAGCTAATGACTGTATCAGGCCGCAGTTGCCCAGTTGTAAAGTGTTACGAGTCGACTGCGCATGGATCTTGTGATTTCCTGTGGCATTGTCGCAGCACTTTACAACAGTGGTAGTCATGTGTTTTGCAGAGGAAGAATTTAAATACTTTCTAGGCCTTTTTTGCCTTTATTTCTCTGACAGGACAGTGGAGGAGAGACAGGAAATGAGTCGGGAGAGAGAGAGAAGGATAGGCATATGACCCAGGCCGGAATCAAACCCGGGTCGCCAGCGCAGCACCAGTGCCCTACAGCTAGGCCACGGCAGGGCCAAATAATTGAAATGCACAAGTGTTCTGTTTGTAGGACAAGATTAGGAATGTGTCTAGTGACTGCTTGCCATGGCTGGCTGATTAATCCATTTTCATGGGCGATAATGTTGATGGTGAAACTGCAAGCAATCCCAATGACCAGCCTTGGCCACATAAAGCCAAGGATGATCCGAAGTCTCAGATTCATGAAGCTGTGTAATTGTTGATGTAGAAGCCAAACTTTTAGAATTGATATCAATGTAGACCAGGGAACGGAGTTAGAAAATTCCTGTCCTCCACAATTGGGTCAGACAAGTGCATGTTAAGGGGGTAGGGTACAAGGCCATAGCATCATTTTCTAAACTTAGATTTGTGTCGTAAAGAAACTACATGTACTGCTGAACAAATCTCTTCTCGACTGTCTTGTTATCGACTTGAAAATGTTGGTGTCAGACCGCACGATTCTGGGATTGTAACAGCCAGTCTTTTTGCAGTGCACCTAGCTGACCAAGGTTTCGCTGTGATGTCTGTCCTCTGCCCTCACTATTCCAGTTAGGCAGAAAACTAAACATAAAGTCAGCCTATATTTAGAAGTAGTTTCCCTGAACGTGGTCTGTATGGGCAGAACAGGTCAGTATAGTTTTTGTCTTTTTCTTTTAATCTTGCTTTTCTTTAAACAAAAAAAAAATCCAGATTACCGTCAATAGTAGATGGCGCATGCCTTGTTATTTGTTACGGTAGAAAATCATAAATGAATTTGAAACACTTTTCCCCATTAGTACTAGGAAACTAATCTGTGTATATTTACCGTTAAGACCGGCGGCAGCATGCATATTTACCTCATACAGCATCAACAACTCTGTTTTTAGGCCTGGTCTGTCTTAATGGTTCAAACCATTTTTTTCATGCTCTGTTTCAATTTTTTTGTTTAGATTGTGAATTATCTTCCCTGTGTTGTCATGTCGGCACGGGGGCCTTTACAGATCTCCGCAGCCCTTCTCTCCCGTCTTTATGGCAGTAGTGTTTTTATGGTAGTCCACCACGATGAAATGAACATTGGAAAAGGATTTAGCAAAAGTAACATTTCACTAAGTCCCCCCCACCGTCTGGCCCTGGTGTCAGCAGGGAGCTCTGGTTACCTGTGTTAACACTGCGTTGTCTTCAGAGGGGACCCACACAGAACAAGATCAGGTATCATGAAGGACATTATGTGTGTAGTGCTCTGTGTAGAGTACACTGTCAGGGAAAGATGTGGGGGGGAGCTGATGGTGGTGTAGATGAAGAAAAGGCTAAGCTGGATCAAGGGCAGAATTTCTTCCCTTTCCTTTGCCTGGTCTATTCCTCTGCCAGGTGAAGATTGTGTGATTATCCTGCTGCCCTTGGAACATCAGCAGAGGATTGATGAAGAGAAGACTTCATTGAAGTGACCTTGTGAAGTGGGTGAGCATGTGGGTTTGCCTGACAAGTGACCCAGACGGATGGTTGTCTGCTTTAAATAGTGGAATGGTTATTGATTTGGGCACAGTTTCTAGCTGTTGCTATGTGTAATTGTTTTGAGATGCTCTTCATTTCTCTCGAGTATTCCTCTGGTTCTGAAGTTGAGAGGAGGGTTTCTGATTATGAAACCTGCATGCCTTCATCTCAAAATGAAGACTTGCATATTTTCAGTATCTAAGGGGGCGGATAGGGGTTGCTTAATTTCCAAAGGAGTACTTTGTTTGTTTCCCTTTGACATTGATTTGCAGGTTTAATTAAATGCTCCAAACAAAAATCTTGCTGAGCCCTAGGGCTTGACACTGGCACCTGCCAACCGGCCAAATGCTGGTAAAACTTGGCTGTGGCTGGTAACAATTTCAGTGTCATTAGCCAATTTAGTAGGTAGCTTTCTATGGTATGACATCTCAGAGTAGTCTATATGCTGTTGTTTCCCCCTTGTCTATCAATTGTTTGCTCAGCTTGTTTGATTCATTTCCACGTGGAAAGCTATGCATTCATTGTCTTGCTTTAATGAGCACCTCGTCTTCTGGTTAGATGTCATGATATATAAGATGTCATGTCATGAAAAAAAATTTGTGGCTAGTAGAATAGTTGAATGGCTAGTGCCCCAGGTAAACCACTAGCCACAGTGGCCACTGAGTGAAAGTTAATGTCAAGCCCTGCTCAGCATGCAATTTGCCATTTAGTAGAACGCTCCCAGGAAATTAACTAGCATTTGTCCTGACTTTCAACACATTACACAGTGACTGTCGTGGTTTTGCTGTTATCCCATTGTCCGTTATAGACGCGTATGGGTTTGCCTAACAAGTGGCCGAGACTGTTGGTTTTAATTAGTGGAATGGTTATTGATTTGGGTGAGGTTTCTAACTGTTGCTATGTGTAATGGTTTTGAGACTCTTCATTTCTCTCGTATTCCTATGGTTTAGTCTGAAGTTGAGGAGAGGGTTTCTGAGTATGAAACCTGTATGCCCTCTTCATCTTAAAATGAAGACTTGCATATTTTCAGTATCTAAGTGGGCGGGTAGGGGTTGCTTAATTTCCAAAGGAGTAATTTGTTTCCCTTCAACATTGATTTGCAGGTCAAATTAAATGCTCCAAACAGAAATCTTGCTCAGCACGCAATGTGCCATTTAGTACAGTGATTCTCAACCTTTTTTGAACAAATGCCCCCTTGGCCTCATCATAAGCCTTCCAACGCCCCCTTGACCTAATCATAACCCTGCCAACACCCCCCGCCCATACTCGGCTGTATACTTTTCAACGACCCCCTAGGGCTTCCCAACACCCCCGTTGAGAAACACTAATTTAGTAGAAGGCTCCCAGGAAAGGAACTACTATAGCATGTGTCCTGACTTTCAACACATTACATAGTGACTGTCATGGTTTTGCTGTTATCCCCTTTGTCCATCATTGACGCACAAAAGACATTACATTAAGTCAAGGAATGACTTGTTCAGATTTATTTTGCTTTTACAGGAATATGTACACTGAAATTGTACTTTTTAACCACAAAAACTCTTAATCAACCGAGAAAAAAAATATCGACAATGTGTGGTAGTACCATCTTGTGCTTTTGAGTTGCATTTTACTGTATCCCTAATCTCTAAACATTCTTCTGTTTTTTTGTTTTCCTTTGTGGCTCGTGGAGTGTCAAAAGTCATTTAATGGGAATCACCCAAGAACTTGAGCCCAGGCCAGAGCAGTTTTCTTTGGCGAAACCTGCCACCCTTGTCTTTGTCTTTGGGTATGTTTATGCAGGCATTGTGCTTGTTGCTCTGCAAGTGGCTCCAAAACTTGAGCAGTTCGTTGGGCTGAAACTGGTGGGAGGTGATCAGGTGACTGTACTTGCAGCTGCTGTAGGACACGCGCCAGTGGTTGAACAGGAACTCGTTTGGCGGGGGCGTCGGATCGATCTGCAGCTTGGCCAAACAGATGCCCACGTACACGTCCTCCAAATGGAGCCTCCTTATGCTCAAGGAGGCCCGGTAGATCCTGGCTGCCATGTCCCCTGAGAACACGTACCCCGTCCCAGAGCAGAAAGTGGGGTAGCGCTCGCTGGGGTAGAGCTCCGGGGACATGTACCACTTGCTGTTCTTGTTGCGGTTCGGCGCGTACCCTCGCATGAGGTAACCCGTGAAGTACCTCCTCCTGGGCTGGGTGCTGGGCCGCAGCAGCTTGTGGATGAGGTACTCCGTGTTGACGAACATGTCGCTGTCCGTCTTCATGACGTAGTCCACCCCGCGGCAGTAGGTGGCTACCCAGTGCATGCCCATCAGGGTCTTCACCGTCAGGTTGTAGTAAGTGTCCAGGTACTCCTGCTGGATGATGTCACGGTGCATCTGGCTCTCGGCTCTCAGAGACCGCTGGAGCTCCTCGCTCGCCACTCGGCCGCTGCTGCCGTTCTGTATTCCCAGCAGGAAGAGCCGCACCATGCCCAGGCCGTTGGCCACGCTCTCGTTCCCCCACGTTTGGCGGATGGCGTCGCGAGCCTCCCTCTGCTCGGGCTCCGTGGCAACCAGCAGCACCAGGAAGGGCGTGCTCTCCCGGCACTTGTCGGGTTCGTTCAGGAGGTACTCGTAAGGCTCCAGCAGCAGCTTCATCTCCTCGCTCAGGCTGCTGTTGGCACCCAGCGAGGTCTCCAGACTCACCACCCCACCCTCCTCCCCCCCTGGGTACGAGCTGAGGTTCACCACAGGCTTGGGGTTGGGGTTGACTGGCGGAGCGGCAGAGGCCTTCCATGCCGCACTGCGGGGCTGGGTGCTGCTGTGGTTGCTGCGGCTTTGGCTGTGCGTGGCCTCTGGTTTGATGAGCTGCCCCAGTCCTCCGTGGTGGGGGGCCGTGTTCTGGCTCTCCCTCCGGCTGCTGGCGCGGCCTCCTGGTCGCCACTCCTGATGGCCGAGGATGAGCAGCAGGCCCACGAAGGAGAGCAGGGTGAGGAGTGCGGCGATGTGCGTGCAGCAGTGCCGTCGTCTGCACCGCATCCTGGCACCTGCCGAGCGCCAGTGGCGGCACACATCAACGCCACTCAGAGCCAGTTGAGCGTTGTTGGCCACTAGGGCATGATGATGGGCCTAAACAAGGAGCTTGTGGCTCCCTTGATGAAGTGGACACGGTGCTCATGGTGACGCAGGTGGTCAGAGAAATTCTCATGGTCAGGTGTGGTGGCATCAAGGTTTCATCATTCTTGTCGTAGTCTGTGGAAAAGGTAGGAGGAAAGGCTGTGTTAATTAACCATATAATACAAACCGTACCTTGATAAAGAACATAGTAGATTAATGGTAGTTTGTGTGCATGAGAATGGAATCACACAAAAACAAGTTGTGCCTCATCAGGCATGACAAACAAGACTAGCCTTCTCCGTTCACTATATGCTTAGCAATTGTTTTTAGAGCTTCCATGAATCAGACATTTCCTTGACCTTTTGATCATGATGGAAAAATAAGATTAAATGTTGTATTTAATCGATACAATTAATGATATTGTAGCACTACTTCAAAATGACAGCATGGAAAATAAGCTCCTTAAAAGGAATAACCTTTTTGAACAGATTGTGGCACAGGTTTGCTATTATGTGTCCGTGTGATATGTGCTCTGCAGTCTCTCTGCTCAGCTGGTCTATAAGGATCATCAGGAGCGTTTGGAAATGCATGTCTCACAATCTTATACTTATACTTACTCACACAATTGACATAAGGAGATGGTAACGAGGACATTGTAGTCATTGTGACGGACACTTCTCCAAAGCTAAGGCTTTTCTTTGGAAGTGCTCTCAAAATAGGATGTTCGACTGTTGTGTGTTGTGTCGTGTTGTGTCATGTGCATTTCCTGTCTGTGACCGCCTTTTAGAATTTCCCCCGTAATCCCTAAACTTAAAGGAGCGATTTAATCCAGATTTTTGATGGCCACCAGAGAAGACCGTGACAAGCTGGGGCTTACATGCCAGTAACATACATTTTCAAAAGCTTGAAAGCTTATTGTGTCAAATCGCTCTGTGCTAATGCTTCTTATTTTATTGCTTGACGACAATCTCCAAAGCTTAGCATGGTCAGCAAAGATTTTTTTGTATTGTGTTTGACAGCATGTCAAATCGGCGCATCATGGAATGTTACTAGCACTGTACTGGCTTTCATATTCTCTGCATTTCAGAAATGTTGGTGCTCTTTGCCAGATGGATACCCACAGGATTGCCTAGGAAATCGCTCAAATCCTGCCTCCTTAGTTGAGATGGGTATCTGTGTGTTTGGATTGTAGGGAGATGTGCCATGGCTGAAGCAGATTTTCATGGTTTCATCATGTGGAAGCCAGAAATAAACCCTGCACAACAGTCACTAGCAATAGCAAAAATGCATTACAGCACTTCACAAAATTGCAAGTTGCGGATCACTGAAGATGAAAAGGTTACAGCACACACGGTGCACATGTAGACTTTTCATGGATTTGAGAGATCCAACAACAGATTAAGGGGTAACATATATTACATCAATGGAGTGCCAAGGGATCCTGTTTGTGAATGCCCCTGAAAACAAAACAAAAAAATGCTTCTGCTGAAGTGTGCCTGACCTGAACATGTTTACATGAGTTTATCCCTTCAGCCAGGGTCTCAGCTGTGATGTTTCTCTTGTCTTTTCTGTCTTGTTCAGTTATCGGTGTCTGGTCTCTCATTCCCAGAGAGTGCAAGTTTCCTCTTATATGCTAAGGGATAAGACACAGGCCTCTGAGAGGTGCAGCAGCGGACAGGAGACAAAGGGCTGTTTGTGGCCACACGCACTCACAGCACAGCAGCGGCAGTGCTCAACACTCAATGCTCTCCCCTGTTAGTCGGTGGGGATCACAGGACTGGATATGAGCAGAAATGTCTCCTTGCTCAGATCACACGCAGCATCTACGCTGCGCTGTACACCTGACCAAGACCAGAAAGAATCGCCCCCTGGAGCCATGTTGTCAGCAGGCAGGCAGCACACTATTTGCAGTGTGGGAATATGAATGTGTCCTCTGCACTACCTACGGTGGTGATGTGGTGGTGTTTCAAAAATGCGCATGTGTGTGTGGTGGTCAATTCAAGTCAGCTTTATTGTCAATTTCTTTTCATGCGCTGGTCATACAAAGAATTTAACTTACGTTGATTGCCCTAATGCCTAAATAATGTATAAATTGCTCCGCTGTGCTAAGCCAACGTGATTTTTTTTTTTTTTTAAAAAGGCAAAGTGGAAGGTAACGGGTGCAGGATGCGTGATCTACACAAAGATTGGATTCCACCATTATTATTTATTAATATCTGGTGGTGGAGTTGAATGTACCTTTCTGGCCATGCTCACGCCTGTGCTGAGCAGAGCAGAGCAGAGGCAGCTGGTTGGTGCAGCTCTGCTCTTCGTGACACAGTTGGCACACTCACCTCACGGTTATTGACACGTGTCCCTGCCAGTTGTGAAGGTAGTCCGTCCGTCGTTCTGTCTGCAGCTCCTTGTGTTTTTTGCATGGTTAGTTAGTCGCTGTATCTTCCCCAAATCCCTTCTCTCTTCCCGTTTATCTGGTACCCTGTGTTGCTGCTGCTGCTGTCTCTGCCCCCTCCGCCTCTGCCGTTTGTTAGCTTCAAGCCTCAAGCTTCCTCTCTCTCCTGCTCTGCTGTCTGCTTCTCGTTTCTCTTCCAACTGCTACGTACGCGCCTGACTGTGAGTCCCTCCTTGGTTTGTCACACAATGAGGCGTCTCGCGTGGATGCGGAGTGCTTTGATCTTCAGTCTGTTCGCCCCCATTCATAATCCATGCCTCCTGGGTCTAGCCACTCTCCTCTCTGCTCTGCTCCGCTCCAGCAGCAGGGTGATGGACTGATGCACAGTCGCGGAGAGCAGCGATCTGCGAGGAGCGAGTGCTCAGTGAACAGCTCCTATTCTGATTTCCTGGCGTTGCTAGGCAGGATGATCCTCCCCCCTCTCTCTCTCTCTCTCTCTCTCTCTCTCTCTCTCTCTCTCTCTCTCTCTCTCTCTCTCTCTCTCTCTCTCTCTGTCTCTCTCTCTCTCTCTCTCTCTCTGTCTCTCTGTCTCTCTGACACACACACACACCTCTTTCTCCAGCACATGCCACACTCCCCTTTTTTCTCCTCTGTCTTTCAGGCCCCTATGGTCTTACTATGTTTCAAAAAATGCACATATACATTTTCCCATGTCATCGGTTCTGATGTATGTGTTTTTTTATTTATTCTGCATCTCTATAAATAGGCCAGATTGGGGGTGCACTCTGCTCTACTTGTAGATGGAATGTATGTAGCCATGTGCGCCTGCCTGTACAACACAATGTTTTTTTAGATATTTGGATAGGTTTTACAGGTTCTGATTAATCGTGTGTGCACGCCTGTGTGTGTGTGTGTGTGTGTGTGTGTGTGTGTGTGTGTGTGTGTGTGTGTGTGTGTGTGTGTGTGTGTGTGTGTGTGTGTGTGTGTGTGTGTGTGTGTGTGTGTGTGTGTGCATGTTTGTTTGTCAGAAGCCATGTAACTGACATTCTTTGGTGCTCCCGTGACGCGTCCTCATGTCCCTTCCCCCATGCCATGCGGGTCTATTCTATTGTGCTGGCTCTCCCCCATCCTGGTTGATAAAGGCTGTGTCTCTCTCGCTGCCTCATGGGCATTGTGGGAGGCCAGGGATGCAGCCGGAGGAGGGGAGGGGGGCCTGTTGGGGTGAAAAGGCCATTACTGCTGCTTCCCACATTTGGCTAAACATTATTGTTTTGCACAGGAAGCTATGCGCTTCCTTTCTTCCTCTTCTGCTGTATTTGTCCGCTCATATGTGACTAACGGGAGGGTGAACCAAAACAGTCACACCTTTTTACGCCATTTTTATTTTACTCAGTCATGATGTGATGTCATGACAGTATATTTCAGTTTGGATGAGAAAATGTCTATTATGACGCAACCTACTACCACACAGGCATTCTTTCAATATGTTTTGCGTACATCCATACAATTACCTCAACTGTCATACCCAAACAGCTGTCCTGAAAGGGACAGGCATTGTTGCAAGCCTATATCAGTTGCAGTTGTTTTCCCTCTGCCAAACTAAGGTTACATATGTTACCATGGTGCCATCAGTTTCGGATGAGCGCCAATCCTTGTCAGTGGAGAAAGCATATCCTGGTGGTGAAGTGATTAGATGCGCGATAAAATACTTTAATATATTTCCATTTGCACTCTTGGTGATTTCTTCCTAGGGTACAGGTACGGGTAGTTATGCTGGTTGAGACCAATACAGAACTGTAGCTTCATTGCCAACAACAACAAAATATGTCAGAGTTTCCTAGCCTGATCTAACCGTACCGTTGGTCTGACAGCGGATGGCAAGTCCAGGTTAATTTTTACCTAGGATATTATGAATTTGACCTTCTACTGTTGTTCCGCTAAACAAAGTTGTTTCATCTGCCAAACAATGTAACAAAGGAAATAAGCGGTCATAAACGTACTTCATATAAGTAGGGCTAGATTTTTGCCAGCAACTATTTGTAAGCTTTGGACAACCAAAGTACAATTTGCTGTTTTTAGACTGAGGGTGGTATACCTCTGTTTTTCTCACCGGAAAAGTTGATGCCCTAACCCATGGCTATTTTTTTGTGCCTGATTATGATGAGCGGGTGGGGATGAGTGCCTTGGATGGGCGTTATCTTTTGGCTTCCAGGGCTCTAAATTAATACCAGCAAACCGGCCAAAAGCTGGTGAAATTTCTGTTTGGCTGGTAGAAAATACCAACTTACTTGCCACTTTGACCCATTAGTGAGTGTGTGTTTGGCTTGTAAGATTAACATCTACTAGCCATTTTGACTGGTGATGAAAAAAGAGTCAAACATGAGAGCACTTTCAAATGAATGAAGCTCTTCAATTACGGCTGATGACCCCAAGTGTTTGGGAACGCTGCTCGCACATCAAGAAGGGGGCGCTAGGGACTGGAGGCTGAAGTCTCTTCATAATCTCTGTTGATGGGAAGATGTTTGTGTTTTTTTTTTTGTTTCTCTTGTCTTCAACTCATCTCTTTCTCTTCTCTTTTCAGGAGGGGGCATCAGCCAGAAAGGCCCAGACTCCTGCATTGCAGCCGGTTCCCCGACCAGGTACAGTATATATGCATTTATCACGCTAAAGCAGTTGCACTGTCCTCCTATATGTTGCAGTATGTGTTTTGTTTTAACGGAATGACACACACACACATACACATATACAGCTGGTATAAATACACAACTAAATCTAAATGTGTACTGGTGCACAACTCATTTATATATACACCTATATATATGCGGCCCACACTTGACCACAGTGTCTGATCAGCTTGTGTACACTACACACATGCTCCTTGTCCATGATGGGCAGGTAGGGTGTGAGTGCAGTGCTGCGTGCTGCTGGCGTGAGGGATGAGCCTGCTGGCTGTGTGTGGCAGCTCTCCAGCGCCACTCTGATTTAGATTAATGCAGTGGTTCTTAACCTTTTTTTCTTAACGCACCCCCTTACCTGTGCCCAAAACAAGCCATGCACCCCCAACCCAAACTTCTACACGTGTATACGCACTAAAATGATATAAGTGATTCATTACAATCATTTTGGCTTGAGACATTAATCAATGCCTCAATACCTTTACATGGGGAACGAAAGATGTTTTAATTTGGTTTTGATTTGGCTTAATTGTAATGTTTGCTAGCAGAATTTTGGTCCAAACCTCAACACAAACAAAATTCTGTGCACCCCCTGAAATCTCTGGCGCACCCCCATGGTTACCCCAGGTTAAGAACCACTGGATTAATGGATCGATGCGTTGTTATGAACTCCTCCCTCCCGGACAAGAAAATACCTTCAGCGGGAGAGTGGCACTGCAGAACCTTGGTCTCAATGGTTCGTGTATATATTTGCACGTTGGTGTACCTGTATCATTGGTGGAGTTGACTAAGACCAGCTTTTATTTGAATCTGTTTTTTGCTGTCTAACGTAGTTTTATGAAACGGCTGAAAATAGTTTTGCGGTCTTTAACATTTGCCAGGGAATGATGCCAAAACAGCACTGTAACATTTCTTGTGAAGACTGAAATTTGCCTGATGGAAAATTTTATATTGAAATGGTTTAACCGATGCAAACCATCTCATTTTTATTCTTGTGCATAGCCTGCTTGAAGGTATATCAGTGTAAACTGAGAAAACTGTTTATATTAAAGCAATATTGGTATTAGGCATTAATAATATAATAATTACAAGAAGTCATGATTGCATGGTTTTAACAAATGTATATATCTCTCTTCTTTCAAGTTTCTCAAGCCAGACCACCACCAAACCAAAAGAAAGGTAAGAAATAGAATAGTCTATCTGTCTTGTACGTGTATTACAAATTGAGTTGGATCATTTCCACTGACCAAACGTCCCTCCTGCGCAAAGCTCTGAAACTCTGATGTTTTTTTTCTTCTGGCAGGATCAAGAACTCCTATAATAATCATCCCGGCGGCCACCACTTCTCTTATCACCATGCTTAATGCTAAGGACCTGTTGCAGGACCTGAAGTAAGTCTCACCACTCCTCAGTAGCCTTGTCTATTGTTTTGAATAGTGTTTCTCAACGGGGGGCGCTACAACCCCCCAGGGGGCGCTGGACAGCTCTAGGGGGTGCATAGGTGTTCCAGATCTTTGAGCTCTAGGGGGGCGTTGAGAAGGATACAGCTGAGTGGGGGCGGGGCTTAGTTGCCATTGGGGGAGGGGCATTAGTCTATTTTATTTTTGAATACTAAGGGGGGGCATTGTCAGGCTTATGATGAGATCAAGGGGGCGTTGGGAGGCTTATGATGAGGTGAATGGGGGCGTTTGTTCTAAAAAGGTTGAGAACCACTGGTTTGGAAGAAAGAACCCATCCCTTTGTCCCTACTGCTGCCTTTTTCTTGCTACTTTCCTTTTTTATGGTATTCTTATTCCGCATCCAGTGACATAGCATGGCTGTAGACCCACTTGTCATTGAGTAATGGTCTCTGGAAAGGCCACTAGATATAGGTAGTGTGTGGGCAAACGTGGCCAGACTAGAAAGGGAGAGTGCTCACTTGACATACGATCAGCCCATTTTTCATGGTTCTGTGTGTGCGTGTGTGTGTATATATGTGTGTGCACGCGCGGGTGCGCATAAAGGCATTCGGATGTTTGATAGTCTCAAACCACAAGGACCTTGGCGCATTAAAGTTTTTAACGGTCCCTGTGTAAGTACGCACACACACATACACACAGACACACACACACACACACACACAGACACACACACACACACACACACACACACACACAGACACAGAGTGACGTGCACATCAGAGGCGTAATTGCTGTTTTGCTGTTTAATTAGAACCATAAATCACCACAAGTCACTACATGGCAGCTCAGGCTGGTGGGGGGTGGGGGAGGGATGTGGGGCTCCAGACTTCACTGCAGCTTAGGGGCAGCGCTTAACTGCCTTTGAGAGTCACTGAATATTGGCTACTGCATCTATTATTGGCTTTTACATCCCCATGCTGCTGTTAAGGATAGACACACATGAAAACTGTAACAGCAACTGTAGGTTGATGATGCTGATAAAATCATATTGTTGTTGTACATTTAAGGCAAAAAAAAGTATTGAACTAATATCAGGGCTGTGTGTGTGTGTGTGTGTGTTTTTAGCCAATAGCCATATATGCACGTCAAAGAAAGTTGCCATACTTAACAAAACACTAATGGAAACGCAAGACCGCTAATACTGTAGAGGAGATTGTGCAGCATCATAGTGGGTTTTTCTCCACGGCAAATCTGACAACTTCACTGAGCAAGATTCAGCGAAATGCTAGTTATGCTAAGTCATTCACAGCGAACTAGCTTCTCCATAGAGGTGAATGGGATTTGTAAAGCGGAAAGAAGATATCCAACAAGTTTGGAGGCTTCATAGTGAGATCCTCTCTATTTCGAAAGCCGACAGTGACGAATGCAATGTGTGGATGTCAATGACACCGCTGCCAGGTAAATTCCAGAAAGCAAAGCAGCAATTATGCCTGACTGTTAATATGATGCGTGTCATAAAGGCATTAACAAGATAGTGCGTGTCATAAGATGCCTACCCAACATCAAATACAGCCCCTCACGTAAGGTAATCATTTGTACATAAACTGATGCGTTTGTCCATGCTCCGTAAGTACACAAGCACAGTTTACGTACAATCATTCCACTATATCCACAAAAGTTCCGATAAATGCATGTGTATGCATTTGAAATCATCTTTTATTGAGATGCCTTTCAGCTGTGTTTACCAATTTTCTGAAATAAATACAACTTAATCCGACGTAATAATGCCCTTATTTGCACGCCCTTCAATGGAGAGGACCATGTCCTTCACGGAGTTCCGGGATTGACTTTGTGTAGCGGGAAGGCTCATTTGCTCCTGGTTATGTGACATGGCAGCTGTTCGTGCCAACTGCAGGCCTGATAGTAATACTATCATAGTATTCAGTCTTAGTGCCTGATTTCAGGCTTGACAGAGTTTGTTTGCGAGAGTAAAACATAGTCATTAGGTTTTTCTTATTTCAATAAGTGTTTTAAAGGTTCAGGCTCAGGATTTGTTTTCTACTGCCATGTCTACAATTGCATACAACAGTTATCCAGTTGACCAGCCTGCAGTTCCAGCTGGAGGAGTGAACAGCAGAGTACAGTAGCATACCAGAATAAGCATTCATGTGGCTTTCCGTTGTGTTAAACCACATAGTGCTATTGTACTTGATGCTAGATCTCTATCTCTGTGCTTGCTGCCAGCAGTCTCTTCCAAAAAGTGGATCTTCAACTTCCACATTGTGCCAAAATTGCACTAAACAGTGGTATTGCACAAGTGTAGTCACACACTTCTCTCAATGTTGGACCAAGTATACATTAAATTAGCATGAGGTGGGTAAAACTGCTGTTATGCTGTCATTGGACAGAACTGCATTTATGTACTGCATTTACTAAGACTGACAGCAATTCACACCACAGCAGCAATTGAGTTTAAAGACTTAACTGTTAAAGACTCAACAGGATAATTAATGCTGATTGATTTTTTTTTAATGCACAGATTTGTGACCCCTGAGGAGAAGAAGAAGCAGGGTATCCAGCGTGATAACGAGGTGCTGTTGCAGAGGCGGAAGGACCAGATCCAGCCTGGTGGAAACACGCTCAGCGTCACCGTGCCGTACAGAGTCATCGACCAGCCGCTGAAGCTCGCGCCACAAGACTGGTATTTATCTGTTCACATTATTTGCTAAAGCTTTGCTTTTTTTAATAAAGTGCGCTCAACTCCCAACTATTTCTTACAAGGTCTGCGGGTGCGAGCAAACAGCAAAGTTCTTAGTCAGTAAAAAAGCTGCACTCTCAGATGCTGAAGAAACGTCTGTCTGTCATGCTAACCCACTAGATTAAACTAGAATAATTACACCCAAGAGTGGCTTTTTAACTAAGTATGAACTAAAGAAACTCAACAGAGAAGAACAATCTCTCGGAGGGGAAATGCATTGGCCACAGTGTAGTACGGGGCGTTGACTAAGGACACGAGTGGATGGAAAATGAACTCCCTTATGCATGGTCATTGGTCAGTGGGTGCGATGGATACAATTTTCGTACTCCCTTGCACATGGTCAGTGGGGGCGACACCATGATGGATAATTTGTGGCCAATTAACGGCAGCTGTTGGTCAGCAGTAATTGCTGGGGGTAATTAAGGACAGCTGACAGACATTCACGGTGTCCTATGACCTGTTCCACAGTGAATAACATTTCCGTACTCCCCTCGCCATCATTTCGTACTACGCTGCTATGACGTGAGTAAGCCCTCTTGTCTCAAGCCTCTTTGGTATGAACTAAAGCTTTGCCTGCCTGAAAATTGATTTTGCAAATTTAACAGCTTGCCGAAACACATTACTAGGAGACAGTTTGACAGAGCAGATTGTTCTGAAGAATTATAAACATTAGAATATGTTTGACTCGTACAGTGTATGATTAACAGCCAAACTGTTAAGAAGTTTTTTTGTTTGTTTTGTGTTTTGTTTACTAAAGTAGCAATTTTGACTGTCTTAACCAGCCCTTGTGTGTTTGTAAAAGGCTGTTGTTTTCTGTGTGTGTCCTTGCAGGGACAGGGTGGTGGCTGTGTTCGTGCAGGGCCCTGCTTGGCAGTTCAAAGGCTGGCCGTGGCTGCTTCCCGACGGATCCCCAGTGGACATCTTTGCCAAAAGTAAGTTTTCTCACGGCTACGGCTAGGCAGCATTTACTGCAAGGGGAATCTGAAGAGACGTCTGTGGGCGGAACATTTACATTATACAGTATAGGGTTGGAAGACGCAGCCTGAAAGTTTCCACACTCCTCTTCAGTATATGTGACCTAGCATGCAGTCTAGGGAACTGCACATATGGCCAACTGGGAAAGAACCATATGTGCTGGCTCAGGACCCTGGATGCATGTTTAATAAACAAGGAAATAGAGTTTTAGTCTGTATGGTGTCATCTGCACATTCACACCCAGTACTCCCACTGACAGAGCCATGGCCCCTAAACATGTGTTCTGTTTGAAGTCGATGCCACAGAGCATGCGGTCGGCCCTCCGTTCTCCATGCCTGCTTCGTCTTGTTGTTTGGGCTGAAGTTAAGTTGTGCTCTCCTGGTCATTACCAGGCCACCAGGGTTTTACTCAATGGATTTTAACTTTTTATTAGGACTGGGCAACGTTAACGGTGCGATAACTATTGAGGTCAGTATCACCTGACAATTTTGTTAACGCTTAACGCAGCAGGGTTTTCTTGAGTGTTTTTTTTTTTCCCCTTTTATGACCGTTGTTCGTTACTTTAATTTTGAAAGCGTCAGTGCGCTTCTGCAAGGTACTGCTTCCAGTGACTGCTGACAGAAAGAGACCGGGTCTAGAAAAGTAGGCAAAACAAAATAGGCATAGCCTACTGAAAGACATCAACCTCTGAATGGGCATTTTCGGTACAAGTTCTACAGCCCTCATTGTGCAACTCTCGAACAGCATGCGGCTCGCCTTTGCAGCTCGCAAGGTTAATATTGTATGGTCAGCATACCAAGGTGTTAGACTAGTCTGACACCTTGTTATGCTGACCATCTATCAACTGTCAATAACGCCACACGGACTGACAGTGTGCATAGCTGATAACTTAAGCCACAGTCAAAAGGGCACAGGGCATAGTTGAAACATCTGCTGTAAAAGAGACATCTTTACATCTTTAGCCGAAGCCCACAGGAAGTTAATTCCGCGCATCACAAAGTTATATTCACCATTCATATCTGCATCAACATGACATGATTCCGCGGAGCCCCTAAGCTTACCAAACATCAGCAACCTTAGCCTACTTTGTCAGCGGATAGCCTATTGTTTGTCATGTCAATGTTATTGTTTTGAAAGATGTAATTGCTGCCAACAGCCGACTAGTTTCTAGTCGCTGAAACACCTTAAACAACATCAACAGATGAGAGAGAGGAGGGAGAGTCTTTGACAGAGAGGGAAGGAGGGGCATTTCTCACACACACGCCTGCCTGTTGCTTGTTAATTTCAAATGACAAGGTTTTTTTTTTTCTTGTAGGCCCTTGTAGACTATCCTAATTTGAGTTTCTAATATTTCAGTTTCAGTTCTATCTTACATAGCCTAGTTTAATACTGGTTTGAGTACACTGTGTGCAAGCTTGAATATACTGTGTCCTCCCCCTCAGTCCGAGCCTTCCACCTGAAGTATGACGAGGCGCGGACAGATCCCAACGTACAGAAGTGGGACGTCACCGTGCTGGAGCTGAGCCATCACAAGCGCCACCTGGACAGACCCATCTTCCTCCGCTTCTGGGAGACACTGGACAGGTGAGGGCTAGAGAGGATTACATTTTTCGGGAATTCCTGTGGGATGGGAGTCACAATCTGTAAGATCAACGGGAGCTGGCAGGAGTGGGAATAAAGATGAATGATTTGAGTGGAAGTGGGTGGGATTGGGAGACATTCTTACAGGAGAAGACGGGATGGGATTAGTTTCTTTCACTCCAGCCCGGGATGGATTTTTTTTTCTGGAACCCGGATGGGACGGGAGTGAAAGTCCACGAACCTGACCCTCCATGGGCATGCAAGCCCAACATATGGACGGCTGCCTTAGTCCACCCCCATATTACAGAGCAAACAACATGCAGGAATGAGCGAACTTGATGTTGCTAGGTGCAAAAATGCTTGTTTGCTCTGAATAATGATACAAATCTGCAATGTCAAGCAGGGCCTCATCTTTACGTTTCTGTGAATACATGCGCCCTACTGTATATTAAAGACCCCAGTGACCCCAAAAGCAGGATCTCATTTTTTATGTATAAATCGAGGGCGTAAATCTGACAAACGGAGGAGAAAACCGGTTCCGTGGTGGCTGTGATCATTTCCCTCATCGGGCCAGCTGATCTCTCATTAGTTCTGCTCGCTGCTTCACCAGTTGTGCTAATTACCAAGCCCAGATGGAGGACACATAACATTACGGGAGGTCGCACATCAGTTCATCTGCAGTGCACGCGTGCGTCTTTCGCCTGCCTACCTGTCTGTCTGTCTGTCAGCCTGTGGCTGTGGCACACTTTAGACCTTTGCTGAGTCACTGCGAGCCGAGGGATTTTTTTTTTTGCGCTTTTGTCTCAGTGCAATTTGGCTGTCTCTGATTGTTTTTTTTTTCTGTTGAGTGCCTGTCCTGAGGCATAGTACATCCAGTACTGGTCAGAACACCCCCACCGCACCCCAAACACACACACACTACTACTGCTACTAGTAGCACTACACACATACCTCTTGTGTCCTCCTCTCTAGCTGTGTTCCTATGGATTAGTTGCATCAGTCCCCACAACATGGGCCGTGTGTGTGCGTGTGCGTGTGCGTGCATTGGTTTAAGTGTCTGCCTAACAGCAGGTGTGTAAGTTGTAGATGGGGATAGTAGTGCTTTAAATAACCGACCTTGTAGCTATTTATGTCGGCGACTGCAGTCATTTTAAAAGCTCCTGATTGTCAGCTTTAGATTATGTTCTGTCAGCAGCACCTATTCCAAGTGTTGCCGCTCATTAAAGATTGCGGTCTCTCCGCATGAGCATGAGCAGCCACACCCTCCTAGTGACGCAACACCCTCAGCATTGCGTCTAGTCAGGCCAGGAGCAATGTAAATATCGTTTCCGAGCTCCAGAAAACTTGGCAACTCCTCCCACTTTGTTGGGAAGCAAACAACCAGTAGCAATCCACAGGAGGCGGGTCAACCATGCCGTTTGGGAAATGTTCATTGTTATGCTCTTGGTCAGGCTATGAGCGCTTACCTGTGTGTTTCCCTGTTGTGTTGACAGATACATGGTGAAACACAAGGCACATCTGCGGTTCTGAGCGTGTGCGGCCCGTGCCAAGCGTGCGGTGCGGAGGCTGTGCCTGATGTCTCTGCTCCTGGCCGGGCTCCTCACCACCACCAGTCGTCAAACAGAACAGTCCTCCAGCTCAAACCCCCGGCCGTCCCGCCACCCCACCCAGGACCCCTGGAGCTACACCTACAGCGGCACTCCCCCAGTGTCCATCTCTGCGCTGGTGGCAGCAGCACCGGGTTAGTGCTGCTGCTGCTGCAATGCTTCTCTGGAGCGCAAGGGGTTACCAGGCGACGGGGGAGGTGCACTTAGAGAAGACAGGAATACATACTTTCTTATTGCCATGGTGATGTCAGTCAGTTTTGTATCTTTTTAAACTTCGAAATCAACTTTAGCATCTAGAGAAGACAATTATGAATCTGGGAAAAAAGGTTTATGGTGTTACAGAAAACCACTTTTCATGTGTTTTCACTTTTGCAAACAGAGAAGAAATGACCACGGACAGAGATTGGAGCTGGTAAAGGGCATGGACTTCCAATGAAAAAAAAAAATGTTTTGTTTCTTTTTTGTTTTGTGTTTTGTTTTGTTTTTTTCTGTCTATAAACAAACATTTTGACTGTCAGAGCTTTTGCCCTGTCCTTTTATTATTGAAGGGACTTTTTTAACCATTCAGATTGTACATTTACAGTAGACACCGCTCATAGAGCGTCACACAAAGGACTGAAATGTAAATTTAAATGCAGTTGAACCAGTGTGTTGGCATCCTCCTGAGGAGTATACCATGAACATGCTGAAGTGATAAACCTACCTAAACTAGCCTGCATGAAGTGGTAAATCTGCTAGTAGATGGCCAGAGGTGTCGTTTTAAGAAAATGAGGGCTCTTCTATTAGATGATTTACCACTATTTCTAGGTTAACTTCATCTGGGCACTATTCCAAGAACATGGTGATAATAAACCTGGCTAAGATAGCCTTCAGGAAGTGGTAAACCTACCACTATATAGTCCACAGGTGTCAATTGCCTAAGGAAAAGAGGACTCCAGGCTCCTCTATTAGATGATTTACCACTAGCTCAAGGTTCATCAAACCTGGTTTACTACTTCGCCAGGCTCATGGCATAGTCCCCAGGCCATTTGATGATGGTGCAGGAGGTTGCAAAAGAAGCTTGTACCTCTGGACATAATGACAATGTGAAAATGGGCCCCCGAACTCTGTCACTGACTTGTGTTATGCGCGAGCTAGTCTTTCTGCAATAAATAAAAGAATTATTACGTCCTCGACTCTGTATGGCCTCAAAGAGTTTGTTTTGGAATGATTGGAAACGGTGATGGAGGCGGGGGAAGGGTTTTCCCCCTTGTTGGTTTTGATGTTCACAGTGTATGTTGATAATAAAGGTCATTGTCGCCTACACTTGTGCTCACTCCCTCTAATGAGAAGGGTCTTGCTGTAGGTGACTTCCCAGCAGTGACCAACACTAACCAGGAATGTCCGTCTGTCTTGAAAACAAAGGGCCTCATTGTGCAACCAGCAGCGTGCTAGTGGCCAAGATGCAAGGCTACAGTCCTCAGGGCCGGCTTTGCCCACAAGCAGTCGTGACAAACAGACTTCTGTGATGTGATAGGACGGCTATTGTGTGGAGTTGATATTGTGCATTGCAAGCCTGTTGTGAATTTTGAGATCCGCAGGGGAGCACCTCCTGTATCAGCAAGGACGTGTCGGGCAGCGCACTGGAGTGCACATGCACACACGCACTCATTTACACACTCAGGCACTATATCTATTGAGAAAGTGTGACCTTGCTAAAACAAAAGAATCAAAGCAAATGAGATGACAAAGATTGATTCTGCAGTAGGCTAGTAGAGGAGAATTGCGAGAGCAGTAAAATCATTTTTACTGCATAATGCATTGAACCCAGTTAATCGGAAATGTCAGGAAAACAAATTGTCGGAAAGTTGTGGAAATGTCAGAGCATTTGGCAAACGGCCTGTCCTGTGTAACCCTGTTGTCTTAATACTCGGCGACAACAAATGGCTTCACTATTTTAAGAAGGTCGTTGATAAACAGAGGTTGATTTGAAATATGTTTTTAGCCTTTTCAGGCATCAGTGATGCAGTGATGTTTCCTGTATTCTCAACCAAGACCACATGCAACTTGAATTCCAAGACATAGGCTACCAAGGATGCTGCTTGCCTTTGAACATTGGGTACATTTTCAAAGGCAACATTTAAATTCATTAAAAAAAAACATGTGTAAGGTTTTTTTTATTAATTGCAAGTTCAGCCATAGCCAATTACTGGTCTTGGTAGGTAATAACAAAAACATATTTTAGGGCCTCCCAGAAGAACCCACACACCCCACCAGTAACAATTATCCACATACTGTAGGCCCACATAACTAGGTAAGTCACTATAGTAACGCCAGAGACAGAGAGCAGAACAGAGAATCTTTGGTTATATAGTCTCTGAATCCATCATTTGCATGTGACGTCAAACGTTCTAGTGGACGGCCACTGGACGGCAGAGTGCAGCATTAATGAATGGATTCCTATGGGACTCGCAACGTTTAGTAACTCATAACCTAACTTGGATCACCGATAAACTAAACACCGTAAACACCCATTGTGCTGTTTGTTACAAAAACAGATAGGGTTACAAACCAGGCGTGACTTTTCATTGGATCTCAAAATAAAACGAGAAAGCTGAGGTGAATCGCGGCAACCAACTGGAAAACCATCAAACTAGCCTTGTAGCCTGGATGAGCACCACGGTAAGTATCTCATTTGCCATCCTTTATATCATCATTTGTCTCTTAATTCGTGAACGCTAGTTAATTTAGGCTAAGTCTAATGTGCAATTTCAGTGGGGTTTTTTTGCGAGGTCAATGTAAGATGCTTTCCATGATTAACGTTAATTAGCAGCATCATTACGCTATGATGGACGTATGCTAAGATATTGCAGGCTGTAACGTAAACACGGAATTAATAAAGCTCTTGGTGAAATAGCAAGGCTATGCCGTTCATACTGTTAAGCAGGGCTCTAAATTAACGCACGCCAACACGCCAAATGCGGGTGAAAATCAATTTTGGCTGGTAGAAAAAATCATCCACTAGCCAAATTGGCCGGTAGACTCTAGCGCGCCCGAACGTCAAAACCGCTGCCAGCACAGATCTGTGGCTGACTGCCGTCTGATGAACGTAAAACGGCGCCTACATTACCCATGAACATTAGGCCTACCGTCATGATGTAGCCCACACCCATTGGCTGGCCGTTAATCACAATAACGCAGCTTCACATTCATTGGCTGCGTGTTAGATGCCCGCGCTGGAACTACTGTTGATCAAATATTTTCAATGCGCGGACTAGCGCGGATTACTTCGGTTTTGTAGGTTTTGGGCGGGTGAAAAAGAATGTGGCAGTGGTTAGAGAAAGGTTATGTGTCGGCGAATGCAACTTGCAACTGTAGTGACGCTGAAATGGAGTGGTGGTGGTGGAGCGAAAACGGCATGAGTGGAGGAGCATGACAGCTGTCTGTCAAAATCGTGTAGCCCCCCTGCTGTCAGAAGTCGTCTGATATTTGCGAGGTCCTCGCAACTACCGTACCTACGATGGAGTTGTCGTTTCCTAATAATGCCCACGCCATCGGAAAGACCATGCACGAGTTTGACATGGATGAACGAGTAAGTGAAAAAAAAAACGGTAACAAAAAACTAGCGACGCTATGAAAGTAGCAAAGTAAGCTGGTGGTCTCCGTGATGTTATTGGATGTCTACTAGTTTAGACATAGCGTCACCTAATTATTGTCATTCCAAGCGCATGATATTAGAGTGAAGCAAGTATTAATCCTGCAGGAACCTAAAGGTGTGAAGCAGCAGCAGCAGCAGCAGCATAAAGAAACACACAATGCAGACATCATACACATCGCACTGAGTTGGCTGTGTGTGTGCGTGTGCGCGTGTGTGTGTGTGTGTGTGTGTCCTCCTCTTCTCCTCCCCAACCCTCTCTTCTGTGCATTGTCCATGGCATTTGGCCTAGTGTGTGAAGTTTAAGTGATACTGTGTGGGGGATATGAGGTTTTGTAGTGTTTGGTTGTGTGTGTTTGGCTAGTGTATGTTGAAAGTCTGGTATGTGTGCAACATGTGTGTTGAAGGCATGCTGTTTTTGTGTGGGGTGTAGGCCTATACTGCATGTGAGGTTTGAGTGATGGTGTAATAGGCTAGTGTTTGGCTGTCTGTAGTATATGGTCCAGCGTAGGTCTGGTATGTGAGAGGCATGTGTGATGCAATTCACTGTTTTCAGAGGAAATTGAATACAAAATAATGAAAATGCAGGTAATAAAAATAATTACTAAATAATTATAGAATAAACTGAACAGTGAAATATGTTGAGTATAATGTTTATATTGTTTATCTGTGTTGAGGATATAGTTTAATGGAATAATTAAAAGCAACATAATTAACGCATGGTTTATTTTGGTGAGATAAAAAAAATGGCTAGTTGACCTTCCATTTGGCTAGTAAGAAAAAATGTCTACTAGCCAAATTGGCTGGTGGTGGAAAAAGTTAATTTAGAGCCCTGCTGTTAAGGTTCAAATGTAAAAATAAACCATGTGTACATCTCTAGCGCTGATTTCCCAAGTAGCTTAGGCCTACTCTCCAGCATGATGCTGTCATGAAATGCTAGTCACGACCTTATCCATGCTGGCCTATGACATGCATAGGCCCACCAGTCTTGGTGTTGTCCTTGTCAATAATACACAGTGCACCACTTTGTTGTGTTGTCATCCAAATTGCCTGCCCTCTGAAATCACACACATCAGAGGCTTAATGGTTTGGGAAGTGGTATTAAGATTGGAGGGTTGCAGTTTCAAATCCCATCCTACACCTCTCCCTTCACCTCATCCAGGCTGAAGTACCCTTGAGCAAGGAAGGCACCAAGCCCCATGCTGCAGGGACAGTTAACAATTCACTGTGAGTAACAAAGTTGCTTTGGATAAGTGTCAGCTAAGTGTTCTCTTTCTGTTTCTCCAGATGAGAAGAGCGATGATCTGATGTCATGACACATTGGATGTATGGAAGAGCCAGAGGTCCAGCACACCAAGTTTAGCCGATTTCTACCTATCATACCAACTCAATGTAGTAATCAGTTCATTCAATGGCTCAAAGACTTTATTTTTAGACACAAAGTACAAATACATTTCAAGGTTATGTAGGTGATGGGAGGGGATATCTATTCTGGGGTGGACATGTACAATAGACGTGCAAGTACTTATTTATATTAATAAATGGTTATCTGAACTAGGCCTGTAATAGTCAACCCATTGATGCTGGATGCTGTGAACACGTTGTATTGACCTAGGTGCCTGGAGCGACACAGCATTCAGGCATGACATATTAGATTTTTTTAGATTAAAAATGTGGGTATGTTAGAGCTGAATTAACATGTTCTAATGCAAAAGGATGGTCTTAGCTTTTAAAACTAATTTCATGTCTGTATATGTATATTCAGAGACTTATTTAGTTATTTGTTTTTTTATAGGATGAGGGCACCTTTCTTAAAAAAGGGCATAGGCAATTAGCTGGCATTTTTTGCAGGTGCCAGCTAAAATGGGTTAATATTATTTACATACAGCACTATCCCCATACCAGTATACCCACGTCACCTGAGATATACATTTAGTGGAGACAATGTAATTAGTTAGACTAGACTGAAGATTGACAGGCGGTCATGGGTAAGTGGTTAGAGTGTCAGCCTTGTATCACCAAAGGTTGCCGGTTGGACTCCCGACCCACCAGGTTGGTGGGGGAGTTAAAAATCAGTGCTCTCCCCCATCCTCCTCCATGACAGAGAGTGCGTCTTAATATGCAACCTTGCCTCCTCCACTTGCGCTTGTCTCCTCGTCCCGCCTCCTGGCCCCTCCTCCGTGGAGAAAACAATAAAGTTTCCCAGCTGTCAGCCTAGCCACAACAACTTTTGAGGGACTGTTTTTCATTCACCATCCCAATTGCAAATGAGAAAAAGACTCTGCAATTGAGCTTTTGCAAGATATTGAAATATAATGATGTCCGTGATGTCATCATGACGAGAAGCAAGTGGAGGAGGCAAGGTCCCATATTAAGACGCACTCTGAGATACCCTGAGAATGGTACCGCCGCACTTGGGGCGCCATTGGGGACTGCCGCCTTGCACGGGTGAAGCATAAATGCAATTTCGTGCAGTGAACACTTGTGTGCTGTGTCACAATGTCAATGGGAGTTGGAGTTTCCCAGTTGGGCTTTCACTTCACGTTCACAGAAAATTTTCTACGTTGTTCTATTAGTACAATAAAATAAGCAAAACATGTCTGGATGGACTTCATCATTTCAGTTATTTATTATCACAACTACTCACTATCAATGACAACCAGGGCTCACCAGCCAACCAGCCAAATGCTGGGAAAATTAAGTTTTGCTGGTAGAAAAGAAAAAACATACTTGGCACTTTGACCCATTATTTAATGTACCGGAGATTAACATACTAGCCATTTTGGCTACTAGTGATTAAAAATAATTTAGAGCCCTGCTGAAAACTCCAACAACTGGTACAGGTGATCAGTGCATCAGGGGAGGAATGTAAGGGTAGGCCCGATGGATGAGGGGACCAGCATCACTGATGGTGAGGTCCTAGTGCTGCTGCAAAGCCCAGCGAAAGAAGCCTCTCTGGACACCTCTTCATGTTGGCTCCCCCATCTAATTAAAAAAAGAAAAGAGCCAACAAAACATGCTATTTAAATGAATCTAGCCATGCATTGTAATGTACTGGTACAGTACTGAATAATTAAGTCCCTTGGCAATATTGTCTGAATTAAAATGTGATGTAAAATGTCAGAAAATAAACAGTCATCCCAACTTACTAGTCATGTATTTACCTGTGGTGCTGGGATGCAATTCTTGGACGTCATCCTGGCCACCATGCCTCATGGTTTTAGTTTGGGTGCTGACCACCTGACTGATGAACCTGCAATTACTAAACAATAAAAATAAAAGATAAATAACAGGTTTGTTGTGCTTATCTTTCTCTTGTGAAGGTCATCTTTTCAAATTATTTATTTAATCAAATCAAATCAAAATTATTTAATCAAAGTAGGCCTATGTAACCGACATCTGTCTATGTGTTTCTACATGTGCAATGTAATGCAACACCGATTTGAAACATTGAAGTATGTCAAGTCAGCTTTTATTGTCACTTTCTTCATATGCACATACAAGGGAAATGAAATTACGTTTTCTCTCTACCATGCCAGGACATAGACAGGACTGACAATTTACAGACAGACAGAAAGTGCAAGACAGGACAGGTAACAGTGATGGACTGGTAACATAAGTGGTCAATAATAATAGGCCTACAGTAAATGAACATATTGGACATGTAAACAGAAAATAAGATATAGAAATATATTTTACAATAGCCTACATTGTGCAGACGTGGCTGAAACAACAATGAAATCCACTTGGATGAAACGAAACGAGTGAATCCAAGTTAACCTACAAGATACATCTGAGATGAAAAGATATGCTATTCAAAACACCACTTTGCGAAATGCCTGACACAAAATGTGCCGTGCGTCTTGTAGAAAGTTAGGTTAGCAGCATTATCTTACCTGTGCCATTCCACGAAGAAGGGGATGCCATCCGCGGTGCCCAGCCACCAATGAAGAAACGGTGCATAAAGGTGCTAGTATTTTGCCAATGCAGAGGTTTGGTTTAAGTTCACAACTTAACTGAAGAAAATAAACACGGGATAAAAAAATACATCGCAGGCAGAGTAAGTTCATGGCTGGAAGCAAGCAACAACTTTCTCTTCTTCTCCCAGTTTCCCGTACCACCCGTCCCGGTTATGCCACCTAGTGGAGCAGAATACATTTGAATAAATCCATGGCTGGATCTCAAATGGCGCACTTGTGCACTTTGGGCACTATGTTTCAGTGCGTAACTAATACGGCATTTGCACTGAAACATGAACACTAAAGTGCACAAGTGCACCATTTGAGATTCAGCATATGATTTGAACACATCCACCGTGGCCAACCTAGACTGATAACGCCAGGTACATATCCCGTTTAAAAAAAAATAAAAGAACTGCGTGTTTCGTTGGTATTTTATGGTCAAAGTTGTCTTCGTCTGCATAATTCCTATGTAAGAATGTGTGCTTCTGCCGTCCAGCGAAAATGATTACGCAATATTGTGACGTCAGTGCAAATGATGGATAGACTATAGAACCTTACAGTAGAACCCAGGGGGAGTGCCCACTTTTTCTACAGGAAGGAAATATGAGGTCGCACACAAGAGCTGGATGCCACCCCCCCCCCCCCCCCCGAATTGCATCCAGCTCCTGTGTGCAACACTTTTTTCCTTTCTGTTGTCAAGTACAGGTAATCCAATGCAAATTGCTGGGCCAAGAACAAGTTCCCATGCAAAGTTCTTCAAGTAATGGTTGTACAGTATATTCAGGACCGACTGAACTACACAAAATTATTGGGTTTCTCGTAGTTCAGAGAACAAAAAAACGATATGCCCTGTCCTAACTACTATTAAATGTTTAACTTGCCTATCTTAGTTTATTTGAGAAAGACTGTCTTTCAACAAAAAAAATATGACTTGGTAGGACCTCAAAACAGACACAGCATTTTTTTGTTTTGTGGTCTGTCTGCAAATCCTGTTACAGTTATGTGTGGTAACATTGTAACCACCTGAAGACATCCTTCTCTTCAGCATCTCATTCAGACATGGCCTCAAATCAACACACTCTCTCTGTGTTGGAGAGAAGGGCATCGTGGTCCTGTCTCCCTCCCTGTCTGCACTCCCACAGGGAAATGTCCGGGACGTGCCTCTGACTTCTGACTGCCTCTTGCTCAGTTTTCAGCCCAGTGTGTTTGTTTACCAGACGGCGTCCCTGGGAAATACTCCCTCAGCCATAATTAGTAGTGTCATTTGCATACTGTATTATGCGAGTGTCCCCTTCACACTGGCCTCTGCCAAGCGGACAGCCTAATGAGCCCACATGGTGTCAACGGAGCCCCGGCCGCTGCACATCAATATGCAGGAACCGTCTGGTCTCTCCAGGGATGAGGAGGAGGAGGCGGACACTGTGGCTGGGGACTGAGGGCCGTGGTGACACATCTGGTCTAGGTGCACAGGAGCAGCTAGCCACTGCAGCGTCGTGCAAACATCCTTTCATGTGGATGGAGGAGGCCTTGCAGCATGGATGGACCTTGGCTGTTTGCGGACGGCTCAACCACATTTGCAAGTCAAGTTCTCTCTTCAAGCAGCATGCAGGCAAGC